>NW_005842006.1:855288-899344 GCF_000455745.1 Alligator sinensis
CTCAAGCAAATCTCGGGACGTCATTCTCCCCCTGTACTCGGCCTTAGTGAGGCCGGAGCTGGAGTACTGTGTCCAGTTTTGGGCTCCACAATTCAAAAAGGATGTGGAGAAGCTTGAGAGAGTCCAGAGAAGAGCCACGCGCATGATCAGAGGTCAGGGAAGCAGACCCTACGATGACAGGCTGAGAGCCCTGGGGCTCTTTCGCCTGAAAAAGCGTAGGCTCAGGGGTGATCTGATGGCCACCTACAAGTTTATCAGGGGGGACCACCAGTATCTGGGGGAACGTTTGTTCACCAGAGCGCCCCAAGGGATGACAAGGTCAAATGGTCAGAAACTACTTCAAGATCATTTCAGGCTGGACATAAGGAAGAATTTCTTTACTGTCCGAGCCCCCAAGGTCTGGAACAGCCTGCCGCCAGAGGTGGTTCAAGCGCCTTCATTGAACACCTTCAAGATGAAACTGGATGCTTATCTTGCTGGGATCCTATGACCCCAGCTGACTTCCTGCCCTTTGGGCGGGGGGCTGGACTCGATGATCTTCCGAGGTCCCTTCCAGCCCTAATGTCTATGAAATCTATGAAATCTATTTTTTCAAGCACTTTATCCTCACTAATTATAAATGAATCTCCTGTCAACTTCAGACTTAGAGCACTATCAGTAGTAACTCTCGAGGCTGCTCAACTCTCTTTTTTACTTCCTAAAAACTTTCTGGTATCCAGGCTAAAATTTTTATGGTTGGCATTTGGTTGGCAGAGGGATAATTTTAGAATGCTGTTTTCACTGAAGTGAGTAGAGCTGCATCCACTTAGACCCAATTCTTCATGTGGGCCTGTAATTATTTACTTCATCTGGGGGGCTCAACCAGATAGGATATCATATTCCAGATATTTTTATCACAGGCTTGCAAAGACAAATGCTGATGCATATTTTAACAACAAACATCCATTTTATTAGGGCTCTGTGCTCTCTTTCTCAAGCAGTGAAATAAACACTTCCACCCAATCCCTAATTTGTTATCCCTGCACTGAGAAACATGAATGCATCTCCCATTGATTTCAGCTCTCTGTCTGGTGCTGTCTTAACAATAGAGGTTAATTTGCCTGCTGTTAGGGTTGAAATCTATATAACTTCAAAGTTATAGGTGTATCATGGTTTTAGTTCCCTATCTAGGCTGTACCATGGTCCTGTAAATCATTATATGATGCACTTTGGTGCCATTTGCATTGCAATTTGAAAGCACCTGTCCCTTTCCTAGCAAAAATGATGTTTAAGTAAAGCTTTCAAATCCCTGGGGACACAGGTTATTAGTTTCTGATAGTGTGATCGTTTCATATAGGGGCTTGTTCACTCTGGCTGAAGCAGCTTGAAACTGATTTGAAGTGAAAGTTTGACAAAGCAGAGTTTCTTTGAATCCCTGCCAGTGGCAGAATGATCAATGACCAGTGTGTAGCTGATGCAGAAGGTAGGGAATGAATTGTAATTTTACAATACTGCTTCTATTTTTTTTAGTGCTCTCCTTGTTTGATTACCTTACCAGGTCCTGCTTTGTTCAGCTGAATTCTTGTTCAGTCAAGTCCTTATAAAGCTCAATGCAATTTTTCTGTAGGAGTCTGCCAGAATGAAAACTATGTAAGGAAAGCAGGACTTGGCCTTTGCTATAGTTACAGCATGGGACTGGATTCTGATACCATAACTCACGATGAGCTGTGACTTACTTGGCATTGTAAATGGGAGGTGAGCAGTAGTCAGCAGGCATAAATGTAATTTCATTGTTTTCTGAGCTACAGGTGGTGAAAAAGAACAGATGAAGAATTCAGCAACTTCCTTATTGCCATAAGTATCAATGATCATCTTGATGCAGGGTCCATCTTGGGATCTACATGCTTACTGTTCCAGATTAACGTAATTTAAATCAATTTGAAGAGAGTGAATGATTTTGGGATTAAAGCTCAGGCGCAGGCTAAAGGGAAATACAGGTTCTGTGTCTGACTTGTTGACTTCTTGGGCCTGATTTTTTTTTTTTACTACCTTGTATCTTGGAGTAGCCATTCATAATCTGGCAAAATGAATTAAAATGCCATTATCCTGAGTTGGCTATGTATCCTATACATCTGTACAGTCCTAGTATGATGGGAAAATTGGATTTAACCTTATAATGCCCCAGTGAAATGGGTTAGATAGTAAGTCCATTTTAGAGATGGAGAAAATTGACAGACAGAGATTAAGAGTATGTCTCCAGTGGTGGCATCATGTCTCAGTGGGCGTGTCTACACATGCTTTGATCCAAGATCAGTTTACTTGCAAGTAAACTCGCAAGTAAATGCTCCTGGGCAGGCATCTACACATGTAAGGCTGTGGGTGCAGATTTGCGGCTCCTAGCAGCAAAATGGGCTCACTTCCTGTGGCCCTGCAATGGGCCCCTGTTGCCACCAGGGGGGAGCTTGAGGCTCCCCCTGGATGCTAGCCCAGGGGCTGGCGGGGAGCACCAGGCCAGGAGACAGCTGTCTCCTGGCAGGTGTTAGGACATTGCTTCCTGCCCCTGGGGGGCTGCCTGCTGCCAGGGCGAAGACAATGTCCTCCTGCCCCAGCAGCAGGGAGCTCCAAGCCCTGGCTCCCTGATTGGGGCAGGGGACTTGGAAAGAGATGCAGAGGATGGCCAGGTCCCAGCCCCCTAACCCGATCCGCCGGTGGGGCTATTAGCAGTGAGCCACCAGCTGGGTGGGGATTTCTTGCTGCCCCTCACTACTACCCCACTGCTACTAGCTGCCCCACTGGCAGGTGGGGCAAGGGGCTGGGACCTGCTCCACCCCTGCAGCTCTTTTCAAGCCCCATGCCTTGATCTCCTGATTGGGGCACAGGGCTGGGACCTGCCCCTGACTGGGACAGTTCCCAGCCCCTGCTCCGTGATTGTGGAGTGTGGGCTGGAGAGCTTGTCCCCTGCTCAGCTCTGTGATTGCACAGCTGGGTTGGGAACAGGCTGGGGAGCCTGCTGCCCATCCAGCTCCACAATCACAGAACAGGGCAGGGAACAGGCTCCCCAGCCCTGGCAGCAGGGAGCTCTAAGCCCCCCATTCTGAGATCAAAATCAGGGAGCAGATCCTTATCTCCCAGCCCCAGCTCTGTGGTCATGGGGCCAGCGCTGGGAAATAAGGACCTCCCAGCCCCATCTCCCCAATCACAATCTCAGAGTGGGAGGCTTGGAGCTCCTTGCTGCTGGGGCAGGGGGACATAGTTCCTGCCCAGGCTTCAGTGGCAGAGCCTGTCTCAGCAGCAGGCAGCTCCCCAGGGGCAGGGAGCAATCTCTCCCCCCTGGTGGCCAGCTGACTGGGAGCATATTTGCTCCTGGTCAGGCATCTACACGAGCGCTACTGCGCAGTAACTACTCATGAGTAAATTTGCTACTTGCATTTGCAGGTAGCAAATTTACTTGTGATTACCAAGGTTTACTGCACAGTAAGCATATGCATGTGTACACACACATGCTTACTGTGCAGTAAACTACACTACTTTGCAGTAAAGCCTCTCATGTAGATACATCCAGTTAGGCTCTTCCTGAGTACACTCTGACCACAGGCATGCTGCAAACCCTGGAGGATATGTTGAAGATACCCTGGTGTGTCCCTTTGGTCATTCTCAAGATCTCAGTTTTCAGCATGCCTATGAGTGCCTGCTGGCAATGACCCTGGAGCTGTTTTCACTGCAGACTTCCAGTTTTGGAATGTGGAAATGGAAGCAAATAGACAGAGGAGGAGCTTAGGAATGGCTTGCCTGTGAATCCATGGTGCAGACAATCCCTAAATGGCTTGTTTAAAGGCGTACAAGAAGTCTGTGTTCATCCCAGATAGATCATCCAGAACTTGTTGGGTTAGTGCCTTCACTCCAAGACCTTTTTCCCCCTTTGCAATTCTCTTCATCGATAAAGTGCTCTCATCTTGTTTCTTTTACGTAATGTTGAAAGTAATTAAAATATTGCAGGGTTAAGATCTATTACAGATAATTGCTTCAGTTTCCTGACTCTATGCTATTGTAACTTTTCTTCCTAAGTCCAAGAAAGAAAAATGCACTAATATGCTAACATTATGCAGAGATACATCCACAAATGCTTCAGCGTGGAAGGTACAGGATATGTTAGAGCCAACATGCATGATGTGTGTATAGCACCTGAAGTACAGTGTAGCTGGAATACTAGTCAAGACATGCTGTTGGTAGATTTATATTCATAGTGTCTGTCATGCCTGAAAGGCCTTTAGAAATGTTTCTGGAAGCTTTTGGGTGCTTGGAAGAGTTGTGGGGGAGTTTGTTAAATGGGCACTTTTTGTTTCATTCTGGAAGCTCCATTTCTATCTTGAAAATTGTGCATTGGCTAGTGATACTGTTTCTCAGAAGGATGACTTGTATTCCAGTTATTAAAGAAACAATGACCCACCCCCAACCTTCTCTGCAATGTATTTACTTTGTGCACTTTGCATATAGTCACTCTTGATGTTTTGTTGAAAGTTCGTGCCCTTTCATAGGCAAAGCTGAAACCTAAAGGCCAACAGGCAAGCTTGTGTCTGGAAAGGAACTGAAGGGAGGGGGAGAGTGGATCTGGGGCACCATTGGTGTTGTTCTCAAGCCTGCCCAAAAGACCCATATAAATAACAATAGGGAATGCTGTTTGAAGAGGAGCTGCTTATCCTGCTCAGTCCAGTCATAGCTATTTCTTCAGTGTCTTCACTGAAGGAAGTGTCTCTGGACCTCTAGCCAATCAGATTCCGCCCTTAATGCCGTTAACAGCTGGAGGCTACAATAAAACAGGCCTTTCACCTCTTCCCTCCTGGAGCTGACACAGTCCTTCAGCTACTCTGGCCGCCATAGCATCTTTTTGAAGCCCTTTCACTCGGTAGAAGGTTTCACTCTACATCTGGGTGTTGTCGTGGGAACCTTATGCCCTCTCTTACCTACAGAGCCTCCCTCTGGACTATCCACTTGACTCAACATCACCTTTCCTTCATCTTGCATTCTCCTAAGGCTGTAAGCAAATATGTCTCACTCTGAGGTTCTGATTGTCCCCAGTCTTGACTTGGAGGAAACAGGAGCGGCACAGCCTTTTGTACATTTAACCCTTCCAACCTGCATTGCTGCTGCTGCTCTGTCAGTAGGTGTAAATTAAACTGCAGTAAATTAAATGAGCAGCTGTACACTTAGCTATTAACTATTGGCAGGCAAGGATGTCCCAGGTAAAAACTGTTGGCACTGTTATCCACCATACTTCACACTTGAAGCAGGACAATGGGTGGGAACAACTATAGGATCCCAGGACAGAAGACTGTCTCCATAAAAATGAATTTACAGCTTAAGGCATTTTCCCAGGCATTTTTAGCCCTACGTGTGTTCCTTTCATGGCTTTCTCTGAGCGAGTCACCACTATCAGCATTTACTCAGCCTTCTCTAACATAAATATCATCATCATATAGCTGCTCCCTGCCCGCCAAGAGAAGAGGACCTGACTCTCTTATTTCCTACCTCCACTTTCCCAGCAGGTCTTATGGCAGCCTCCACTGGCTTGATGTGCTATTTCATGAAACCTGATGTAGCTGACAACACACAGCAGTTTTTCTTAAAAGATCTGCTCACCCTCTGATAATGTTCGATCAGAATTATTTGAAATTTAAATTGGTAAATATATGAAGATTCATGAACATTGTATCCTTTTAATTTTTTTAGATCTGCATATTGTAGGTTTCTGACACATTAGAAATTAGAGTTGAAGGCTGAATTTGGGTAGGAGGTGAGTTGGAGACAGAAGCAGAATCTGAGTGGGTATCTTAAAGGAGAGTGAATAATTTACCCGTTTTAAAAAATGAGTAACACAAAAACTTTGAACCGGAGGTACAGATTCTTAGAAAAATGTGAGCAGATTTATTAAATGTACAATTATATGTAGAACTTTACTTCATCATGTCACATTTGGCAGAAGGTTTTAATAAATGAAAGAGCAGCCCCGATACATAGCTAGCGCTGTAACCAGAGAATCAATAAAGAGGACAGACTGTGTGGTAACTTTTGTCAAACCTTCAAATAATTGACATCTAGCATATGAGATGATGAATGACTCAGAGGGAGCTTAACCTTCAATCTTACCCTTATCACCCGCAATAGATCTTATTTCAGATGCTTGGTCTTTGTGTCTAGGAAATCTATGGCTTACTTCTCTTATGAGATATTTGTAATTTCTTTGCTCTGGGGGAATGGTGCTGGGTGCACCTAATGATGGTATTTTGCTTTCAACTCAAGGGAAGCAGTAGCAGGAGAGAATGACTACCATGCTGACAGGCAGAACGTCATCTGCTCAGCTGTATATGTAGTCAGATCCCTGGCTTCCAGTTGTTGAAGGAGTATAGACTACTGAGGGAACTACAGATAAGAAAAAGTTATTAAATAGTAATTTTATACTAGCTAATGATCTTGTGACAACTTGATTCTCTTCAGCCTAGGAAGTATATAGTCCTTTGATTTCTGGCCCCTCTGCTTGGAGTCCCTTTTTCATCCAGGGTATCAGGTTGGAGATCCCTCCTGTACTTGGTGCTGGTGCCTTTTTAGCTCCCATGGTTAGGAAGGAGCTCAGCATCCTGCTGTGAAGAGGAAATCTGTGCGCCCTGGACTGGCTCCCTTCTCTGCACAACTGCTTCAATTTCTGTAGCTAGGCTGGCTCTTTTCCTCCTCTCCCTAAGGTTACTAGTCCTCTCTCAGTGAACTAAGACTTTTGAGCCTCTCTCTAGTGAGATTTAGTATTGGTCCAGTCAGCTGTCACTCTTCTAGGGCTCATTCCCAGAGCTTGCTGCTTGGCTCCCCTCTGCTCTTTTTAAACAAGTTCCAAAAGCTCTTTTCACAGAGTAATGGGAGGCCAGGCATCGCAGAGCCCATGGGTCTTTGGCTGTCAATTTTCAGCTTCTCACCCTATGTTACATCTTACCTGGAAGCTAAAGAAACTCCATATTCAGTTTTATTTCCTTGTCAGTTTCTAGGTGAGAGGGAACCCCAAGGATTAAAAAACAAAACCTAAAAGCCACTGGTTTCCAGTCTGATCAACAAATCAGTTTTCCTTCTTTCATACAACCACAATTTAGACTAGCAGCTTGCAACCTCTACAAGCCATGGGCTGGAATAATTCAGCTCCAGTCTGACACAGCCTTGGGGACTTTGACAGTGCATTAGTGCCAGGATCTTCACCTGTGCCTGTGTTGGGGCAGGGTAGCTGGTAGTTGCACCCATGCTGCTGCTGCTTCTCATGACTCCTCACTCCCCAGCTGCAGCATGCATGCAGCTTTCAGTGAGTGGAGAGATGTGCCACAGCCAGTGCCGTAGCAAGGGGAGGGCAAGCAGGGTGACCACCCCGGGCACTGAAGTGAAGGGGCACCCACAGGCACTGCCCAGCTGGGGAGGGATGCAGGACAGAGCCACAAATGGCTCATTTGGTGGGGAACAGGGATGGGGGGAAGAGTGGTTCCTGCTGCTGCGTGCACCCCGAAGCAAGCAAGGTGGGGGGGTATGCCCCTTGGATCTGTGCATGAGGTGAGGGCGGGCTGCCGCTGTGGGCTTTGCCCCAGGCACCAAACTTTATTGCTATGGCACTTGCCACAGCCAGGCAGCTGGCAGCTGTGTGTGTTGCCTGATACTAACAGCATTTCTGACATTCATGATCAGCCACAAATGAAGTCTTTTTTCCGTGTGCAACTTGGGGGAACAAAGCCATTCTTTCTGCTCATTTGGGTTTGTGGTTTTTCAATAACTGCATTCTCCTCTGTTTCAGCTGCTGTACAGTGTTGAACATGCAACCTAATTTTGCCCAAGTATATTAACACTTTCATGATCTAGATGCTCTCATTGGAAAAAGACGTGGCAAAATGGAGGAAAATGACAATTCTTCCTGTTATCCTAAATCAGTTGATCATTCTTCAAAAGACCACAGAGGAATGCTAGTGTCATGTTCAGTTTTGAATACTCTCAGCAAAAAGAAGAAAATGCGGAACTTGTAATGAAATTACTAAGTAGTGTTTCTTAGCTGTAAAGTCATTAAGCTGAACAAGCTTATGACGTTGAGCAGAAAGGTTAATGACAACTTCATTCAACCACTTTGATTGTTGGCAGCAAATGTACCTAATTCTTGAAAAGAGTCAGGAGAAAATCACAAATCCAATTATTCAGAACAAAACAGCAGGGTCATGAGTATTTAAGATTGAGAAAGATTTTTAGGTTGCTGTATGCAATGATGGCAGATGAAAAAGCAGAATTCCTCAACAGAGAGCAAGTGGTTTTATACTTGTAATATGTGATGCTTGCAAAGATGACTTGGCAATCTTTGGAATCTCTGGTTGGTGTGTTCTGCTCACTGGCCTTTAGGATCCTTCATTATTACCTTTTACCCTTGCCTGGCTCTGTTTTTTCATTTTTTTTGTCTCAAGCAATTAGCTGACTCTTCAGTGACCTCCCTTACTGAGGGAGGCTTATAGTTTTCTTGGCAGGCCTTGGCCCAGAATACCTGTGGCACAACAAAATAGGCTTGTTTCAGACCTTCCAGTTCCTGCCCTGTGGTTCAGCTCCTGATTGACTTGAATGCTGACTCTTTCCAGTCAATAAGATTGCTATGCCTCCGTCCTAGCAGCTAGTAAAAGTATTAGTATCTTATGAGAGACCATTAAGAATGATTACAAACTTAAAGAAATACCCAAAGGAGATGCTAAACTTAAAATATGAAGTGTTCTGGACATCACCGGGTAACTGAATTCTCTATCTCAAATGAGGTAAAGCATTGGCTTTATTATCTGAGACCTACTTTGTAATCTGCAATTGAGGTAGTTTAAAAAAATGCAGTGAAAGATCTGGAAATGGGGGCTCAAACTGGTAATATAGCAGCTCAAATTAATGTTTTAGCTTCCTTTTTAGTACTGAACTATGCTGAAAATTCCTAAATCTACTAGATAATTTCCATGAAACTGTATGGATAACATGTTACAGCAAGAAAGAAAGCCACTTTTTTCTGAAAATGACACTTGCTTCACTTTGGTCAATTTGATCAGATAAAAACGACATCTTATTCTGGAAGCAAAATACCAAGGAGTGGGAGTAGGAAATGGCTGGAATGTTTGAGCCTCCAAAATAACAGAGGAGCTTCTCAAGGAAATGTAAGTAGGATAGGTGAATCCTGTTACTCACCAACACTTAGAGAAAGGAATTGTGTAAGTACATCCACTTGGAAGTAATTGGGGGTTGGGGTTTTTTTGCAGGGTGGAGTGGGTGGGTCTGGTGTGTTTTTCTTTGTTTTATGTTCTCCTTTTACTTTTTTTAATGTCTAGTATGATCTCAAGATTTGAAGAGAGAGGCTATGATTTCTTATAACTCCAAACTTAACAGAACTGTTCCTCCAGGATTTGTTTCTGGGTTCAGGCATGATCAATACTTAGTGTTCCATGCCAAAATTCAGCTTACAGAAAGTCCTTTGAAGTCATTTCAGAAACACCTCTATTTATCCAGCCAGCTGGGCAGCAGGTTTTTCCAAAGGTCTAAAGGAAATAACAACCGATGCTCTACATGAGCAAAGTTTCAGTGCTCTGGATTCTTAAAACACGGTTTCTATCCATGAACAGGGCTGTCAGGTGGAAGGAGAGGGAGCTGCTGGCTGCTAAATGGCCAGAGCTGAGGGGGTGGGTGGGGAATGGAGCCCCCCTCACCTCAGGGGCCCAACCCAGCTCCCCCCAATACCCCAGATAGAGTAGCTGGGCTGGGTCCCTGTTTCTTTTCCTCCTGCCCTTGGCTTTTGCCATTCAGCAGCTGGGAGCTCCCTTGTTGACAGCCCTGAAATTAGGACACTAGGGAGCAGGACTAGGGTGAGGGGTGGTTCAGCGCCCTCCTGGGAGGCTGCTGGAGTGCCCCCACCTGTGGGCCTGGGCCCCTAGCCCCCTGACTCAACAGGAGAACACTTTATGTAAAGCACCGTGAGTTAGAGTGGAGCCCTAATGCCTGTCTGTGCCCCTAGTGTTACCTTTAAAATGGAGCCTGGGGCTACGGCAACGGCAGGCAAAGACCAGCCCATGGGCTGGATCAGGCCCATGGCAGACTCCATTTCCCAGCACTTCCTGCCTGCGTTGCTGTGGCCAGTTTCCATGGAGACCCCAGGAGCAGCAGGGCCATGATAGTGCAGGGCCAGGGTTTCCACAGATACCAGCCCAAGCAGCTCTGGCAGGGCAGTGGCTGGGCGGGGAGCTGCTCCAGGGCTGGGGCTGGGATCTTGTGGCATTGATAGCATGGGCCAGAGCTGGGGCAGAGCTGCTGCCCACATCCCAGGCAGAACCATGCTGTCACTGCTGCAAAATCTCAGCCCCGGCCCAGGAGCAGCTCCCTGCCTAGTGGTGTGCCCTGTCAACGCTGCTTGGGCTGGCCTCTTTGGAAACTCTAGCCCCACGCTGTCACAGCCCTTCTGTTCCTGGGGTCTCCATGGAAACTGACCCCAGCAACGGGGCTGCTGGGAAATGGAGTTCAGTCGCCGGCCGGATCCACCATTTTGCCTACTCCTCAGTTAGTGCCTTGTTCTCCTACCCTCCATTAAGTTACTGCAGTAGTTCTCAACCTCTTTAGACTCAAGGCCCTCCTCAGAAGAGGCCAGCTGTAGCTTTCGCTCCGTTTTTTTGATTATGGAAAAATACTAGTGCAGTTGTTCTGTTGTGGTCTTTGAATTCTTTTCAACAGGTCTGGATGTTTTTGGTGCTATGGCACTCTGAAATCTCTGGGTTAATCTTGTGAATCACATGTAGGTGTTTGCACATCCAACAGTGCTTATATTATGCAACACCTCCAGGAGCCCAGTTGAGACTACGGTGCTGCTATTTGTGCGTACTGTACTAATGCCCTTCCTACCCCCAGTTATCTATGCTGGAGGTGGTGGGTGGCTGCCTTTGAGTAAAGCTTCATGAGTCTGATTTTTCAAAAGCTTCTAGAGGTGCGATCAAACCACCATTGATTGAAATATTTAAAGCTAGACTCATGCATTTATGTAGGAAGAACACCATGCTTGGGTACAACAGACAGAAGTAACAATTTTGATCTGATCTGGCCCAGAGATTGGTCTACAGCCATGACTAAACACAAGACCTTGACAGCAGACTGCTTTAAAACAGCCCAGTTTCATGAAAAACTGAACCCTTATGCATGAGTGTTCAAATGAACAAGCTCCAAAATAAAGCTTGTTCTGTAACTTGTGTCTGCGGAGCTCCCAGCCTGTCATTGTTTTCAGAATGGGAGGAGGGAAAGGGAGTGAAGGTAGTTTGGTCTTGGATTTGGTTTCAGCCAGCGCTGGAGGGTGGGGTGGGTGGATGAATATGAGCCAACAAGGTGATGAAGTAATCAGTAAAGCTAACTGCACTAGTTTGGTCTTGGATTTGGTTTCAGCCAGCGCTGGAGGGTGGGGTGGGTGGATGAATATGAGCCAACAAGGTGATGAAGTAATCAGTAAAGCTAACTGCACTCTATCATGCATTAGCAGGTGCATCATGAACAGGTCCAGGGAGGTAATGCTTCGCCTCTGTGCGGCATTGGTCAGGCCACAGTTGGAGTCCTGTATCCAGTTCTGGGCGTCGCACTTCAAGAGGGATGTGGACAACCTGGAGAGGGTCCAGAGGAGGGCCACTTGTATGGTTAGGGGCCTGCAGGTAAGGCCCTACAAGGAGAGACTGAGGGACCTGGATCTCTTCAGCCTCTGCAAGAGAAGGCTGAGAGGGGATTTTGTGGTCATTTACAAATTTATCCTGTGGGGGGGGGGGGGGGAAGAAATTGGAGATGCTCTGTTTACCAGGGCAACCATTGGAATAATCAGGAACAATGGCCACAAACTGAAAGCGAGCAGAATTAGGTTGGACATCAGGAAGAACTTCTTTATGGTAAGGGCTGCCAGAATCTGGAATGGGCTTCCAAGGGAGATGGTGCACTCCCCTACCTTGAGGGTCTTCAAGAGGCGACTGGACAAGCACCTGGCTGGGACCATCTGACCACAGCTCTCTTTCCTGCCTAGGGCAGAGGGTCGGACTCGATGATCTATTGAGGTCCCTTCCAACCCTAACAACTATAAAACTATAAATTACATTTTATATTATACATTACAATTACAATTGCATTACATCAGTACCTAGAGAACCAAAACCAGACAAGGGTCCCATTGCACTAGGCAATGCAAATATACACATCCTGCTTCCAAAAAGCTTCCACTTTAAATAGGTAAGACAAAAGAAAGTGGGAGTGGGGGAGAGGAAGAGGCACTGAAAGGTAAAGTAATTTGTCCAAGGACACAAACGAGATCAGTGGCAGAGTTGAAAATAGTCTGGGTCAATATTTAGACCAACAGGGGCTAGATTTAGGTGTTCAGCTGCCTAGTAAAATTCACAATTAGGGCTGTGCATATGATTGACCTCTTATGAGTTCAGCAGATAAAAGCATGAAGTTAGACAAATCAGTCAAGATGAAACTGAATTTTAAGTTTTCACTCAAAATTGAAATTGGGTTCTGCATTAAATGCCCCTTTCAATCCCTACTGGAAGGTTTATGTTCTGGGGACTTGTAAGAAAAGCAGCATAAATAAGAGTCCTCCCTTATCTAGTAGCTTATGGGTTAGGGTGCTCACCTAAGACATGAGATCTACTGGGTTTAATTACCTCTGCAGCTTGAGGATTTGAATCTTAGCCTTCAAGAAAAATGTCCTAACCATGAGGTTATGAGGTCTTTTGAAGGGCTGTGCTGTCCATCTCTCCTGTTGACAGTATTCTACTTCCTCCAAACCAGTTAATGTTCACAGGAGCAGGGATTCAAAGTCAAGTCTCCATCATCCTAAGTGAATGTCCTAATAATCAGGCAACACAAGGCAGTGCAATATACTTCCTAATTTTTATGTGGGAGAGAAAGCAAAAATGTAACTATGCTAAGAGGAGGAATTGAGGGTGTAAGGGGGAGCTTCTTCCTGGTTCTGCCTTGGATGGTTTCAGTGGAAGCCTGCAGAAAGGGGATCGCCTCATAGGTGACACCTGCTGGAGTTTAGGTATGAGCATCTCAGCCCTACCTACTTAGTTCCACATATACTTTGCAGTAGATATCAAGGCACCCAAGGGATTTTTTCCTTGAAAACTTAGCTGTTGCTTAACTTTTGCAGGCCCCTAAATAGGAGTTTCATGACTGTCACCCCTTTAAAACTGGGAACCCAAGGTGGGAGTTAGGCCTGGAGTCATAAAGGGACTTAGATGCTGAAGGGATCTGTGTTGACAGTTTTACCATGAGGCGTTTTTGTACCTGCTAAGCACTGACTTAGATATCTAACTAGGCACCTACTTGTGAAACCATTTCTCTTTCCCCAGCTGTAAAATGGCAAAAGTAATGGCAAAATGTAATGCCAAAATGGCAACTACCTCTATCATCAGAAGTCTGGGAAGATGAGCAATAAGTTTATTTGTGACAAAAGAGGTTAATCTTAATTATTTAATGAAGAATGTTTGTGCTTAATATTTTTTTTAAAAATTATACCCTCTTTTAACAGTCTGATTAAGTAGATCATGGCACAGGACACAGGGAATGGTTCCTTTTGAACAAATGTCTAATAAAAGCAAGATATTTTTAGTTGGCATAAAACAAGACTTACTGAAGTTAGCACTGTATGCAAGGTGTTTACAGCTGCCAGATGCCAACTATCTTTGATCTAAGGCCAACTATGGACTTGGCTGAAGATGATGAGCATGCTGGCCACACATGTTCAGGTAAGATGAGGGAGAAATGCTGTGTTTAGTGATTAATGGAACAATAGAAGTCATTGCCCAAGGCACATGGGTCACATGGCAGGACTTTGAGCAAGAATAAATTGAAGGAGAATAAAAGGTATTTAACTGGAGAGATTGCATGTGTGGGCTGGGGCAGTGATTGGAGGGATGTGTGTCACAAGGACCAGACAGGAGCAGAAAGCCACAGAAACCCTGGTGAGTGCTCTGGGTGGAAGGAGCGTTACTTGTAGCACAACACTACCAGGAAGACTGGAAAACACTTCCTGTTATTGGTAGGTGTGTTCAGGAAAGCAGCACTTTGTAAACAAGCAAATGGGAATGTATGGAAGAAATCCTCAGATTCGGGTAAAATCAGGTTCTCTCCTGCATGCACACAAGCTATTGGAGATTGGCTAATACCTTTGGCTGGGGGCCATTAGAAGGGGCTTCATTCTCTCTATGGCTCTGTACCTTATGTAGCCACTCGCATTAGTGCTGACTGCCTGGTGGTGTTTGCACCCACCAGGCACTTGTGATGGTACCACTTGTGCCGGTACACATGAGCACATAAAGCATAGCACAGTGGTGAATTCAGCCCTGGACGTCTCGTGTCTTTCCCACAACCAAACAGAGATGTGTTCTCATGACAAGATCCAGGTCAAGGACCCAGGAGAGTCATCTTGTTTCTGCTAACTCAGCAGCTTGTGGGGGGAGTTTTGGGGGTGACACAGCAGTTCTTGGTGCAGACTGGGGCAGCCCTGTGGTCTTCAATCTAACTAGCACCTCTACTATCTCAGCCAGTACTGCAGCAGTACAGAATGACCATGGTACAAGTTTGCCCCAGCCAGGTTCCCTTCCACTCCTCAGTGGCACTGGAACAGCATCTCTGCCTGGAGCTCCTATGGAGCTAGCAGAGGGGAGGCACAGCTGGATTGGGGGATAGTGCAGGAAGGTCATATGGCCACGATGGACTGGCCACCTGTTACTTAATCTTCATAACTGGAACAGCTCTTTCCTTGGAAAGTATCAGCATACTGTCAGCTCTCACCAACTCCAGACCAGTGCCACTGAAAGTGTCATGGCAATCCTGCAAGACAACCACCTACCATACCCCTAAACTCTAAACTCCCCGCTACCTTCAGAATAGATGCCAGCCTGTGCCACTTATGCTATGCATCTTCCAGTCTTCACATATGGTAACCAAATGTGCTGTCACTGTGTCTGTAAGCCAGGATCCTGCTGCCATCCTTCTTGGGTAATTATTCTTTTTTTTCTAGAGCTAATATTTGCAGTCTTTCATTGCATTCAACTGTACAAGTTACATCCATTTCATTGCTAAGATGAAATATGTGCTCATTTGTAGTAAGTGATAGCAGTAACCAAATAATTTCAACTCCTCAGGATGCCAAATTTTCTTGAGCAGGTTTGTGTTTTGCATGAGGCATCCAATAAAGTTGAATTTGGGAAGCATTCGTCTTAATTTGTGATACAAACCTTTAACCCACACCCAATCAAAATGATGAATCTGTCATATAAATGCCTCGAAAATTCTGCTTCAGGTGCTGAGCTTCATGGTAGCAATTTTTCATATTGCCATAAAATATGCTGCCAGAGTTGATATAATTTCAGATGTGTTTGGCTGATTTATGAATGGTTCTTGTTTAGTTTAACTATGAACTTTAACATGTATGTGCATATTGGGAGAATGTGTCCATAAAAACCTAGGATGTTTTAAAATTGCTTTTGAGTTTCTAAGAGATATCACGGTTCCCTTTGCTCTATAGGGACTAAGTAGATGTACTGGATTTTTTAAAATTGAATTCAAGATGCTGCTCTGTGCACACAGTGTAAAGTGCTTATGAAATGGGGAGTTTTGAGAGCTGTTAAGACTTTTAGTATTTAATATTGCATCTCAGTAGATGGGAATCTGAAATTGGATAGGTGACTTAGGCTAAGGTGGAAGATGAATTCAAGTTAGAGTAATAAATAAATGTTCCTCTCTGTTACCAGTCATTAGAAAAATAGGGCTAAAGGAGCCTAAAGGAGTCATGTAGTCCAACTGCCTTCTCAAAGCAAGATCATCCCTGTTATGCATTTCAGCAAATGTTTGTCTAATCAGAACTTTAAAACTTCCCACAACAGTGATTCCATAACCTCACTAGGAAATCTCTATCACCCTCAGCATCAGAGTCCACCCCAATATCTATGATCAGTCACCCTTGTTTAAAATTACTGCTCCTCCTGTCTCCTGATGATAACATGGAGAACAAATGCCTTCCTCTTTCTAACAACTCTTTTTTATATCTGAAGACGGTTACCAGCATCCCCCCTCAGTTCCAGCATCCCCCCTCAGTTCTTTCTACTTCAGACTAAATTCCTTCCAGTCTTTCCTTATAGGTCCCACTTTCATCTTTCTTTGTTGCTGCCCTCTGGATTCATTCCAGTTTGTCCACAGTGGGCTTAAGTGACTTTGAAATGTTTAGTCCTAATTTCACTTCCCTGAAACTATTCTAAATTCAGTGTGTAAATTGAGATGGTAGCCCAAATGAGCAACTGCTTTTAGCTTCTTTTTAGTAGTCTATTGCTTTAACAGCTGATCAGTCAGCCCCGTCGCCTCCCATGGCATGCACTCTATGAGAGGGGGACTATGTCCAGCCTTCTGTCCAGCCATGTATCTAGTAACTACACAGGCACCACAGATTAACCTAGTTTTCATTCAGGGAAAAAACCATGCACAGAGCAGAGACCATGCCATTCCCTGAGGCAGCACAGGCCAGTCTGGATTCAGGTGTAGGTTCATATGTTCTTAGAGCCATGGGGTACTCTTACCCAACAAAACACCGTACGTGATGTGCCAGGCACATTGGCCCTGTCCAGGCCTGTACACCCTAGAGATGCCAGTGTCTACATCTGACAGCTGCTTTCTTCATCTTTTTTTTTTTTTAATCTCTGCAGGGGCTGCCTGTTTTATTCATCCTGCTTCCCTTCCCCTATGACCTTGGCCTGTAAAGCATGGTCTCCTGGGGTAATTTCATTTGCATTCATTTCTGCAGAGAGACTTTGTTTGGTGTGACTCTGTATCCTTTCCTCTGTGTGATATTTTAGATGCCCTCCAGTTTCTTTAAGTATCAGCCCACATGGCCCCTTCCTTGCTGCCTCTCTTTTGGAGAAGATGAAGTCCACTGCCTATGCTGTTTTGTGTGCTGCTCTCTTCAGTGTGTCCTTTGGAGCTACTGACCTCCCAGGCCATGTCCAGGCTGCCAGCCTGCTGAGCCCAGAATCACTGCTAAGAAAGAAGCACCACCTAATTTATGTCTATGTCTGGGTCCCAAATATGCCCAGCTTTCAGACTCTATTGGGCTCGAAAGCCTATGACTAGTTCTAGGGCACATACTCTGAACCCTTCTAAGCTTCTTAAAAGCAGACCTAGAGTATATACAAAGCAAAAGTGGGTGGGGAAGGCCTGTTTGTCAGTGTTTCCAGCCTCAGCAGAGAGGGAGGATAGACATGGATAGAGGATGGATTCTTATCACTATTGCTAATTTGTCCTGTTCTCCATCCGGACCTCCTCTCACTTTTCTTTCAGAGTCATTGAGTTCAAGGCCAGAAAGGACTAATGGCTCTATTTCTGTACAATACAGGCCATGGAACTTCTCCCAGTTATTCCTGTATTGAGCCTAATAGCTAGTGTTTGACTAGGGCACACCTTCAGAAAAGCAGTTGTGATCTAAAGATATCAAGAGAATGAGAACCTACTACTATTCCTTGGTTGTTTGCTCCCTTGTTCAATCACTTTTACTTTTTAAAATTTTTTTTAAGGGTGCCTCATTTCTGATTTGAACATGTCTGATTTTGGGTCCCAATGCTGGTTTCTTACTGTACCTCTCTCCCCTTTCTTTTTTTCCTGCTTTTTAATTTCCTTTAAAACTCTTTGTTCTATCTTTTCTCATTTCTTTTTTTCACTGATAACAGCAATTACAGATCAGCATCTAACAACTGTCTGAGCCCTGGCAACTGTTTCATCACTTGAGATTTTAAATATTATTGAAATATTCTGATAATACACTCATTTAAATTCCCCCATGAAGTCTCAATTTTATCCATGTTGTTGCTTCCCCAGTATTTGTTTGCAGACAGAGACTATGTGGTATTTTTATTTAACCTCTGGAGAAGATGCAAAACGGAAAACAAGCAAATAACAAGTATTTCTAAATCCCAGTGTTATAAACCTGTTCTATTTCTTTCTTCCTGGCAAAAGCAGCAAGTAAACTATTTTATTATTCCATATCACACCAATAACAAAAGGGAGAAAGCTTTGTACGCTCCAATTATTAAAACTGACTGAGTTGCAATGCCTCTCTGTGGAACTGTTCTTGATGGCTCCGATTCACTGGGGTTCAGATCCAAATAAAGTGCCTTTACGCAAGGTGATTGTGGCAGGCCCCCACCTGACCTATACGGTTCCCATAGCACAGGTTGTCAGGCAACCCACAGCACAGCTGCCGCTATGCAATTAAATGAGCTGAGCCCAGATTGCGGCATGGCACAGGAGCCACACCATAAAAGACTTCCTAGTAGCCATAGCCAGAGCCGGGGCCAGGCAGAGGATGCCAGGCACCCAAGCAAGGACCGGACACTGCCTGCAGCAACAGAGGCTCACTGCTGCCATCACCATGAACTCCATGACTGGCCCATAAGTTGGGGAAGCTGGCCCTGGTCCTCAGGGCCAGAGGCAAGGCAAAGCAAGCAACTGGCCAGGCTCTAGCCCCAGTGCAGCACAAAGCACCTCAATCAGGCAACCTCCACCCAGCTGAAGCCTGTATGAGTGCAGGCAGACCCTCACAGGGAAAAGCCAATCAGGGCTTAGCGAGTAAGGACCTCACTGGGGTTGAATTGCAGCACCCCAGCAGCCCCATACTCAGAGCCCACACATGAAGTGCATCAGCATAAAGCCCCTGAGAACAAGGGACACCAAAGGGGGGAATAAAGGGGGTGATGCTGGGACCCCCCCCCCCCCCCCCCCCCCCACACACAATTCCAATGCTTGGGAACAAGCAGCTTACTGTGGGGCAATGGAGCACTGCCTTCCCAGGCAGAAAAACATTTAGTTATTCATTTCCATTTGTGTTAGCTTTTCCCTTCCAACCACAGTACCACATGGCCAGTGGCTGCAGATGGGACAGCATGCAGCTGCTCTTCACTCGACTATGACAAACACTCAAGTGCAGCCTGCAATCCACTGGAACACCTGAAAGGAAAGGGATGGGGTATAGGGAAGGAGGAGCCCCACAGAAGACACCAGAGGGGACCCCAAGCCAGCAGGAAGATCTCCACATAGTTCAAGGGAACAGGATACATCTCCCATAAGTTGTGGCAGGCGAGTCAGCTTGGGACAATCCAGCCCCCATGTGGTAGTGTATAGGCCTGCCACAGCGATACTCAAGATGTCCATACATTTTATCTGCCTGGCTCCAGAAGCCCAAGTTTGGTATACCAGAATGGGATTGACAAGGAGCAGCACGCTCATTTCTTTCTTTGCAAACACAGGTCATGATGGCAACTTCTTGTATAACATGCTAGTAGTTAGAGCCTTTGCCTAGAGAGGGGGAGACCTGGGCTAATTATGCAGCCACAGTGTGTCATGTATTCAGCATCCCTGTGCTTCAAAATGGCAGTGGAGGCGCTTTAACTAAAGCTCACTGAATGGGCTTTAATTAAAGCATCCGTGCCACCACTTTGAAGCATGGGGACGCTGATACAAGATGCAGAGGCTGCTTCAATGTGCTAATTAGCACACTCCAGCAGATTCAAGTAATTGAGTCTGCTCTGACACTCTTTAATTACAGCATGTTGGAGCAGCTTCCCTGCACATCTACAGGCACCCTTGGATGTTACAGTTAACCATGTAGAGGGGACTTAAGACCATGTTTAAGTGCTTTCCTGTATGAGCCTGTAAGAACTGACTTACCCCCAAATATCCAGCTGGACAAGAAAATTCTTCTTCGTTCATGATGTTCTGTAGCTATGTGGAATGAATGCCAAGTCAAAAATGCCTCACTGAACATAGAGTCCTTGCATGCTAAATCAAGCTTGGCATGCTTGGACTCTGATGGACACTAGGCCTGTCTAAGTTACAAAAGAGTTTGGCACTTGAATATGTTTCTGAATTTGGATTATTTTTTTCCTTGAAAATAGTCAATTTGTTGAAAAATTAAAAATGGGGTTTCAGTCATTGCAGAAATATTGATGAATTTGAGTCTAGTTTTATATGAAATGCGGCAGAAGGGCTGAGAGTACAGTCTACTTTAAGGAACAGTTTTATGGAGCGTAGGAGACCTGGGTTCAAATCCCTGGCCTGAATCGGTCAGAGAGTGAGTGGATTTAAACTTGGAGTTCTTACCTTTTAAGCGAGAGGCACAGCCACTAAGGAATTCTGCCAACTGGAAAATGACAGTAATCTGTTGGATGAGCCAAACACTTGGGAAGTGAGACGTGTGATTCTCAGTTCCACTTCCAAGAAAGTTTTCTGTATTTCTACAAACTAATTTCTAATCAGCAAAATAAATTGAAAAAAATACTCACCATGTAATGCTGTATTGTCTAGTGATACAGCCAGTGTTCTGGAAGGAGGGGAATGTGGGTTTAAATCCCCTCACACAGAGGAAGAAGCGGAGCCCAAGTTCCCCATATCCTGACCTTCATCTAATCTTGAGTTTTGTATAGAAGTGTCATCAGTAGAAGGAATCTCATCTTTAAAAAAGAAAGAAAAAGCAAAGGAGAGTAATGTATCCAAAACAGAATACTATTTTGGGGAGAATGAAATGTTTCATGTAGAACAAACTTTTTTTTTCCATTTTCATGAGACAGGAAGAAAAAAACTATTAAGTCCACTTAAGAAAAAAAAAATATTTTTGTCATTTGAAAGTCTTCATCTTGCCCTATTGTGAATAAGATGAGTCAAATAGGCTAATTGTGACTAAAGTTACCCAGTACAGAGCTTAATGTTTATTTGCCTTGTTTTACACCAGCTGGTGTGTGTTGTGGTTGTCATTGTGTCAGATACCTGTGCTATGTCTCTGTCATCTGTTGGGATCAAAGTTATCCATGGGTACTACAGGTGATGGTTCCCATGTCCATATTTCCTGTGAACCGGATAGATAATTTATGAGACTGCTAATGTGATGGGACAGCTTTTGGAGCAATTTCTTTTTTAGGGCAATTAGTGTCCTTTCCAAAGGGAAATATTAACAAGCCATATCAGTGATAGAGTACAGCTGGGAGGCACTGCATCCATCACTGAGTAAGGATAAATCATACAGGTAGCCAGAAGCAAAATCTAATTTCCTAATATGCTTTGGAGAGCAACACTGCATTCGGGTGTATCAAAGAAAGATTGGGCCCTGCATTCATTTAATACAATAGAAGGTATTAATTTCCATTATGTCACCGGTAAAGATGACTAAATTTATTTGATCTCTGTGGGTATAAAAGAAAAGAAACCAAACCAACAGCAACAAAAAACAAGCATGGAACCTTTCCATAACTTTCAGTTTTTGAGACTGACTTTCTAAATAGGTTAATTGCTTCCATCAAGAGCAGAAAGAGACCTTTGAAATCAGATGAGCAACCATCTGACTGCAGTAGTGGTCACGAGTTCTAAGTTGTCCAAAAATCAGTTCATTATAGTCATTAGCAACAAACTCATGATACTATATTGGCACTTCTCCCTTCTTGTTCTGTTTCTCTTGCCCAGGGACAATGATATTCTTGCTTACACCAAGAACGAGGAAGTGTATCAATTTATATTCACTCCAGAACCCTCTATTTTCCATCACATGGGCCTAGTTTCCAATAGCACACCCTAAATCCCTCAGTCTAAACCAGTGGTGCTCAATCTTCTGATCCAGCCCACAGGCAGGATCAGGCCCCATGCTGCCTCTGCCTGGCCCCACACACCTACATTGGGCCCAGTGTGGCCTTGGATGGCCCCCATGTGTTGGGAGTGGGCTCTGGGGCTTCACCCTGTCCCCACCCCCAGCATGTGGGGCTGGTGGGTTCAGGCTGTGGGGAAAGCATGAGGTGCCTAATCACAAGCCTGTTGCCACTGTCCACCCTGAACCCATGTGCCTGCATCAGACCCTGGAGCCTAACACCACCTCCCCAGCCCCTCACGCTGGGATCAGGCTTTGCGCCACCCACCCAGCCCTGCATGCCAGGATCAGACCCCATGCCCCCCTGCATGCCTTACCTAATGCACAGCGCTATGGTATCTGGATTGTGGAGCTACTCACCAGGCTGGAAACATGGCAGCAGTGGAGTGATGGCAGCACTCCCACACTTGCAAAATTTCAGCCCTGTGGGGAGCCCTGGGGGGTTGGGTCTGGCCTGCAGACTGACAGTTGAGCCCACCTAAACCCACCTACCCAAAGCCTTATCTGCACTGATCAGCTTGTCCCTGAGTTGCCTCCGGATACCAGGCCAGACAAAGGCAACCTACATGCAGCGCAAGAGAACAGGAATCCATATAATCTATTATAGCCTGATCAAAAATCCATGGAGGCTGACAGGGTCCTTTCCATTGACTTCAACAGGCTTTTGACTAGGCACCTCATGCTTTCCCCATTGATTGATTTCTGATCTTAGTTGTTTCTTAATTGACTTAATGAATTTAATCATGTTCAGGTTCTTATGCAGGGATCTGGCTAATACTTTAGATGCAGAGCAAGTTCCTTGTAAGTGCACAGCTTTCATAATTGCCTGAATGGTGACACACACAATTGGCATTTGGGCTTCTCATACATCACTTTCCACTCCTCAGCCTTACCGTTCCACCTGTTAATAATGCTGCACCCGTTCCAGGCTCTAAGCATGAAAAGGGTAACAAACCCATTGTATAAACGAAGCCTTTACCTCATGAGGGGAGTGAGTTTGTTGGCACTCTTTTCACTACTTCATCAGTTATCACATTCCTGTTGATAAAAAAAAAAAAAAGTGTGTTTTATTTCCAGCTTAAGTGGTTAGTGTTAATGATTAATAGCAGGCGAACAAAAAAGATAGGTTACCCAGGAGAGGTTTCTGTGGTAACTAGCAATGGGGCTGGAGTTGGCGCTTCATGCAGCAGAAAGAAGGATTAATATATATATGTTGCAGGGAGGATATATTTAAAAAAAAATGCCTGTGATGGAAAGGCTCCTCTTTAGAGAGGAAGCCAAGCCAAAATTGCATCTTTTGTCTCTCATATCTTACAAAACGGCAGGAGATAAATTCCAGCCTCCTGAAAAATTCATGTTTGTTCTGGGAGTTTCTTTTGCCTCAAGGCAGCACATTTAGAAAAGTACATTCAAAAGAGAAAACGATTTGCTTAGCCGTATCGGAGTTCTCAGAGTCCTTGGAGTAGCTGTGCTTTCAGAAGTTGTTTTGAAAACCCAGTGCTTCTTGTTCCAGTTAGGTTAACTCCCGCCATGGTATAACAGCAGGCAGCTTTGCCAAACATACCTCTCTGATGCCTGGTATGACGGTGGAGGTTTGGAAAAGAACTCTCGGGCTTGTGGCTTCGGGTATGGAAAATACCCAAGTTCAACAAGCCTGTTGATTTCTAGAAAGGATAAGGTGTGTTGCTTTGCAAAGTCTACTGAAAAGTGCCACGAGATCAATTTGCCAGCTTCCCTGTTATATTATGCCTGTCAGGAAATTGAGTTTAGTGGAAGCAGTACATACAAATCATTCTAGGGCTAATGGCGTTTCCAAATTGTTTTAACTAAAACTGTGGGTAAAATAGGTTCTAAAATACTCCATTCAGGGTGTGTCTACATGTGCAAATGCTGCTGTAGAGTAAACCCACCCTAGGCAGGTGTCTACACACGCAGGGATGTGGGTGCTAGACCAGGGACTGGCAGGCAGCACTGTGCTGTGAGACTGCTGCCTGCCCTTGAGAGCTGCCTGCTGCTGGGGTGGGCTCTGCCACCGAAGCCTGGGTGGGGACAATGTCCCTTGCCCTGACAGCATGGAGCTGCTGGCCATGGCTCCCTGATCAGGGACAGGGGATTTGGAAAGAGCTGCAGGGGCGGGGGGGACAGGGGCAGAGGCAGGTCTTAGCCCCCTGCCCTGATCCACTGGTGGGGCAGCTAGCAGCAAGCCCTCAGCTGCATGGGGATTCCACACCCAGCCGGGGTTCACTGCTAGCTGCCCCACTGGTGGATTGGGGCAGGGGCTGGGATCTGTCCTTCCCCTGCGGCTCTTTCCAAGCCCTGTGCCTTGATCGCCTGATTGGACACAGGGATGGGACTTGACCCTGACCAGGACAATTCTCAGCTCCTACTCTGTAACCCTGGGGTTCCCAGCCCCAGCTCCGTGATCACAGTCAGGAACAAGATGCTCAGCCCCCACTGTATGATCATGATAGGGGAGCTAGGGCTGGGAGCTCCCCGCTGCTGGGGCATTGGGACTTTGTTCGCATCCAGGATCCAGCAGCAGAGCCTGCCCCAGCAGCAGGCATCTCTCAAGGGCAAGGAGCAATCTACCGTCCCCTGCTGCCTGGCTGACCGGGAGCAAGTTTGCTCCTGGTTGGCCATCTACACATGTTGTATAGTGCAGTAACTAATTGCATGTAAATTTGCTGCTTGTATTTACAAGTAGCAAATTTACTCATGAGTAGAGCAAATTACTACACAGTAAGCATCTGCACATGTAGATGGTGACACTTACTGCACAGTAATTTATTCTAATCTCGAGTAAAGCATCTCATGCCCTTTTATTACAACTCATTATGAGTTTCATGAATCCCGAATGTTTATTTGGTCCAGACTGAAACCTGCTATGTATGCTTTGGGGTAAACAACATTTTTATTCTCCTTGGATTTTGTGTTCTTTAGGACCCTGGACTTCACAAAAAAACAGACTTCGACTCTCTTGGGAAACTCATGGGCAGGATCCCCTGGGAAGCTAGCCTCTCCCCTGGGAAACAGGAGAGGAGTCCACAAGAGCTCGCTGTACTTTAAAGAAGCCTTACTGAGAGGGCAGGAACAAACCATCCCAAGGTGCAGGAAGACTAACAAGTATGGCAGAGGACCAGCCATGAATGACTGGTGCCTCCCAAGACTGGGGGGACACAATTTGTGGACAGCAGTGTTGGTGGTGTGGTGGTGAGCGGTGACCGCCCACAGAAGGTGGTGGCAGCAATTAATGACCACCCACAGAAGCTGCTGGCAGCAGCAGCAGCAGGGAGGGGTGGCAAGTGGCAACCACCCACAGAAGCCACCGGTGACATTGGCAGCAGCCAAGCTCAGGGTGGGGCAGCACGTTCCCCCTTGTGCCTCCCCTATGAGTCTCCTATGGGACAAGTTTGGCTTAGCAGAGAACTCTTCAGTAAGCTTAATCACAAAAAGGAAGCTTATAAAAAGTGGAAACTTAGACAATTAGGGAAGTGTATAACAGTACCACTTGGGCATGCAGGGATGAAGTCAGGAAGGCCAAAGCACAATTGTAGTTACAGCTAGCAAGGGACGTGAAGGGTAACAAGAAGGGTTTCTACAAATATGTCAGTAACAAGAAGATCGGGGAAAGTGTGGGTCCTTTACTGAATGGGGGATGCAACCTCATGACAGGGGATGCAGAAGAGGCTGCAGTGCTCAATGGCTCTTTCACCTCAGTCTTCACAAACAAGGTCAGCTCCCAGCCTACAGCACCTGTCAGCACAGTTTGGGGAGGAGGTGACCAGCCAACAGTGGTGAAAGAACAGGTTAAGGACTATTTAGAAAAGCTGGACATATACAAGTACATGGGGCTGGATGGGATGCATCCAAGGGTGCTGAGGGAGTTGGCTGATGTGGTTGCAGAGCCACTGGCCATTGTAAGAGACAGGCACTCTCAGGGCTGGTCTGCCATTGGCCCGTCCACCTGTTTCTGGGCCAACTGCCCACCTCGTCTCCTGCCATGCCTTGATCATATATAATTATGGTGTTAATTAGGTGGGAGGCTGCCTATTC
The DNA here is from genome assembly GCF_000455745.1 of Alligator sinensis. NCBI lineage: Eukaryota > Metazoa > Chordata > Crocodylia > Alligatoridae > Alligator > Alligator sinensis. Next base: position 881,042 of record NW_005842006.1, read on the forward strand.
TTGCCCCAATGCCAGGGGACACTATCGGAAGCTCCATTCCTCCCCTACACTGCAGATCAAGCCTCACAGATGGCATCCAGGTGATCTAATGCTCCCGGCCTACAGCCAGACCAAGCTTATCCCTTGTTTTCAGGCCTCAGACACACAGATTCATATTGCCTTCCTCTCACTAGGGTTTCTCACACTCCACACCCCCTCACAGGGCCTCTTTCATGCATTGATAACTAGTACTGCCTTGCTCCCTCTTAGAGCGGGCCCCTTCAACCAGAGGCTTTACCTAGTACACACCTTGGGTGGCAGACGTACCATCTTTTGGGCCTCTCCCACAACCCTCACCAGGGTAGTGGCCAACCAATTACCCAACTGGGGCCAAGCTTGCCCTGGCCTCTCCCAGGGCAACTCTATACACTCATATACACATACTGGGTTCCCAGCCCTCTGGTTTCCTGCCTCACTGGGACTCCTCCTCTCCACCCCCTCACTAGGGCTACAGGGCTTCCCTTCTCAGTGGGGACTCAGGTGGCTGGACCTGTGCCTGGCACTGTCTCAGTCTTATCCCCTCTTTGGGCTCAGGTGGCCATAGCCATGCCTGGCCCCCTTGTACCCACAGTGTTGTGGGGGCTAAGGATTAAGGCACCCTAACCCACCTTTCACCAGTGTGGTAACTGGCCTGGTATTTCCTGGGGGCTCCCACACCACTGGGAGCCCCACCAGGCCGCCCACTCCTGGCAGGGTGCAGTTTTAGGTCATGCCCAGGACCAGGAACCTCCTATCCACCCCCATAAACTCTTGCCCTTACCTCCAGGATGTTTCATACAGCCTTTCAGCCAAGCAATGTTTCTTCCTGGCCCACCAGCAGTGAACTGTCCTGGTTATATAGGCAGCCAGAGTTCTAAAATGGCTGCTGTAATCAAGCACCTACTGGCTGTTTGGCTCAGCCCTTAATGTGGCAGGCAGCAACAGTGACCTGCCACAACCATCATCTTTGAAAACTCATGGTGATTGGGAGAGGTCCCAGATGATTGGAAAAGGGAAAACATAGTGCCCATATTTAGGAAAGGGGAAAAGGAAGATCCAGGGAACTACAGTCTCACCTCAGTCCCTTGAAAAATTATCAAGCAGATCCTCAAGGAATCCGTTTGTAAGCACAAGGAGGAGAAGAAGGTGATTAGGAACAGTCAGCATGGATTTGCCAAGGACAAATCATACCTGACCAACCTGATTGCCTTCTATGATGAGATGACTGGTTCTGTGTATGTGGGGAGACCAGTGGATGTGGTATACCTTGATTTTAGCAAGGTTTTTGATATGGTCTCCCACAACATTCTCACAGGCAAACAAAGGAAGTACGGGCTGGATCAATGGACTGTAAGGTGGATAGAAAACTGGCTAGAGCATCAGGCTCAAAGGGTAGTAATCAATGGCTCAATGTCTAGGTGGCAGCCAGTATCAATTGGAGTGCCCCACGGGTCAGTCCTGGGCTGGTTTTATTTAATATCTTCATCAACAACCTGGAAGATGGCATAGAGTACACCTTCAGCAAGTTTGCAGATGATATCAAGGGGTGGGGGGAGTAATATATATGCTGGAGGGTAGGGTTAGGATTCATTGACCCAGACAAATTGGAGGACTGGGCCAAAAGAAATCTCATGATGTTCAAGAAGGACAAGTGGAAAGTGCTGCACTTAGGACAGAACAGTCCCATGTGCTGGTACAGGCTGGGGGCTGACTGGGTGGGCAGCAGCTCTGCAGAAAAGGACTTGGGGGTTACAGTACACAATAAGCTACATATGAGCCAGCAGTGTGTCCTTGTTGCCAATAAGTCTAATGGCATACTAGGCTACATTGGTAGGAGTGTTGCCAGCAAATAAAGAGAAATGATTATTCCCCTCTATTCAGCACTGGTGAGGTTACACCTACAGTACTGTGTTCAATTTTGCGCCTCCCACTACAGAAAGGATGTGGACCAATTTGAGACAGTCCAGCAGAGGGCAACAAAAATGGGGAGGGGGCTGGGGCACATGACTTCTGAAGAGAGGCTGAGGGAACTGGGCTTATTTAGTTTAGAGAAGAGGAGACTAAGAGGGGATTTAATAGCAGCCTTCAACTACCTGAAGTGGGGTTTGAAAGAGAATGGAGCTAAACAGTTCTCAGTGGTGGCAGATGATGGAACAAGAAGCAATGGTCTCAAGTTGCAGCAAGGAAAGTTTAGGGTAGATAGGAAGAGTTTTCTCACCAGGAGGGTGGTGAAGCACTGGAACAGGTTACCCAGAGAGATAGTGGAATCTCCATCCTTGGAGGTTTTTAAGACCCAGCTAGACTAAGCTTTAGCTGGTATGATCTAGTTGGGGATGGTGCTGCTTTGAGCAGGGGGTTGAGGGGACTAGATGACCGGCTGAGGGCCCTTCCATCCCTCATTTTGTATGATAATATGAAATTAGAGGTTGATTTGCCCTTAAATAATATTTTAGATTGAAAGACTTTGCAGACTTAAGGTCTCCATGTTCCTGCAGGACAGCATTGTCTTAGATCCTGTATAAAACAACGGGCAGATAGAAGCCTTGGCCTGACAACTTTAATTCCACTTGAGTCAGATATGCAAGTGAACTTGACAAACAGTGAGAGAAAAGAGGACCATGTTAACAATGATAAGACTGTGTGGGGAATATAAGCTAGTTATTGCTCAATTTGATGACTATAAATTGGCTGGGTGATGTACAAAAAGAATTGCCTATCCCAGACTGCCACAAAACCAGCCGTCATTTAATATTGCCTCAAATATGGTTCTGGAAGAGGGAACTGGAGGACAGATTTCCCACTCCAAATATTCAGTGTGTCTTTAGGGACCTTTTTCATCTGCTTTTAGTATTGGGTTGATCTGTAAAGGTCCTAGAAAGACTTTGATGTCTTCTTTGGCCAGCAGTTGTCATCAATACGTTAATATCCTCTTCCTATTGAAAGAGAATTCTTTGCCTTTGATCCAAGTAAAGATACTCTCTAAATCTTCTTATCTAGAGCCTATTTTTGTGGTATTTATAATAGCAGTAAATCTTCTTGCTAGAATCTGGGGTATGGAGGCTTTAATGTATGGTAGCAGAACAGCATTATACCTTTTTTTTTGGCTCAAGGGCAATTTTTTTAGGTCTTAGCAATTATCTTTCTAGTATCATTGTACCATTTTGTAGACAGGTTTGAAATAGTTTCCATGTGTAGAAAGCCTACACTCATGGTTGTTGCCCCTACTCACCCTATAGTTATCTTTAAAACAATCAGATATATATAGTAAACATTAATATTATCTGTTCTCATGAATGCGATGCTAAAGTATCTACCACTGTTCCAGCCTGCTCCCATATATTACAATCAGGCGCATTATGCTGTTTTTCTTTTACTTTTTCAAAGCATCATAAGGTGGTCCATTATGAAAATGAAATAGAGTTATATGTAATAACAAGACTATCTAGCACTTACAATTAAGATGGAGACAGTTAATGCTAGGGACTGCTTCTCTTGCATATGTGGTTTGGGAATGCTATGTACATTTTTATGCTTTATTAATAATCTACATAGTATCTTTCATTTAGAAGAATCCCAAAGGGCTTCACAAACAAGGCATCACTTCCTTTGCTAAAATACATCTAGGGTGATGGACAGATGGCTATAGTGGTTGGGAAGAAGCTTTGGCCAGGGACACCTGAAGCTGGATTGACCCTTTACAGTCCTTTTGCATAAAGTCAGCATGTTGCTAGGTGTGTTGTTTCTGGAGTGGCACAGGCATCATATTGTGTCTCTGCCCATTTTGCCTGGCTCCTCAAGGGAACTGAGCTGCTCCATAGCTAAGCAATACTGGATAACACATTGGGAGGATGGGGAAACGTGGCTTAAGGCCACCCACAGCCATTCATTACCTTTCTCCACCCACTTAGGCAGGAGGGAACTAGTGGCTGCTCTAACACATGATATCAGTAGCTCATGCAGGGGTCAGGAGCCATTTTACTTTCTGGCACAGACATGTAGACAGGTGCATGATGAGCATAGCTGATTCTGTTAAGATTAAACCCTTGATCTCTAAGGGTTTCAAACACAATGTCTAGGCTGCCAGGCTATTTCCTCTGGCAAATATATCATTCTGTACAGGATGTAACAGTAGTGCTTAATGGCTTGCTAAGCTTCCAGTCAGAAATTCTTCAGTTTTATATAGGAATCAGGTATTTATATAGTTTTGAAATGTTTGCAGCAATAAGTAAATAAAAAGTTGTTGAAAAAGAAAAGCAACATTTGTGAAAACAAGCCGTTTCCTATAATTTCTTTGTGGGAACCTGATGCAGCCTCAACATTTCCTTGGAGATTGGGATATGTGTGTGTGTGTGTGTGTGTGTATACATATGTGTGTGTGTGTGTATGTGTGTATATATATATATATATATATATATATATATATAATTGAATTTTAGCTTCATGGAGCTTTGTACATCAATGGTGTGGGTACAGTAACAGTATATTCAAGATAGCCAGGAAGTCACCACACATTGACCAATGCAGTATTTATTCAGGGTTGTCAGGGTTAGGTTCAATAAGGCCAGGGCCCACACATGCCTGACATCCTACTGGAGCACACCATCAGGATCAAGGACAGCACCGCCACTACTAATCTCCAGTGTTATGCTCTCACCTGCGATGCCTTCATTTTCTTTTCAATATTGGAGCTAGATGTGTGGGCTGGCAGAGGTTCTGGCTGGTCCTCTCAGGGTCCTCTTCATGGGGCTCTACCTCCCCTCACACTCCACCCTTACCACTTCCCAGATGATACACGTCTGGGCCTGGATCTTGTGTTGACCCAATATGCTGCTAGCAGTTAATAGCTGTCTTACCAAATGGATGTCTAGGAGTTTAAATCCATTTGTTTGGGCTCCCTGAGGCCATCCTTAAATCAATTAATTATAAGTTCTATCCATTATAAGTTCTATTATAAGGTCCATCAATTAAGTTCATTTTGATTCTGGAGGACAATAACCTTAAATCAATTCGTACCCGATACCTGGGTTAGTCAATCCAGATCAGCCCACTAAGGATGGCTTCTGTCTTCCTCTGCCTGCCCTTGTCTGGGGCCAGAAATACCCCTCTTCATGCTCCCTCTGCCAATCCGAAGGGAGCACACTCTGCGGAAACGCAACAGAATGCTACCTGCTCTGGCTGGGCTTCTCTCCGTAACTGCAGTAAGTATCCCTTTGAGTTTCCCAGGGCTTTCTCTTTGCCCCACTCTTCTCCCCTCACAAGGGTATGCACAAATGGCTGCTCTTTGAAGCACATCAAAATGGAGTGCTTCAGCTATAGAGAGATGTACAGCCCCTGGCTGCAGTGCTTCAACGTCAAGGTCCTGAGGCTCCATTCCCCTCCCCAGTGGACTGTCAGTGGGAGCTCTCTGCCTGTCCTCTCCCAGAGTGTTTCTCCTACCACCAGAACTGGAGGTGGAGACCCCTCTCTGGAATAGGGGGACCAGAGGCCCCGTGACCCCTGGCTGTTGCTGGAACTGAGAGGCAGAAGGTGGAGAGGCATATAGGGATTCCTGCTCTCCAGCCCCTAATCCCTATGTACCTCTCTGTTTCTGGTCTTCCAGTTCAGGCAGCAGGGTCTCCCAGTTGGTCTTCTGCTGTGGAGGAAGGGGGAAAGAATGGTGCACTGTGGGATGCTGGAGAACTGAGTGAGCCCCTGTCATGCTTCATGGCGTGTGCTCAAGGTAACCTGAAACACAAGTGCTTCAAAGAAGTTACTGTTTCCTCCATTATTTTGGAAACCCTTCAACCATTTTTGGAGCACTCCAAAGAGCATTTACCTCTGCTTGCTCTTGGAAATGCTTCAGAGGCATTTGAAGAACAATTGTAATGTCTGTCCACAGTCTCAGCTTTTCACCTGGGTATTGTGCTACTCTGGTTTTGCTGCTAAAAGTAGCTAAGCTGGCTAGAGTGGGGAGTGAGCAGAGCAGCAGCTGCAGGCCCTGCCTTAGGGAGGGGGTGAAAAACTAGTGGCCACTACTAACGGTGGTGGTTGATCCCACCACTACTGCTGGCAACTGTGCTGCCGAGTACTACTCAAAGCAGAGTTGCCCCTTTTATAACCTCTGCTCAGGTATATCTACTAAACAAGTAGCAGTCACACCTGGACTATAGTGTAGACCTACTATGGACATGATTGAAATCTTGCTTTTCATTAATCGTATTGAATTTTTAAGTATTCTTATATAATAAAGGGCTTAGTCCATCTGTCTGTCTGTCCATAACACTCTTGGACTACTCTGATTAGTTACTGAAACAACCAGAGTGCTCCAAGAGTGTTACGGACAGGAGGCGGCGGTAGCAGTATCGGGGAGCGCTGCCATGACAGCGGGGATGAAGGGGATGGAGCGGGGGGGTGAGGCCAGTGCTGATGACCTTGCCCCTCTCCCCCCCACCCCTGCTCCTTGGAGGCATTGGCAGCGCAGGGTGCTGGAGGAGGTGGACAGAGGGGCAAACTTCCATCTCTTCTGCTTCTGGGCAGCGTTGGTGTTGCAGGGGCAGAGGGGTTAGGGTTAGGGTTAGGGTTAAAGAGCTTCCTCCCCCCTCCGGCCCTCTCCTCATCATTCTTGACAGGCAGTTTGCTAGTTCTGTACATACTTTTCTTAGGTTCTGGATGGGATCTACTAGATAACTAATAATTCTACCTGGGTTACAGGAAATTGGTCATAGAAGTGGTATTTTTATTCATGGCTTTTGGAGAAATGTACTGATTATAATAGAGAAGGAAGAGAGCTGGAGCTTTGCTTCTCTGAGGGAGAACAACAGAAAACTGAGGATTAGAGATTTTAGAAAATTGTATACCTTTTTCTTTTTTTCAGCCACATGGTTTCTAAAAGGAATGATGCCTTGGAAAAATAGCCCACTGTAACATTTACTAGCTGGGAGCAGAGAGTCAATTTAGAGTGCTCTCACCTTTCCATGAGACAACTGTGTGTGTCTGCAATCATGATTCTGAAGGGTGCAGTCAAATTCTTCTCTATCTGATTGTTCTGGCTTATGTAAAATTTCCCTTCCATGAATCCTCAAGTATAAATTATACCATTGCTTTCTGTGAGCATTTGTGTGAGTTAAGCTCTACCAATTTGCATATTTGAGGGAAGACAATGCAGCTGGAATGAAAGAATTTTTAAAATCAGAATGCATAGTCGTGAAAGTGTTTTTGTGCTGTTCCTTGAATCCACCATCTCCAACAACAGAGGATAAATGTGAAATATTTTTATTTTAGCCCTTTGAGAAGATCACTGCATGTCTGAGCCTCTAATTTTGATCAGAAATCTCCTTTGACAGACCTGCCAATTTAAAAATCAGCCTCAGTTTATTGAAATGAAAGAAAGGAATTGAACTTTAGTTCTCCCAGAGAATCATTCTTTTTATATCCCAACCACACATTAGTTCTGCTTCTCAGTGGAATAAAATAGATATGAAGTTATTGAATTGAAGTTTCAAGCATAGGTGCAGAGCCTCAGCCAATTATATTTTGCTGGAGTTGAAATTGGCCTAGTGAAAAAGACATCAAGCTGCCAAGCAATGCTGTGTAGCATCAAATCTTTTCCCAGACAAAATGCTTTTCTATCTGTAATGTTAGGAAGTAGTGCAATATTATTGTCTTTAAAATTTGCCTCTTCTTTATGTATTGTTTTCTAACTTGGTCTCCTTTTTTATTGTTATCTATATTGTATATCTCCTTAAACTCAGTTCTGGCATTGAAAGTTTGGATGTTCGGAGAGAGAACTTCAGCGAGTGTTTTGTGATTATTGTTGCCAATGTGCTGGATAGAATACAGGGAAACTCTCAGAATTTGTTGCTTTTCCTTTTTGGGGGACACTTGAGGAACAATCCTTCAAACACTTACCAGCAGAGAATCCCCAAGAAGGATAAGGTGGCAGACAACTCCCTCTTCTAAATTGATTTGAGGTTTAGAGGCCAGTGGGTGCATCTACATAAGACATTTACTGCAGAGTAGACTAGCTCTACAGTAAACATTGTACCTCTACACGTGCACCCCTATTAGGCTGGAGTGAACTAATTAACTCCACAGCAGGATAGTACTTGCAAATACAAGTACTATCTGGCTGCAGAGTTTTTCACTCTGCAGCAGTGTATGTGTAGACACTGCCCTGGCTGGCTGGGGCATGAAGATGCTTCAGTGCAGGAGCTGCCTGCTGGCTAGCCCCACAATGAGGCAGCCTGGTGCCCCAGCCAGCTCCAGAGCTTTATTGCTTTGCATTACTTGCACATGTAGGCATGCCCATGTGCTACTGAGCGACTTCTGAGACTATAGTTGCATTTCCAAGCTAGTTGGAAGGAGTTTTTCATGCTATATTCTTTGAATGGGAGAATTATTAATGAAAGTTGGCTGTTGGGCTACAGCGTTCTTCAAATATTTAATTTTGCGACAAGTTTCATTATATTTGCTTTCCTTCACGTCATTCCTCCCCCCACACCTCTCCTCTACATCTTTACATAATATACACATACACCATCTGCGAAACAGTCTGTAGTTGGCAATTGAACCCACACTCATAGCTATTAGCTTCCAAGTTGTTAATGTACCATATTAGTCATCTGCTTTAATCCCTTGTGTTGTATTGTGAAGAAGGTCTAACTTGGCTAATTTGTCTAATTATTTACAGTCACATTTTACCAACCTTTCTTAGACAAATTATTTCTTCTGATGCAAAGAAAATGACTCCGTTCTCTCAGACTCTGAGTATGATGCCATCTCTGTGTCTGTTACCGTAGGAAATTCTGATTTTGCAATTCAGTTCACACACGTATGAACAACTAGGAGGTAGATGATGCACAAGGTTACCATCGGGTCAAAAAATACAGGAGCATCAGCATACTGATACTACTCAACTTGAAAAATCACTGTGGCAACTGAGCATTCATTGGGTGTGGTTTCCTTTAGATTAGTACTACTTATTTGATATTAGAATATGAGGAATCAGATTAATAGATGTGACTCCTTCAACAGCCTTTTAAAAACAATTGCCAGAGTTCTAGGCATGTTGACTAAACATAGACTGAGCATGATGTCAATAGGACCACAATACTTTGTTGCTATTTGCATCTACAGTATAAAGGAGGGACTGGACAATGACTAGATAAATATTTTCATTCTTGGTAGAATGTTCTTCATGCCTTTGATAGAAGCCTCTGTGTTACAGAGTAGTAAAATATCTTCTCTCACTGTCCTATTATACAACTACTTGTGTCATCTTTCATAGTTAACCTTTGTGGTTAAATAAATTTCTGTTGCACCCACAGGCACTGACTTTTATTTTTGCTGGGTAGGGCCTGAGATGAAGGACACGCGGAAAGTTTTATGCATTTCAGGTGATAGCCCTCTTCTGGAGGAGGGCCACGGCTCTCAGGCTCCCATGTATTTGGCGCCCATGATCGCACCCTTGTTTTGATGAAACAGGAGGTTTCTGATGTGACTTTTTCCTGTGAAAAGTTTTTACTTCCTGCAGAAACTTCCATTTTCATGACATCTTTTAGAAAAATATTTTCTGGGTTTTGAATTCTCTTCCAAAAATCTGAAAACATCTATGAAAGTTCCCGTGAAACAAAAATATATGTAGGATTTTTTTGTTTTTTTAGTTTAATTGACCATTATGATGGGGAACTAGTCAACTCCACCATTTTATTCCTCTGGTTTGGAAAGTGGAAAGTGGCTGTTTTCAGTCCCAAAAAGCACAGTCGCAAAAAGTGTAGTCACAAAAAGCACAAAGTAAGGGAGCCTACATCAGTGTTTCTCAACCTTCTAAGTAGCAAGTACCCCCTAACTTATGAACATTTTAATAAGTACTCCAAAACTGAATTTTCCAGGGGATTTTATATTTACAGACGAACGTGTGCCATATGTTGGAAGAATTACCCGGACATCTGCTGGGAGGAGCAGTCAGCCGGGACGGACCGCTCCAGGAGGTTCTTGGCCGAGTTGCAGGACCTCCACTTGATTCAGGAGGTGCACAGTCCCACCAGAGGAGATGCTCTGCTGGACCTGGTACTGGCCGCAGGCGACGACCTGGTAAGAGGCCTCCAGGTTCTTGACCACCTGGGCAATAGTGATCATCGCGTGCTGGAATTCACCATCCAGCGTAGAGTGTCAAGGGCCCGCAGCAAGGTGGTGGCCCTAGACTTCAGGAGGGCCAACTTCAGTGAGATGAGGAGATTAGTGGGAGAGGAACTGGGGTCCTTGAGGGCAGAGGAACTCAGCATCCAAGAGGAGTGGTCGTTCCTTAAGGAAACGATACTCGGGGCCCAAGGGGTGTCCATCCCGACAAGAAGCAAGGCGGGCAGGAGTGTCCAAAAGCCCCCCTGGCTCACCAAGGGTGTCCGGGAATGCCTGCTTGCCAAAAGGGTGGCGTACGCCCGGTGGAAGGGGGGTGTAATCTCCAAAGAGGAGTATACCTCCTCTGCTCGGGCCTGCAGGCGGGCTGTTAGGAAGGCCAAGGCGGAGATAGAGCTCGGATTAGCGTCCAGGATTAAGGATAACAAAAAGTCCTTTTTCAAATATATTGGGAGGATGAAGAAGGCGCCGGGTAATGTGGGGCCCCTGCAGGATATGCGGGGCAATCTGGTGGTTGCGTCAGAGGATAAAGCGGACCTCTTTAACCAATTCTTCACCTCCGTTTTCTTGTGCAGGGACCGGGACTTCCCTGCTGTGATAGAAGCCGGACGCGAGGGGATCGCCTTCAGACCTCAGGTTGGGGAGGACCGGGTTAGAGAGCTTCTGGAGGGGCTGGACGCGTTCAAGTCAGCGGGTCCGGATGCTCTCCACCCCAGGGTGCTGAGGGAGCTGGCTGGGGTTATTGCAGGGCCCCTGGCACGGCTCTACGAGCGATCGTGGTGCTTGGGCCAGGTGCCAGACGATTGGAAGGTAGCTAATGTGGTCCCCATCTTCAAAAAAGGGAAAAGGGAGGACCCGGGCAATTATAGGCCCGTCAGTCTTACCTCAATCCTGGGGAAGCTCTTTGAGAAGATCATCAAGGAGCACATTTGTGATGGGCCGGCATCCGAGATGATGCTCAGGGGCAATCAGCATGGATTTATTAGGGGGAGATCATGTCAGACCAACCTGATTGCCTTTTATGATCAGGTCACAAAGGCCATGGATGCAGGTGTCGCGGTGGATGTAGTCTTTCTGGACTTCAGCAAGGCCTTTGACACCGTCTCTCACCCCATCCTAATTAGTAAACTAGGCGACTGTGGCATAGATGCCTACACGGTCAGATGGATTGCAGATTGGCTGAAGGGTCGCACTCAGAGGGTGGTGGTGGATGGATCATATTCGACTTGGGGGGAGGTGGGTAGTGGAGTCCCTCAGGGCTCGGTCCTGGGCCCTGCGCTGTTCAATGTCTTCATCAGCGATCTTGATGTTGGGGTGGAGAGCAACCTGTTTAAATTCGCTGATGACACCAAAATTTGGGGGGAGGTGAGCACGCTAGCAGGGAGAGAGAGATTGCAGAAGGATCTGGATAGGTTACAGGGGTGGGCAGACAGGAACAGGATGCGTTTCAATACGGACAAGTGCAGGGTGCTGCACTTGGGTAGTAGGAACCAGCAGCACACTTATACGATGGGGAACTCCCTACTTGAGAGCACGGAGGCGGAAAGGGATCTTGGTGTCATTATTGACTCCAAGATGAACATGGGCCGACAATGCGAGGTCATGGTTGGCAGGGCTAACCGGACCTTGTCGTGCATCCACAGGTGCATCTCGAGTAGAGCCAGGGAGGTGATCCTCCCCCTCTATGCGACGCTGGTCAGGCCGCAGCTGGAGTATTGTGTCCAGTTCTGTGCGCCCCATTTCAGGAGGGATGTGGACAACATGGAGAGGGTCCAGAGGAGGGCCACCCGCATGATCCGGGGACAACAGGGCAGACCCTACAGTGAGAGACTGCGGGACTTGAACCTATTCAGCCTCCACAAGAGAAGGCTGAGGGGGGACCTGGTGACCGTCTATAAACTCACTAGGGGGAACCAGAAGGGTTTGGGGGAGACGCTGTTTCCCCTAGCCCCTGCTGGCATAACAAGGAATAATGGGCACAAGTTGATGGAGAGGAGGTACAGATTGGACATCCGAAAAAACTACTTCACAGTCAGGGCGGCTAGGAGCTGGAACCAACTTCCAAGGGAGGTGGTGCTGGCCCCTACCCTGGGGATCTTTAAGAAGAGGCTGGATACTTACCTGGCTGGACTCATTTGAGTCCCGTTTTTGTTTTTAGGGTGAGTGGTTTTGTTTGTGTTTTTGGGTTGTTCTCCCGCCCTGGCGGGGGGTCGGGCTAGAAGATCTATTAGGTCCCTTCCGACCCTGAAACTATGAACTATGAACTATGAACTAAGGGCTGTGTATATAAGGTCGTGATATGACAGATGTCTGATCTGGTGTGGGTAGGGTTGCCACCTTTTACACCAGAGGGGCACAACTCAAGTATGTACCTGGGCTAGAGGTGATGTTGGCCAAAGCTAAGAGGGCTGAACCAAATTATTACTAAATTATTACTGGGGAACTTAAAGCATCGTGCAATGTGCAACACACTAAATTTTTTGCCATAGTTTTGAGAGGAGGAGGGAGCAAGAGAGAGAGGAAAAGATGGTAAGAGAGAGAGAGAGTGTTGGGGTACCCACGTACCCCCTGCCTGTCTCGCGTACCCCCAGGGGTATGCATACCACAGGTTGAGAAACTATGGCCTACATCCAGCTGCATGGTTAGGGATCTACTTAAATTGAGGTGAGACAAAGGGTTTCTCATAACCCTTTCATAGCATGCAGAACTCATTTTGCAGGTGTTGTGTGGCAGCCCTGCCCATCAGCACAGATTGGCGGAAAGTCCCTCCTCCCCTGGAGGAGGGAGAGCTGAAGGGATGAGGGGCGGCCACCACTTTGATTGCTAGCTGCCCTTCATGCTGCCCCACTCCACAGCGCTGATTGGTGGAGAGGATCTAGCAGGAGGAGGAGGGACAAGGGGTTAATCATCATCTTGACTGCTGTCCTTTGTGCTTCCCTGACAGCCGGCGCCTTCCCCTCCCAGCAGTGAGGACCACTGGCTCCCACTGCGAAGCCAATATATTATTTTTATGAAGTGGTTTGTTGCTGTTTTTGTGGATTTTGTGGTTTCCATGAAATTCATGAAACTGCAAATTAAGTAGGTCCCTATGCACGAGTAGTTTGCAGAGATGGATCTGGAGAGGTTGCAGTGGCATGGCTACACCTTCCCCTACTTTGGCTATGCTGCACATAGGTCTGGTCAGAGCCCTTGCTTTCATGCAGGTTCAAAGCTCAGGGGGTGAGCACTGCTTCTGCCACTCATCCCCTACTTTTCCCTGCTGTTGAATTTGGTGGTGGTGGGGAAGAGGGGTTAGTGGATGGGTGAGCAAGCAGCAGTGTTTGCTCCCCCAACTCCAGAGCCACATGAAAGCAGCAGCCCCATTCATCTGGTGAGCTCAGAGCTCTCTCCTCACTTCTCCCTGGCAGGAGTTTGCACTGACCAGGCAGTGACCTTAGAGCTCACTGTTCATGCATGGCACAACCAAAAGCAGGGGTGGGCTCACTCTGTTGCCCCATTCCAGGATCTGGTACTGGTAATTTTGTACTTACTGTATTCTTTCATCTGATTTAATGCTGTTGTACACAAGAGCATAGAAATACCTTGTCTGGAACATGCAGGGAACAGTGGAGGTCAACAACCAATAAGAATGAGGCTATAAATGCTGAATAGGCAAACTGAATATTTCCTCAGTCTGTTACATAATGGGAATATTTACTCTTGTTGCTCGAATATACCATTAAATTCTTGTTTCTGTTCAAAACTGAAGCAGATAACTGTTACTGTCCAGGGAAAAAATAGAAAATCAGGATATTCTCACAAAATATTGCGCATCACAATGAGATTCTGAGTTAGCAACACTAGAGAGGGAAAAGAAGAGGTTGCAGGAACAAGGACGTAAAAAATTGCTTCCTGGATTTGCCTGTACTTGGAAAAACTGGTTGTGTTGTGAAGCACATTTGCTAATGTTGGTTTTAACTAGGACTTTATGTATGAATTATATTCTTTAAAACCTGTTAAGTGAACACAGTCAACCCTTACTCTCAGGGGTGGATCCAGGTTGGGGTGCACTGATACTCTTGCATTACCCTTTGATTCCTGCTCCATCCAAAGTTTAAAACCAACTGCCTAGCAGTGCAAGCAACATTTCTAGGCAGACAGTGCTGAGGGGATTCGACTGACTTCATGAATCATTCTAATCTACCAGATCCATTCATCCCACAAGTGTTAATGACCCTCTCTTCTTTTTAATAGTCTTGATGTTCCACCAATGAAGCTACCCTTTGTTCTGCCACGCTGCTGTCTGTTAGCTGCTCCTGGTAACGAAACTCCTATTTCACAGTCCTATAGGTGTTTTTTAAAACTCATTCCAATGAAGCTATATTTGTTTCTGCTTCAATCTTAAACCAAATAATATAGCCCCAGTTTCCTAGCACATTAGGAAAGCTTCTAGTTTATTTTAACTGGAAAAATATGTGTGTTGTTTTATATGTGATGGTACACCTCACCACCTGCACTCCCATTTCAAAATTCTAGATCTGCCCATGCTTCCCTTAACACATTTGAAGATATGAACAAAGTATCAAGGGAAAAAGTAAAGGAATTGCAGTAATTTTAGCAGTTGTTTCATTCAGGGGTAAACAGCCCCAAATGAGTTTTTATCTTTGTGCATGTGGAACGGAGACAGACCCCTACCCTTACAAAGCCTAAAATGACACTTTAGCTCACAAACAGTGGGACAAAGAGGCTATGCTAGGAATGGGCAGTGAAGCTCCTAAGTCATATGCATCTGCTTTTTCCAAAAAAGAGAAATTTTAGATTGGAGTTGCAGGGGAGCAGAATGTAGACATTGCTCTGGAACAATGCCACTTAGGGCCAACTCTGTACAACTGTTCTACCAATTCAGTTGCACCCCACTGGAAACTAATGCAACAATTTGTGAACCCCCTAACATGGCTGCCTTTAGACCTATACAACTCTTGTGTATCAGTATATCTTAACAGGTAAATGTGAATACAGATGTTTAGCTAAACATGTTTGCAAACTGAAAGAATTAAACGGATTTAAAACCTAGGTGTAGACAGTCCCATAAACAGGGACTTCCTTGGCCCAGTCATGAAGGCAAAGGTGTGCATTGAACCATATAGTCTGTATGTGCTGCGACATCAGAGGGATTAAAACAAACTCATTGGTTTTGTCACTTATAGGTTTTTTCTCTGGCAGTAGCATTTAATTTCCCATTTCTCAACACATATAACCCAATTTCCACATCTTTAAGAAAAAAAATCTGCTCTCAGTTTAAACACTAAACCCTCAGGGAGCAGAAACAGTGGTAGAGATGTAGTGATGCCACCCAATTAAGTTTTAACACAAACATCCACATTCCCTAGTTACCGTACTCACCTTTTCTTCCTTGCTCCATTTTTGGAGCTATGACCTGCTATTTTTTCCTACTTAGTCATAGAAATTACAGATGGAACAGAGAAATCAATTTTTCAAGTCTGTTTTCCCCTGACCACATAGTCTCAAATACATTGTTTAGTCCATTTGAAATCCCTTGACAGTTTTGGGGCTTCCACTACTACTAATAACAGAATATTGTACAGTCTACTCCTTCTCACCATTAGCATTTTTTTCCAGGTCTTCGTACTCAGAGGGCATGTCTGCACAAGACGCCCACTGCGCAGTTATTACTATGCAGTCATTTAGGACTTGTATAACCAAGTCCTAAATGACTGCAGAGTAACCAGCGTTTCAGCACGGTTGCCTAGTGATGCTTACTGTACAGTAGCTCATTACTACTGTGCAGTAGCGTCATGTTACAGATCGTGCCCGGTAACACTATTGTGCAGTAGTAACGAGCTACTGTGCAGTTAGCATCTCATGTAGACGCAGCCAGAAACATCCCTTATACTCTTAGTTGTATGCATACTTAAAGCAGATCCTCTTCCCTTGGCAATTAATCCCATCAAATTCACAGAGGCACTTAAATCCTGCTGTTATGCTTTAACTAAACTAGATGTACTAATTGGCTTAATGTTTTTCTCAACTTCTTCCAACCAAATCACTATTGTTGCCTCCTTCTAATTGTTTCTAGCCTGCTGATCCCCTTAATCTTTTGCTCTGACCTTCTCAATAGGACAGACCATGGCATTTTACAAGATTATCTTGATGATCAAGACCAATTGTTTTTGCTTGATTTTAAAAATAAACACGCACATACATAGAGTACTCAAACAAATGGATATAAACTGACCTTGAATAAACTTAGTCTGGAAATGGGAAGTACTATGGCATGCTTGAGGGTGCCACTGTTGATGGTGGCAACTCTAGCCAGAGTTGCGTGTGGTGTTTGTACTGGAGAAGGGTGAAAAAGTCTTATGACTGAGCAGGAGAACATGACTCAGTATTGCCAATACCTGTAGTCATTATTGCATTTCACACAATATTTGCTGTTTCTATTCAGGTCCAAGTTTCTGGAGTCATGTTATGTCCTGAGAATTGGTTATGAATATAAAAGATTTTAGTCCTTATGGTTGTAAAGAAAAGCTTGAAAATGGGAACCTAATGACACAAAAAAATCAGTGTTCACTATTTTTACCAAATGCCATGATTCTGACTCCAGTCACATGGTTTTGGGGTTTTGCTGCTGGTGTTTGAATGTCTCTCTGCAGTATTACTAATAACATACTTTAAAAGTGGAAACAACATGCCAAAAAAGGATAGATGCAAATTTTTGACAAGAGGCCTGTTCCTGGAGAGGGGGAAGAGGAAAAAGAATGCAGTCTTTGTTTCCTTGCATTTTTTAATGTAGTTAATATGAATATTTTATTGCATCTGAAAATTGACTTTGGGTGGAAGAAATAGAATCAATGTTTAATAAATGTAAACAATAAATAAAACATGTAATGAATTATGCATGGAAAATATTACTGAAAGTTTATATAATGATCTTGTATACTTACTCAAACTAGTATTCGTTATTAATATTTCTTTTTTTCAGTTCCACACATGCAAAACTGAAGAAAAGTGCATTTCTTACAGAATAATTTTTCAGGTAAGAATGACAGGGGCAAGGGCTTAGTCTTTACGCCCTATTAGTTGGCAGATCAAATGTAGTCAAGTAAAAAGACATGTACATGTTGGGGGTGGGGAAGGCACTGGTTTCTGGCCCTGCAAACTTACCTTGGACCATGAGATTCAAGTTTTTTGGTTTTTTCCATTGTGCCAATAGCCATCAACAATAAACCTTCTGCATGCCAAGTTATGGCATATGTGACACCTTCTTACCTGCATCTTTTTCTATCCAACCGCAATACATGTTAAAAGAAAGTCTCAGAGAAACCAATAGGGATGCCACTGGCAGCCAACTTGCTACTTGGTGCTATTGGGCTTCAGTCCAGCAAATAATTATGGTAAAAATAACAGTTACAGGAAAGTTAAATCAGAAGACTAGAATGAACAGGGGCCATCACTGACAACTACACAGTCCAGTGGGTGGCGAATTGGCTAGAGGGTTGTACCCAGAGAGTCGTAGTGGATGGGTTGGTATCGACCTGGAAGGGTGTGGGCAGTGGGGTCCCGCAAGGCTTGGTCCTTGGACCGATACTCTTCAATGTCTTCATCAGCAACTTGGATGAGGGAGTGAAGTGTACTCTGTCCAACTTTGCAGATGACACAAAACTGTGGGGAGAAGTGGACACACCAGAGGGCAGGGAACAACTACAAGCAGACCTGGACAGGTTGGACATTTGGGTGGAAAACAACAGAATGCAGTTCAACAAGGAGAAATGCAAAGTGCTGCACCTAGGGAGGAAAAATGTCCAGCATACCTACTGCCTAGGAAATGACCTGCTTGGTGGCACGGAAGTGGAAAGGGATCTTGGAGTCCTAGTGGACTCCAAGATGAACATGAGTCGGCTGTGTGACAAAGCCATCAGAAAAGCCAATGGCACTTTATCGTGCATCAGCAGATGCATGACGAATAGGTCCAAGGAGGTGATACTTCCCCTCTATCGGGCGCTGGTCAGACCGCAGTTGGAGTACTGCGTGCAGTGTTGGGCGCCGCACTTCAAGAGGGATGTGGATAACCTGGAGAGGGTCCAGAGAAGGGCCACTCGTATGGTTAAGGGCTTGCAGACCAAGCCCTATGAGGAGAGACTGGGGCACCTGGACCTCTTCAGCCTCCGCAAG
>NW_005842006.1:899479-908175 GCF_000455745.1 Alligator sinensis
ACTCTTTCCTGCCTATGCAGGGGTCGGACTCGATGATCTATTGAGGTCCCTTCCTGACCCTAACATCTATGAATCTATGAACCTACACTACAGGAGAATATTAGTGGTTCTATTTTGGAAGTCTGATGGAGACTATCCTGGGTTAAAGAGACTCTAATCTGTGATTTTTCTGCTGTCATCTGTTCATGCTTATGTACAGTATTAAGTAGACTTTATTAGATAGTTAACCTGTCATTTCTGACTTACAGTTAGAGAACACCCTGTTATGAGAAGATTGGTCAATGTGTTTTCAAACTTAATAAAAATGAAATGTATTGCTTGGAAAGAAACATTTGCAGAATAAATATTTAAGCTTTTATTGAAAACTGAAAAATTGATACATTCAGTAAATAGAAACCCACAACCTCCCCGAAACAACCTCTCTCACATATATGGTTTACAAAAAAAAAAAATCAACGTAACTAACTAAATTCTGGTGACCCACCTGTAAACTACATTGGCATGCATCCAGCTCTCTGTGAGGTGCCACTATATTACTGTCATGCTGTGCCATCCCATTATGAAGGTGCTGCCCTAGAAGTGTTAAAAACAAAGCCCTGATCATAAGGCTGTATGGGCATAGCCTAACCAATAAACTTAATGTGCCTGGCAATGGTACCTTCAAGGAAGCTGTGCTCCTCCAGAAGGGCTGTTTTCTAAGTAGAAAGCAGTGGAGCTGAGTCTGTATGGAGTTGCAGGCAGGCTATTTGCTAAATGGTAGACTAATTGGCCCCATTACTCAGCAGTGCTAATTAGCCCACCTGAACACTGTATGGACACAGCTACACCTCTCCCAGTGTAGGAGACAGCCTGCTTGGAGCAGGTAGCATGTCTGATGGCTCCCCTTGATGATCATGGTAAGATGACTGTGGAGGTATGGCCTTGCTAGCAGAGCTAGACTACCCAAAGTGTCATGTGGGGGTGGCTTCATTGCTTCTAGTATAGGAGTTAGCCTGCTCAGAGCAGTGTAGCGTGCTTGAGGGGCCTGCTTCCAGGCACAATAAGATTACTCTGTAGGGCAGTGATTCTCAACCAGAGTGACATTAAGGTGCCTTGAGAGCCTTTGAGGGTGCTATGCAATGGTTAGCACTGTTAGGTGTATAGACAAGCTTCACAAGGTAAACCCAGGATTTTCACAGAAGAATCTGTAAAGTCACAAGTGTTCTGACCTGTTGTGGGCTTTCTGAGCTCTTTGCAGCAGAAAAATTTCTCTAGTATTTTTCAAAAAAAGAGTGAAAACTAAGAGTCTTCTGAGGGATGCCTCGAGTCTGTTGTGGTGTGTCTAAAAAAAAAAAGGTTAAGAACCATTGGTGTAGGCCTTTGTGCTTTTTTATTTAAATGCCATATAAAAGACTACCTATTCTTGGGTTTCCTATGGGAAGGTTGTATAAAATTAAACTCAAACTCAGATTGCAACAACAGATAAAGTAATGTGTAACTTTGAGATCTGAGGGAATTGGGCACTGCTCCAGAAGCTTGCCTTGCTAATGACTCTGGGATTACTTCCTGGCTGCTGAGAAATTACTCTGCAATCTTTCTTTCACTTTCCTATTATGGTCCAGAAGGGAACCAACTAAAATTGAAGCATTTCCATGTTAAAAAAGACAGAGAGAGAGATTATTTTCTAACCTGCTTAGAGTCAAGGCAGCAGCTGAAAATGTTATCAACTGCAAGCTTCAAGAGGAACCTGGAAGGGACAAAGGATGAAATAAAATTGGAAATTAATCAGGCAACAGTGCTGCACTTGTAAATGAGGATGGGGAAATCAATGTAATGCAGGCTACTTTGACCCAGAGTGCTGGCAGGAAGCATGCTGTTATTGTGGTGTGTCTGTGCAAATCCCTCTACAAAATGTTGTAAAACTATATTATAAAAGGCTCTCCAGCAAATGGCTGCCAGCAATGTACCATTGACCAAAACCAGGCAATTTTACTAACTCTTCTTTATGGGGAGGGACAAACAGAAAAAAATGGTTGTATATTAAAGATGGCTTTCTTTTTCTTAATATTATTAGATTTTATTGCCAACATCTTCCTTTACATAGGACTATGGATGCTGAATGTTGTATTGAGCCGTGGGCTGATTTACTGCTGCCTGTTACTTTTTAATAAGACAATATGTAGCTTGGTATCAAATCTGCAATAGGTTGTGGGTGGCTTCATCCAAATTCAGCCATTGCAAATGAAAACCCCAAGTGTAGCAGCCCAGGCTCTGGTGACATGGTGTGTTCAAACTTGGATGTAGAATTCTGTTTGTTTTATATCTCTTAAGGTAGCAATGGTCTAGGTAAAACAGCTATTGTGCTCAACTAACTTATCTCCAATATTTTGGTTTAAGCTGTATATTGGTCTAACTTTTAAGCCTAAATGCTATGTTATGCAGCTACAGAGAGCAAGCGATCTGTACTATCTTAGAAGGGTTTCTATTTAGAAACGATTTAATGAAGGAACCAAATGTAACCTATTGTCATATATAACTATATTATATTAAATAGTGGTTCCTTAGAGCATAACCTGGAAGTAATCAGGTCCAAACTCCAGTTGATTGTAAAAATTTGCCCTATAGTTGAGAGCCATATCTTTGGAACTGATTTCAACAGCGTTGCATCCTACCTGGACGCAGTTGTGAAGCAATTGAGGAGAACTGATTATGCCCTGATCCAAACCTAAAAAGTTTTTCCCAGTGATTTCAGTGAGCTTTAATCATGTGCTCATAGCAGAGAGAATTTTCACCATGAGACAGAAGCCAGTAGGTCCTAAGTGATCTTCCAAAATTGCCTGGGGGGAAAAATGAGGTATTTTTACACCCTCCCTTCAAATATAAACATGATTAACTTTCATACCAACTGGATATAGCGATTGCAATAGATCTCAAATTTCACTTCCTTTTGAGATCTTGTGGATTCCAAATTTTCAGGTCATTTTTGACCTGGAGGGAGGTAGGCAATGGGGTTCCCCAGGCCTTGGTCCTCGGGCCTGCGCTGTTCAACATCTTCATCAGTGACTTGGTCGAGGGGATGAAAAGCACCTTGTTCAAATTTGCGGATGACACTAAGATGTGGGGAGAAGTGGGCACGCTAGGAGAGAGGGACAGTCCCTGTTCCTCTGAGCACTACCGGGAGTAACAAGGAATAATGGCCATAAGTTGACTGAGAGTAGATTCAGGCTAGACATCAGGAGGCACTACTTCACAGTCAGGGTGGCTAGGATCTGGAACCAACTTCCAAGGAAAGTGGTGCTTGCTCCTACCCTGTGGGTCTTCAAAAGGAGGCTAGATAATCACCTAGCCGGGGTCATTTGACCCCAGTACTATTTCCTGCCATGGCAGGGGGGCAGACTCGATGATCTGCTCGTGTCCCTTCCGACCCTACCAACTATGAAACTATGAATTTTATAGAACTAGATCCTGTATGTATTAAAAAGGGATTTACCATCATAACTGAAATTTTCCTTAACAAATTCTAAAATATAGTACTGGTCATAAACCATCCTTACTGAATTACCCTTTAGAGATTCTTCCAGCATATATGTGCAAAAAACCCTGCAAAAAAAGATTAGAACACAGGATGGGTGTTAAAAACTGGAATACCACAAATGATTGTTTAGATTAGTGTCTAGTTAAACTGGTTTTGCAGACCAAGAAATTCTATTACATTATATGTATTAAAATATTTTCCTTTCAGATAAGAATTTGCAGGAGAAACTACTGTCAGTCATAGTATTCCTAAAATATTTGTTATGACAATATAACTTTAAATGAAAAAAAAAGAATCTAAAGACATTCTGTAGATATCTGTGTACACAGTGGATGGGGATGTATGCAGTCTGTAAGAGTCTGTTAGTTTGAAAGGCAGAAAGCATTTACAATGAAGTTCTGGCTCCACTGAACCCAATGGGGAATTTTGCTGTTGACTTCACCAAGGGCAGAATTTCATTTCTAGCAGTAATCAAAATGTTGATCAGAAATGAATAGATCTACTTTAGATTTCCAGACCTGGGTTTTAGCATTCATCTCTGAAAATGTTTGCAATAAGTAAATTGTATATGCTGGTGAAGGGGGAGTGGGGGTAGGGGTTGAGAGAGAGACAGAGGGTAAATGTCAATTGATATATGAATGCAAGCTTTCTGAGGGATGACTGACAGCAAATAGTTTTTACTGTTTAAAAAATAATGTTTTGATATCACTGGCTATATTATGTGTGTAAAGCAGTTCGATATTAATGGAATACTTAGGTAATTTGGGCAACTAAAGTACAATATGTAGATGAGGTAGAGTTTGGGTTGAGTTCCCAATGAATGCACTGTCTATGGAAAGCTGAAGAAGGGAAGAATGGTAGATCCTCTGAGAAAAGCCCAGATTAGTAATGGTTTGAACTGCTAAAAGAGGTTAGAAATCTATAAACATATTTGTCTTTGCATGAGAAACAATGACCACTGAAGATTCTGTATTTTTCTAAGACAGAGATGCACAAGACATTTACACTGGTGTAATCTGCCTTTTCACCAAAAGAATAGTGGAGTGGACACATGACAGAAAGCCCTATGCTGGAGTATGTCATAATGTAGACTTACCCCATGAAAAGTCTGCAATACCTAAACACTGATGCAAGTTACACTGGTGCATGCTATTGGCCCATAGCTCTTGTCAGTGTCAGCTGACTCTTTTGATATGTCATTTATGCACCTGCCACCTAGTACACATTTGGCCTGATCCTGATCAATTTTTGTACCAAAGGGGAGGTTTCTGCACATCTAAAACAGTGTATGAACAGCTGTGATATGTGAGTACTAGCTTTTACCTGTGTACAAATCTAGTGTTCCTGGTGTACCTGCACCTTTTGAAAACCAAGGTGACAAATTTCACCCCTGGTCCAGAAGATCAATCCAGTCTTGCTAAAAGTTAACTGAAAACTGTTACAAGGAGAGTTCAGTGGCCTGCATGAAATGAGCCTTGGCTCAGTTTGTAGGTGACAGATACTCATCCAACATGAGCAGCAATGGCAGGAAGGAAGAATTTTGTTTGGAATGAAATGTCATGAATGTTTAAATGTACTTCTGCCAGTTTCTAATATTTGAATTCTGTTGTTCAATGCTAATCGCAACCCAGAATTGCCAAATTTAATCTGAGAACTGTTCTCGGAAATTTGGATGGGCTCTCCAAAACCCCTTCCCCTTAGCCATGCAACGGGTAGCCCCCTGAGATGCATTATAGAGAAGGCAGCAACTATGTAGTGTTGATATCCTTATGCCTGATTAGTAGCATGTGAATTTGGACACATATTTATGAATGTACTTTATGTCAAAGGATATGAATGGGAATAGAATTTGTTTTGTTTTTTCCCCCTTCATCTCTTAACGTCAATTGTAGCATCACAACTTAAATAAGTTTATAGCTCAGAATACTCATCTTGCCATTTTTTTAAACCTCCTCGGAGTGGGCTCTGCCCGTGTTCCACAGCATTTGAGCACTAGACCAAATGATGCCTTTAGCATGTTAAAATATGTGTGGGCAGTAAAATAGTGTGCTATTCCCGTTTGAGGTCTCCAAGTCCATTAGATAACAGTTGCTGTAATAAACTGGTTACAGCATTCCAGGCACCTGCAATTTAAGTATTTTTATCCTCTTTTGCTTCGACTACAGTTGGGGGGGGGTGTGAGTATTTCCTACTTCTGTAACATGCTTGTGTGAAGGCTTGGTCTTCATGTATTTGATCCAGCCATGTAGTTGGCCACAGTTAGCACCCATATTTGTGTGCTGCAGGTTTGGGATCTGCCTAGAGCAGTGATTCTCAACTGTGGCACACTGTGAGATTCTTTTATTTTCTAGTATTTTTCCATAATCAAAAAAATGAATGAAAGCTAAGAGGTGCCATTTTCTGAGTGGTGCCTTGAGTCTAAAAAGGTTAAGAACCACTATCCTAGATCAAGCTGGTGGTCTCTACACATTGTTCAACTTTTTTGGATGCATAAACATTTTCCAAGTTAAATGTTTCCAAGTGTTAGGCAGTAATTGTGTGTGTGGTGCTACTGATTAGGACAAAGTACAGGCAGTCAAAACCCTCGGGCTGAATCTATTCAATCTTTGCAGGTTAGTCTAAACTCTGCAGACTGAACCAATAAGCAAGTAAACAGACATCCACTTTTGATTTAAGAAATGCAGCCACATACCTGCAGTGCCCAAGACAGAAGCCATGAGGTGCTAGAGCATGCCTCCCTGCTCTGCTGGAGCAGACAGCTTGGGTCAAAGCTAGTCCCCCCTCACCTCTCTGCCCTGAGGGTGGGGGGTGCTGTGGGAGAGGTGCAAAGCATCCAAGGATGCTGGGGGACTGAGAGTTAACTTGAAACTGGAGGGGATCTGGGACAGAAGCTCAATAAACTGATTCTAACCTAAATCAGGTAAGTCTGATACTATAACCATCCAGGTTTATCTGAAACCAGTTTTGGCCATTTTGAAAGCATTTTATGTGCACTGAACTTCTGTTGTGTTATAGATTTGAACCAGTTTCCAATCACTTATACCAGTTTATGTGCAATTTCTGTCCCTAGCTGGGACTTCAACTTTGATACTTATGTATAGACAATTTAAGATTTTGAGATTGAAGGGTACTTTGTGTGATGATAAAATGTACTTTGTGAGGATAAAACGTACATTATTGATTATTTTTTAAGATTGTATGCTCTATAAAGAAAAATAAACTAACATGAAGTGCCCAATAATTAAAAATCGTGTTAGTCCAGAAATAATATTAATGATAAAGGCTTACTACACCTTGGATGGAACAGTTTTCTTTCTTCAAGCCTTCCACTGTGGGGTGCCCACGGCCTGGAGGTTTCTGGTCCACACCGGTGCCAAGGGTATACAGAAAGGCTGTGCGATCAAGCAGAGAAAATCATGTTCCAACTCCAGTAACTGGAATTCTTCAAGAGATGTTGCTCCTCTGTGCGTCGTCCACAACTCTCCCTCCTTCCTTTCTGCTTCAGATTCACATGCTTCAGCATGTTTAGATCCAGGGTAAAGAAGAAACTGGAATAGCAGCTGATCCTGTACTGCTGTACATGCCTCATTTTTGTGTGAGAAGATATCTAGGACACGTGTGGATCAAAGGACCCCCTGTCAGAAAGCCCAATTCTGTGTGCTCACCCTGCAGTAGAGTTCATGCACATGAGATCAACACATCTCAGAAAATTTTAGTTACTCAATTGGAAAACATTTTTTTCCTTCCCAAGAAACTTGTCAGCTGGTAGCACCCCCTTTAAAGAAATGCTTACTAAAGCAATGTAACAGCATCCCCTACCTTCAGACTTACTAGCATCCTTGTCTCTGGTATGTTTGTCAGACATGAGATGAGCAAGTATGGCTTGGTAATGTATTGATCAGTGTTAGGAAAGGGGGAATATTGCACAGCAGGCTTTTCCTCATTAGGTTTTCAGAGCTTGAAGCACAAAGGGCCCATGTTGGTGGTGTTATGGCAGAAACCAAATATGTGGATTTCTGGTCTCTTTTCCTCAAGCACAATTGTGTGCGTAGTCAAGAGTTTGAATTGATGGAAATAACTACTTTGTTGTCCATGCTTTTAGTCTAATAAAGGTCTAATGCACAGCTCACTCAAATCAATGAGTATTTTTCAATGGACTTTGGGCTTTAAATTAGATTCTTAATTTATTTCCTGTCTAAGGGTACTTGCTGCCTGGCTGTATTGTTGAAGAGGGTTGTCCTGCAGCACAAATAGTAGCTTGTATTTCAGCTGCATGGATCTGGCCAATGTGGTCCTGTCTTGGCCTGGGCCCTGGTATGGCTTTAATTGTTACCCTTTCCTTTAGCTCATCTAACCTTTAAGCAAGGGGAAAACCCACTATGTCAAGGAATCCTGATTAATATTAAGTAAATGTGAAGCTAACAGAAGCTGGAGCAAGCCACTCAGTGGTGCTAGGTACAAATTCCACTCCACATTTTTTGTGCATGAATTAAAATTACCTGGGCAATGGAGAACAGCAATAGTGTAACAATAAGTGGGTGAACAGGAAGGGGGTCCTTGACCCTCCTGTCATAGTATCATAGTAGCTAGGGTCAGGAGGGACCTGAACAGATCATCTAGCCTGAGCGCCTGCCACAGGCAGGAATGAATGCTGGGTTCACAAGACCCCAGGCAGGTAATCATCCTCTTGAATTTGTCCAAGGTAGGGGCAAGGACCACTTCCCTGAGAAGTTGGTTCCAGATTTTGGCCACCCTAACTGTAAAATATTGCCTCCTGATCTCTAACCTAAACCTATTCTCCATCAGCTTATTACCATTGTTCCTTGTCACCCCAGGTGGTGCTGGGGAGAACTATTCCCTATTTGCTGTTGATTCCCTCTGATGAGCTGGTAGGCAGCCACCAGGTCCCCCCTCAGTCTCCTCTTGCTGAGGCTGAACATGTTCAGGTCCCTCAGTCTCTCCTCGTAGGGCCTGTCCTGCTGCCCTTTCACCAAGCGGGTGGCCCTCCCCTGAACCCTCTCCAGGCTGGCCACATCCCTTTTGAAGTGCGGTGCCCAGAAGTGGACACAGTACTCCAACTGCAGCCTGACCAAAGTCGCATAGAGGGGGAGTATCACTTGTCTGGACTGGCTTGAGATGCACCTTTGGATGCATGACAAGGTATGGCTGGCCTTGCTGGCTG
>NW_005842006.1:908195-909479 GCF_000455745.1 Alligator sinensis
CTCATGTTCATCTTGGAGACAATAATGACTCCAAGATCCCTTTCTGCCTCTGTGCTTTCAAGAAGGGAACTCCCCAGCCTGCATGTATGCTGTGGACTCCTTCTCCCAAGGTGCAGCATCCTGCATTTGTCTATGTTGAACCCCATCTAATTCTCGTCTGCCCACTTTTGTAGTCTGTCTAAATCTACTTGCAGCCTCTCTCTTCTCTCCCTTCAAGTGTGTTCACTTCACCCCACATCTTGGTGTCATCAGGAAACTTGGACAGTGTGCTTTCAACCCCCTTGTCCAAGTCGCTGATGAAGATGTTAAACAGTGCGGGACGGAGCCCTGGGGTACCCCACTGCTCACATCTCACCAGGTTGAGTACAACCCGTCCACCACTTCTCTCTGGGTGCGCCCCATCAGCCAATTTTTTACCCATCCAACTGTGTAGGCATCAATGCCACAGTCACTTAATTGATGAGGATGGGGTGAGAGACAGTGTCAAAGGCCTTCTTAAAGTCTAGAAAGACTATGTCCACGGCAACACCATCATCCAAGGATTTAGTTACTTGGTCATAAAAAGCAATCAGGTTGGTCAGGCAGGACCTGCCTTTGAACCCATGCTGGTTGCCCCAGAGCATGATCTCCCCTGCAGGCCCCCCACAGATGTGGTCCTTGACGATTCTCTCCAAGATCTTCCCGAGCACCGAGGTGAGGCTTACAGGCCTATAGTTACTTGGGTCCTCCTTCCTCCCCTTCTTAAAATTGGGACCACGTTAGCGAGTTTCCAATCCCCCCAGCACCTGGCCACATGACCACGAATGCTCATACAGCAGGGCCAAGGGCTCCACGATGACCCCTGCCAGCTCCCTCAACACCCTTGGGTGGAGGGCATCTGGACCTGCAGATTTAAAAATGTCCACCCCTTTCAGAAGATCCCTAACTACATCTGCGCTGACTGAAGGCCTGACAGAGCTATCCCCAAGATTGTCCCTATCTCTGGTAGGTGGGATATCCCAGTTCCTGTTCAAGAAAACAGAGGCAAAGAAACTGTTAAAAATATCATCTTTCTTGTCTGGCGTGGCCACCAGATTACCGTTTGTGTCTTGCAGGGGCCCTACATTGCCTGGTGCCCTCTTCTTGCTCCCAATGTACTTGAAAAAGGACTTTTTGTTATCCTTAATCCTGGATGCTAGCCTGAGTTCCATCTCTACCTTGGCCTTCCTAATCGCCCTCCTACACTCCTGGGCTGAGGAGGAGTACTCCTCCTTGGTGATAGCTCCTCCCTTCCACTGGTTGTAC
>NW_005842006.1:909832-928994 GCF_000455745.1 Alligator sinensis
CATAAGCTGACTGGAGAAGTCCTGGTCCAGCTCTTCCCCCTGGTTGGGTGGTCTGTAGTAGACACCCACCGTAAGGTCCCTTTCACCACGCCCCCCTTGTAGTTTGACCCATAGTGTCTCTGCCCTACCCTCCTCTAACCCGAAGCTAATCCTTGATGATGTGAGGTGCTCTTTGACATAGAGCGCAAACCCCCCACCTTTCCTCTCTGTCCTGTCTCTTCTATATAGGGTGTATCCCCGAATGCCCACCGCCCAGTCGTAGGTAGGGTCCCACCAGGTTTCTGTGAGCCCTACTAAGTCTGGGTTCTTACTCATAATCGGGAGGCACAGTTCCTCCTGCTTACTCCTCATACTACGAACATTAGTGTAGAGGCACCTGAGGTCTCCTGAGGGTGTACATGCCTCCCTCCCACTCCCAGGACAGTTGTAGCCCCCTACTCCCAGGACGTTGATGCTTACCTG
Source organism: Alligator sinensis (assembly GCF_000455745.1). NCBI lineage: Eukaryota > Metazoa > Chordata > Crocodylia > Alligatoridae > Alligator > Alligator sinensis. The sequence goes on from NW_005842006.1 coordinate 910,295, forward strand.
GGCTTCCCTTCCTCTTGTCACCCTGCATGCTGGTGAAGCATCCTCTCCACTCGAAGCGGCCTTCCCCCGGTGAAGCTAGTTTAAAGCCCCGCCGTACGAGATCGGCCAACCTAGAGGAAAAAGTATGTTTGCCCTTAGGGGAGAGGTGAAGCCCATCCCACCCCAGCATGCCCTCCTTACAAAAACATAGGTCGTTGTCAAAAAACCCAAAGCCTGCCTCGTGGCACCAGCTCCAGAGCCGCCGGTTAACCACGTCAGTGGAGGCCTCATGAAGCCTACCCCATCTACTTACCGGGAGGATGGAGGAAAATACCACCTGCACTCCCATCTTCTTCAGTTGGTGTCCCAAGGCCTTGTCCTCCATGATGTTATCCGGCTTGCCCTTGCATGCATCATTTTGTACCCACATGGACCACAACCAGTGGGTAGTAGTCAGAGGGCTTGATGATTTTAGGGATGGTCTCTGTGATGTTGTGAATCCTCGCTTCAGGCATGTAGCAGACCTGCCATGACCAGGGCTCTGAGCGACAGATTGGACTATTGGTTCCCCTCAGGATGGAGTCCCCAAAGACCAGAACTTTGCATCTCCTTCTTCTCTGTCTTCTTACCTTTCACCACCCTGCACCTTCCTTGCAGTGGCTCTGGTTCCAACAGTAGGGAGAGAGCAGAGCAGCAGTAGCAGTGCAGTGCCCTGGGTGAGATGAGCAGAAACAGTGGCTGGAGGTTTGCTGTTATAGGGGGAGATGTCTCCTCTTTTTTTTGGTGCCAAAACTCAGTGTTTAAATGACTGCTTAACACACATGTTGGCAACAAAAAGGAGGCCACATCTCCCCTCAGAGCAGCAAACCTCCATCTGCTATTCCTGCACTGTGCATTGCCATTGCTGGCCAGTTACGCCTCTGGAGGGGCAGGCCCATGAGTAACATTGCTGATTCAGAGACAGTAGCAAGACAGTGGTCAATGAATGTAACATTTCAAGGTAAATTGGGAGAGCCCTTCAGCTGGCGTAGACCAGGATGTTTCCATTGACTTAAATGAAGTTAAGGGCCATGCACAAGTAGCTTAAATGCAAGTACAGTCTCTTCCTCTTCAGGTATAATGAAAGCAGAACACTGCCACACACAGCCAGCCAAAGGGCCTTTGAGCAGCATTACTATTTCCATTAGATGCGAGTAGGTATGGGATGTTTCACTAGCCATGTACAGTTAGGGACAGAATCGGGGGATGGAGTTTCTAGGCTGTATAACATTTCTCAAATACATTTATTTTTACAGCTTACATTTACATTCTAATATTATTCTGTCCTGCCCTCCCTGGCAAGGCCATGTTTCAAAAAGAATTTTTTTTCTTTTTTGCTATAGAGCAGCCTTGCAAACATTTTAAACCCTAGCATCATGTCCCACCTCAGTCTCTCCTTGGGGATTGACAAGAGCCACTTCCACATAGTGATCCATGGTAACGTCTCTGATGACCAAGAACTCCCGAATTCACAAAAACACCAAAGTGCACAAAGATAAAGATACTGTTTTTGTCATACGAAAGAAGTCTCTCCTTTCTCCAAACTAAACCTACCAAATTCCTTCAACCTTCTTTCCTTTCCAATCCCTTTTTTTTCTTTTTCACTCATCTCTGAATCCTTTCCATATCAGCAGTGCTCAACCTCTGGCCCCCAGGCCAGATCCATCCCCTGGCGCTGTCATCCACAGGCCTCCCATGTGTCTGATAATTTGGCAGTTCATAGTATCAATAGTGCTTAGGGTTGGAAAGGACCTAAACAGATCATTAGGTCTGAACTCCTGCCCTGGGCAGGAACAAGTGCTGTAGTCCTAACACCCCAGCCAAATATCTATCTAGCCTCCTCTTGAAGACCCCCAAGGTAGAGGAGAGCACCACCTCCCTTGGGAGCCCATTCCAGAGCCTGGCAGCCCTAACCATGAAGTAATGCCTCCTGATGTCCAGCCTGAACCTTCTTTCTAACAATGTGTGGCCGTTGTTCCTAGTAGACCCCGGTGGTGCCCGGGAGAACAGAGCCTCACCCAATTTCTGCTGGTCCCCCCTGGTAAGTTTGTAAATGGCCACCGGATCTCCTCTCAGTCTTCTCTTGTGGAGGCTGAATAGATTCAGTTGGGGGAGCAGAGGTGCCACTCCCCTGCTGCAAAGTTTCCAGACCAATGGGGAGCCCCATGAGCCAGAAAGCATGGCCCCATGCACAGGATAGGGTATGTAGGATGGCGTGAGACCTCATCTCAGTGCATGGGGCAACACAAGACCCCAGGGCCCAATCCCAGCACAAGATTTACCTGATGCCACTAATCTGACCCATAGGGTCAAAAAATTGAGCACTGCTGCTCTACATAATTTGTAAAATTAAGCACCCCAAACTGATTGCAGTACTCCAGCTGAGGCCTCGCTAGCATCAGGTAGAAGAATGTAGTGATAGTGGTATCCCCATTTTGTACATAGGCAAGCAAGACACAAATCCTGAATAGCTTGTCTGTGGTTATAGAGGAAGTAGATAGCAGAGCCAGGAATTAAATCTATCTGCTCTAGCCTCTTAGTTCAATGCTTTAATCAAGAGCTCATGCTTTGAAGAAGGACTGGTAAATTGGCTATGAAGTAAATGCATCTATATGCGCAACATACATCTGCCTTGACTGATGTCACAGTACCTGGAAGTGCTGACAAAAGAACCTGTTGGTCCTACACTTTTTTTAACCTTACTAATAGAATCAACCAGCATACATGTACTTCAAAAGTACAGGATATTTTTCTTCTGGGGGATGGACATCATTTTTGACAGTTCTGCAGAACGAAGTGATCTAGAGAATTTGTTGGAACTGAAACTCAGCCACAAAGTTAAAGTGAAATGATAGCTCATTTGACAAGAAAATATCATCACTCATTTGATACAGATGTATTGTCAAGTTAAATTAACATGTCTAGAAGCCATTATCTCTCAAACTATTAGACTTCTGATCCCAAGTTTTCTGACTTAATCTTGGTTTTGACAGTCTATTTGATTGGTCAAAAAGCTCCCAGCTACCTTCTTTTATAAATGTTTGACTATCTTAGCATGTCACAGCCATATATAAACCCTGGGAAAAGGAGGCTGTAATGTCATGCTGCTTATTGATATCACTTACACTATATAAATCAGACCTCCCACTGCAATGCATGAGGAAGCATTAAAAATGTATGGTGTTTGTGCATCAGTATGGATTTCTATCATCCTGTGAGCCCCTCCTTAGAACTTGTGCATACTCAGCTTTCAATATTAGTTGAGTCAATAAAGTTTAATATTAGCCCAGCACCATGTCATGTTTGATATTTGCTTTTTGCAGTGTTTGAGCAAGAGAATTAATCTGGTAATGTGTGGCTATAGTTGATGGGCTTCCAAAGACTGCATCTTCCTTTAGCCCACTCTCAAGCTTTTCTTCCATTTTTAATGTGAATGTGTGATAATAAAGTCAGGGAAATGGCTGGCACAAGGTCTCTGAGCAGCTGCTGCACATGAAAACCAGATCACTGGTGGCCAAAGTTGAACAGATGCTTTCTGCGGCCAGAATGCAAGTAAAACAAAAGGACTGAGGCCTTCCAAAACTGGTGTGTGGAATCCAAGTCTCATTGAAGTCAATGGCAAAGTTCTCTTGACTTCAGTAAAGTTAGGATTTTTCCTAGAGTCTTCTTGTATATACATTAGCTTCCTAAAGAAGGAGTATTTAAATGTGTATGTTTACTTATTGTGGCTAGTTTGTTCTGTTTTTTCATTATAAGCTCTTCAGAGCAGCAGCTGTCTTTCGTTACATATATGCAAAGTGTCTTGTTTGAGAAGAACATTATTCTTGACTGGAACCCAAAAGTGCGACCAGCATGCAAGCAGATGTATAATGACTCCCAGAGCAGTTTCCTAATACCACTTTCCCAATTACCCAATAGTTCTTGTAGCAGAAAGCCCCCTTTGTACATTTCCCTTCTGGACATGGATATAACAGAAGCCCCTTCTTGCCTGCCCCCCCCCCCCCAATTTTGTGCATTTCTTCTCCTTCTAAGTATCAGCAGAGACCAAGCACACTCATTGCATGGGTGTGGCAAGACTCAGAGCAAGCCAGAAAGCTGAAGTGGATTTCTGTATGAGAAACCTAGAAACTACATGCACATAGCAATTAAGCTTAGTGTCACTAAAGAAAACAAAAGAACTAAAATATCCACTTCAAAGACTGTGTGTATGTATAAATATATATATATATCCTTTGCTAACCTAACTCACAAACTGTCCCCAGTAGCCTTTGATCCTTACTACCTCAGGTTGCATTTTTATATCTTTCTCACAGTGCATGTTTATATTTAATCTGTCTCATCTTTACCATGGCATTTTGTATTTTATATTTTGTACTTTTAAACTCTTAAGGAATGTACTCCCTGTAGAATGAAGTTAGGCCCTGGACCATTGTTAAAACTGCATTGAAATTGTATTTGTAAAGTGATAAAATCTGTTGAGTGAATGCGAGTGAGTGATGATCATCAGTAGACAATAGCCTACCCAAAGGAACTCCTTTTTAAGCTAATCAAGCTAAAGAACTGAGCACTCACCCTATAGACTATTCCTGTAACCCATGACAATACATCCATTAAGTCAATAAGTCAAGGGTGGATTCCCCAAACTTCAGGTACCAGCAGGCAGAGACCCCTGTGACTAACAGCTGTCAGGTACTACGCAAGACCCATGTGGGACAGCGACCTCCAGATTGGGTAGCCACGATGATGCTGGGGGATCACACAAGTTTGCCAGAAAGGGATAAAAGTCAGTTAAGCGTGACCCTCAGTGGCGCCCTCTTATCCAGCACCTGACCTACCGAGACAGAAGGACAAGCAGGTGACCCCCTTCTGGAGAAGATATCACCTTGAAGGAAGCTGACCATCAACAACAGACTTCAGGGCCTCAGATAGGTAGATATACTGACACCAGTGCTCATAATCACTACAGCAGCTACTCTATACTATACTACATGGGTTTAAATGAGTGAGTGAATGTGTGTGTGTGTGTATGTGCTAAGGTGACCAGTACCACCCATACTTCAAAGTTTGAATTTATGATTTTATTGGTAACTTCACATCCCATCCAGTAAACTAGAATTTATTATGATCCTGTGAGTTGGTCCTTTGTAACCAACACTCTTACCACCCTAACTGAGAAGCCATTACCACTTGAACCTAGTCCCATTCTTTCATTACAGGATTTCCAGCTCATCTACTGTTGAACAAATGGTGCAAAAAAGATCATTGCAGATCATTCAGACTCTTAAATGTGCTTTGTCTGTGTTCGGGTCCCTCTTGGTTTCATTTCTATGATTAGTCTAGCATTACCCCCCATGGCTTCTCATGAAGGTTCTTCAGATTGTGTAGACAAGGGCACAGTCCCACCATGTACTGTTGCCAGTCAGGGTACCTCACTTGCCTAGTATGAACAATTCAATAAGCAAGTTTCTTGGCTGCCAACTTCCCAAAGGAAATATGCCAATGCATGGTATGCTATGTAATACATTACATTCCAGGTTCTTCTGTTACACATTATGTGCACACAGTCTGTTTCCATTTGCATTTCACTGACTTGCCAAACAGCACTGCTACTAGACAGTGGTAAGAGGCATCACTTCTTTTTGATATATAGCCTTTCTGTTTCCCAGACTTCATTATTTTTATTTATGGTACGTAGCTGTAGCCCATCTTGCCAACCATTTGAGTTTCCAACAGGGTCATGAATCACTTGCTGAGTCATATGTAGAGAGAGAACCTAATCCATGTAGTGTGTAATTGAATGGCTGATGCCAGATCTATACCAAGCCTGATTTAGAAAGGAGCTGTGCATGAGGGTGTTGGCATTCACAGCAGGACATTTCTAACAGTTAAATCTTGACTTGATGGAGTTTGTGTGGGCTTTGGAAAGGGAGAAGCTTTAAGTCCCCAAAATTAGATCTTCCCTAGTAGATCTTTCAGCAGAAGTATAACTTGGGAGAGGGCAAGCAGGGCACCAGCTCCAGGTTTCAGTTCAGAGGGGACACTAGAATGACAGCCCCCAGAGAGCTTGTACTGCTCCTGAAGCAGCAGTCCATGTTCAGGAAACTTGTCCTGTGGCAGCAGTGACACATGCTAATGCCACTGCAGCCCCTGCTCAAGGAAGTAATTTGCTAGTTACACAGCTGTTCTACAGCACCAAGCACAGTTAGGTTAAAGGACCAAGTCAATGGAAAGTCATGAATGTTTTGTTGGTATAGGGACTGGTAACAGATTCTTAAGCTGAAATTTGAGATGCGCTTTTAAGGGATCTGAGTTTCAGAAAATGAAAGGTGAGCACTTCCTAAGTATCCTAAGTTAGATGTCCACCACTTGAGGCCCCCAAATTGCTACTTTTAGGTCACTGTCTTGAGCAAAAGGATAACATTTACAATGGAATCAATATTTCCTCTTATATTGTTGAAAAGGTATACATACATTTTGAGGAGACATTACAGATTTTCCCTTCAACCTTTTCACTTGAAAATAGGATTTAGGACCATAAGATCATAGGGCAGTAGGGCTGGACGGGACCTCACAAGGTCATCTGGTCCAGCACCCTGCTCAGAGCAGGGTCACCCTTGACTAAACCATCCCTGCCACCTGCCTTTGAAATTTCCCAAGCATGGAACTTCCTCAATTTCTCTAGGTAGCCTGTCCCAATGCCTGCCCACCCTTATAGTAAGAAGGTTCCTCCTAAATTTCCAGGCTAAATTTCCTCTGTTGCTGATTAAATATCACTTTATCACTGGCAAGTTTAATATCAATATTCCAGAAACCTCTTTGAAATGTGCACAAAAACTTCCAACAATAGGTTGGAAAGGAAGAGAAAAAGAGGAAAAACGTCCTCTGTTGCTGCTTGAGGCTGTTCCTCCTAATCATATCCCCTACAGCCACAAAGAAAAGCCTGCAGAGAAAAGCCTGCAGAGAAAAGCCTGTCTCCATCCTCTCTATAATCACCCTTCAGGTGTTTGAAAACTGTTATGAAATCCCTCCTCAGTCTTCTCTTCTCCAGGCTAAAAAACCTTAGTTATTTCAGTCTTTTCTCATAAGTCTCGTCTCCCAGGCCCCTGTGTGTGACTTTCTAAACTGTCCACATCCTTCTTGAAGTGTGGGACCCAAGTAATACTGGACGCAGTACTCCAGGTGAGGCCTCACCCATGCTGCATAGAGTGGAAGAATCACTTCCCTTGATTTGCAAGTGACACTCCTGTTAATATAATCCAGAACTTTGCATTTTTCCTTCTTGAAGCTTATCTCATCTCATTGATTACAGACCAGATCTCCAGTCTAACGAGGTCATTCTGGATCCTAGCCCTGCGCTATGGAGTGCCCACAGTTCCACCCAGCTTTGTGTCATCTGCAGACTTGCTAAGCATGCAATCTGTCCCATCACCCAAAATGTTAATGAGGATGTTGAACAATACCTACTTGTTAGCTTCATATTCATTCAGAAAAACTTCTACATTTGAATGTAAAGCAGTTTCAGTATAGAAGTTCAAGCTGTTGTTCAAAGATCAATTGTTTTCACATGAAAACAGAAAATAAATCTTTACATACTAGGGATAGGGCAAGGACTGATGAGTTGAAATGCATCATGGGAAATTTAAGGTACATATTAGAAAGACATTAGCTGTAAGGTAGGTTAACACTGCATCAGGTTGCCTAGGAAAGTCGTGTAATCTATCATTGGAAGTTTTTGTGCACATTTCAAAGAGGTTTCTGGAATATTGATATTAAACTTGCCAGTGATAAAGTGATATTTAGTCAGGAATATTTCAATTAAAAATGCAGGTTAGATAAGCATTTTTATGGGATATTTTAGGCAGAGGTGATCCTGCCCTGAGCCAAAGAATGGATTGGATCAGAGATTATTAATGTTTTCAGGCCAGGAGGCTGGAATGATCCACCTTGGGTCTAAGGTAGATAGATGGGCATTAGGACTCAAATTGTTCTCCCGCTTCTCCCTGCTGCCTCGCTGCAGCGTGGCCCAGACAGAGCTCCCACTCCATCAGAACCCTGCGCACCCAACTGTGATGTGATGCAAGGAGAGTCTGTCTTCCACCAAAGGTGCCTGGCTGTAGTGCAACACAGTGCGGGGAGAGCTCCCTGCTGCTAAATGCCACCAAAGCCATGGCTCCTCTAGCCGCATTCAAAGGCTTCACAGGCTATAGTTGTTAGATGCTCTCCTAGGGTCCTTTCCAGGCCTATTTTTCTATGATTCTATGAAATGCAAGCCTAGGATGAGGGAGGGGGGAAAAGTCCATATTTTTTCATTCGTTTTCATGAAATATTATTACTTTTTTGCATCGTCATTTTCCTATAAGCAACTGATAAAATCACAATGCAGTGAGTTTTGTCTTTCTAAAAGTATCTTGTAATCCTCAATTTATGTAATAAATTCTCATGGGCACTGGGTTTTTTCTTCATCTAGTTTGGCATATAATATATTTTTTCTTCTATGCAAGAGCCCCTGAAGCAACTGCTAAATGGGTTGTTAGAGGAACGTGAAGTGACTTCTTAAATTTTGGCTAGCAACAGTAGTTCTTTCAGTTTGATCATAGAAACTTTGCTTATCCTATTGAAATTCCACTTTCCAGGTCCTTTAACTATATGAATCATACTTATATATGGAATATGTCTCTCTGCACAGAATCTTGCTTCCTTAATAGGTAACACAAATTCACTTGCTAATACATTTTTCTAATGTAAAATTAGGTTCAAATAACAGGTTTTTTTCCAGCAAGTTGTACACTGTAAGCCTCTGCTGTTAATTAGTACATTAGTATTCCATCTGCTGCCTACCTTTTAGGCAAAAACCCAACACATAATGGGGGTAGGACCTCTAACTATGGAACTGAGGTGATTCATGTCATTTAGAACAGGGACCTGTGGCCAAGCAGAAAGGAATACGGGGGTTCCTATATGGTGGGCTACTTTCAGGGGCATTTGTGCTAGTATATGTCTGCTAAAAATGTGAACAATTTGAAATATACCAAAGATGAAGATTGGGATGCAGAGCACCTCTGTGGCAGGGTTCATTACTCAATAAGGGTTAGATTTTTTTTTAAAGAGGATGATGAGGAATATGCACTCAACTGGAATGAAACTGGGTTCAGTCAGGACATTTTTGATAAAGTATTCATTCACTGACAAATTCATTCAGTTTGTCAAGACCAGAACTGTTTGCAGAAATGGACTTGATCTCTCGGGACCAGCTCTTGCATCCTGGATGGGATTTCTGGTGAAAATGGAGCTCTTCTCCTAACCAGCCTGGAAGCTGGGGCATTCACGTAGGATGTAGAAGACTCAGGTTCAAGTCCCTGCTCTGCCTGATTTGAGTGCCCTAACCATGGAGAGGAGCAAATGGAAATCTCCTGATTTAGCTTTTCAGGAAAATTTCAAGAGGTCTTGGCTTCTCTGAATGTTCAAAGAATCTAAATGCTGAAACCTGAACATTTGTCCCCAGATTGATATGATATTCTTGCCCTAGGGCCTAACTCCTTCAGGCGCCTTTGAAAAATCTGACCTAAAGTGCCAGTTGAGCAAAGCTCTTACTTAAGCCTGTGAATGGTCTCATTGAATTAGCTGGATTAATCTGAATCTTATGCTTAGTCCTGGTGTATTTTTTTTTGTTTTAAGAAAGCTTATTTAGACAGAATTAAGGTTGTATCATTAAGCATTTAGAAGTCAGACTATTTCAACGCTAGATTTCTTAGTAAGATACATGTCCCCATGCTTGTATGCATCTGGACACAATCTATTGTTAAGTGATAGTGCACTATTATTTCTGCAAGATCCCTGCTGAAAGTTTTGATTCTGCTCTGTGGCTGGCATATCATTGATGCTCATATCCATGCAGAGCCTTGGGCCCGTGCAATCTTAACTTTGACACTGCTAGACTCCATGTAAGTAAGTCTGGTTTTATAAGTGCAGGACTATGCAAAATAGGTTCAGTAACTTTTTCCAGTCACCTCTAAAACTTGTGGCATCTATAGCGTATTGCTAGTATTGTGTAACAAAGCACTAATTTAAAAGCCTGTCTGCAGAGCCAGGAAGAAAGCATGGCATTGGTCTACATATGGAATATATCATTGGCTCAGATTCTTCAGATTTCTCAAAAATCTGAAGAATGAAATCCTAGTTTCATTGAAGTCAGTGGCCACAGTACCACTGACTTTAATGGGGAAATGATTTTATCCCAGTTTTGCAAAAAATGGCTAGGTCAACTTGAAGTGCTGGAATATTGGTCATTCCAACTACCTTTGAGTCCTTCTTAATATAGATGCCACAAGTTCACATAAATACATATCCAAAGCTTTACAGAGAGATGGTTCAGAGAAATGAAGGTCAGAATGACTATGTCAGATTTCTCTTTCATAAACATCAATTGAACAAAATCTAAAATTCTTTCTCACTCTACAAAGAAAGAGCTGGAGCAGTTTGGGATATATATAAAGGAATACTGTTCCACATTCTTTAAGTACTCTGATTAGAAGTGATCTGGGACTAGCTGAAACCTTTTCACATTCCTGGACATAGGAGGGTTGGCAGGGAATTTACTGTGTTGACACATCAGATTATGTAAGAACTGAATCACTCCTCCCTTTGTAGGTAGGGGAGATAGAAAGGTGGCCCAAACCAGAGACCACGATGCATTGGCATTCCAAGGTGGCATGTTAACATGCTTTAAAGCAGTGGTGGGGGGGCAGCCTTTTTGGTAGGTGTGCCACAAATTAACTTCTCAACCTCTCTGAGTCACATTCCTATCCCTTTCCTCTGCTTGATCTGCTGCTTCTCTTTCTGGTCCTGGCCCTGTCCCTTGTCCAACCTGCTACTCTGCTTTCTGTCCCATCCGTTGCTCTGCTGCCTGTCCCCTCCCTGACCTACCACATGCCACACATAGAGGCTTCCCATGCCACTTATGGCACATACTGCGGGTTGGCCAACCCTTGATTTAAGGGCAGGGAGGGGTGGTTAATACAGTATGATTTTTTTTTTATCAGCCCTGGTAAAGGTAGATGGAACTGTCATTGACTGAAATGGGAGAAATGCCTTTTTATAGTAGTGCTGAATTTCTTGCCATAATTCTTAGAAGGAAAAGGAATTTTATCAACCAGGTGCTACTGCAGTATGGTTTGAATTAATCCAGCTTTATAATGCCATAAAAGACGGTGCCTCTTGTCCAATTCATTAAAACCCTGGATAGGCAAAAGCCATCTTAAGTTAATTTTCTAATAATTCATACTGAACTTATTCAGCTAGCCTTGTTTAGGGGCCTGGCCTGTTATTCCTAGTTCATTCCTTCGCTCAGACTCCCTATGTTCTAATTCCAAGTCTGACACAATTCCCCATCAGCAAGTAACATGGCGCACATGTCACAAAAGAGACTGCCGTTTCATAGGGCCAGTTTCTCGAGGCCCAGCCTGAAGCACCAGTGGCTTTATTTTTTTTTCTCCCTCCCAGCAAAAGTGCTGTGCATTTATAACTTTGATTTGGGTCAATACAAACTGCCTCCTGGCATTTAGCAACAGTGCTGAGGTGTCTGAAGTGGAGCAGCCAAAACAGAGGAATTAAAACCAGCATCATAACTAGGGATAGGTAGCTGGGGCATCAATCCTAGGCACTAATTTTGAAAGAGAAACAAGCATGGTGGCTGCCACTGCCCCAGCCACTGCTGCCACCCATGTTCTGCTCTCAAAAATCTTAAACTTAGCCTTCATTGCCTCAGTTTCCTTATGTCTGAAAAGAGAATCGGACTTGTCTAGCTCACAGCCACACTGTGATTAAAGCATTCATGCCTTTTTGACGGTGAACAATACCTAGCAGTTTTCAGTTCCTGGGCAAAAGTTAGAGGGTTGTTAAAGTTTGTGAATAACTGAGGAGAAAGTTGCAATATTTTTGAAAGAGGAAAAAATGTACAAACCTGGAAGTTCAGACTTCAAATGATGCCTGGAAAACAACAAACTAAGCATGAATGATGCGTGCCCTGGCGGCTGGGAGGGCACGGCAGCAGTGGGAACGTGGCGGCGGTGGCGGGAGTGCGGCAGCAGTAAGCGGGGGAGCTTCTCGCAGACACCACCGGCAGTGTTGGCGGCAGTCAGCGGGGATCACAAACTGCCCACAGATGCCACCGCTGGTGTCAACAGCGGGGTGGCAAGTGGTGACCGCCCACAGGCACTGCCGACAGTGTCAGCAGTGCCTTTTTGTAGGGGGTGCACCGCCACGCTCAGGGGGTGCACATGCATCCCCTATGTGTCACCCCTGAAACTAAGCTTTGACTGTGGGTCTTGTTACATGCTTCACTTTGAGCTGCCCAAATGTTGATCAGTGTTAGTGCTAGTTTGAGTTTGGAGCAGTCATACCTTAAGGTTAGGCAAGGGCAGGCTTCTATCCCTGCTCTAGGTGGGGCGTAAGAGAGAGATGGGATAGGGGTGAGGCATGGGAACATGAAGCTGGGAGGTGGAGAGTGAATGGGATAGAGGTGCGAATGAAATGGGAGGTGGAAAGGAAATTGGGGTGGGGGAAGAGTGGTGAAATGGGGTAAGTCAGCTGAAGGATAAAATTTTTAAAAGATTTTTTTTTTTTAAAGAAATCAAGAGGAAGCAAATTAAAGGTGTCATGTTTTAATAAAATGGGATTTGGCATTGGGGTGTGGAGAGGTGCTGGCCATGCTTTCCAAGGTGGCTGGGAGGTGGAAGTGGTGAGAAAAGGTATTTTTGGGGGAGCTATGGCCCCTGCTCTGGGAAGGAAGCCCCAGCTCATGGGGACCCAATCCAGCCCCTAACTTTGTTCCTCCCCATCCCCCTAGACCCCACTCCTGGACCTGTCCATGTCATAAGACTTGGCTACCTGGCATGGGCTCTGCAAGCTGTTTGCATTGGGGTTACACCCCTAGGGGGGAGAAGGGGAATGGCTTGGTGCCAGAACCACCCTCTAGGCAGTAGAGTGCGGGGGGTGGAAAGTTTGTCCACACAGAACAGAGTGATGAGGGAGGGGACACTACATCCTGGGATGCTGGAGGACTGCAACTTGAGCAGCTCGTCTGTGGGGATTGGACACGTATGAATGGAAGACAAGCTGGGTAACAGAGATGCCTGCCCTGGAGAGGCATAACTTTAAGTTACTTAAAGTGTGCTTAAAACTAGTTTCAGGTGATTGTGTGGACAAGCCAGAGGTTAAGAGTTCCAGGAACTACCTAAAATTAATGTTTAAAAAGGCCCCATGCCACTTTCCTGTAGAATTGTGATTTTTAATCCTCTTCAGCTAGGCTGTAGCTCCTAAAACAGCCCTTTGTTCTGCTGTGCAGGGGCTGTACAGAGGATAACGAGAGTCCCCAGGCAAATTCCTTCACTGCACAGACAGCCAGTAGGGCCTGAGATTTGGAAGTGTAGGCATCCACGGTTCCCTCTGATTTTCTGAAGTAGCTGCATGTGTTCAGTATCTCTGTAACTCAAGCCCTTAGGGCCTAACCCAAAGCCAGTTGAAGGCTCCTATTAGTCACACTAGCTTTGGAGCAGAATTATTGTGCTGCTACAAAGATTGAACATTCTAATGGAAAACCCCCCCAGGGATATGGATTATTTCTTTCTCCTCTCTAATGCTATAGCTTGTGAAATAGCTAATCTCCTGGCATGATAGCATTGCACAAGAGCTGGTAGTGATGATTTAAAAATACCCTCAGTAGTCACCGTACTGCATTATAATATGCTGGCCTCACTGTTTTGCAGTGTACACCTGCCCATCATGTGCAGTTCATCACCCAATTTTCTACGCAGGGTGAGCGAGCTGCTTTGACCATTCTCATTACCATGGGATGCCCTTAGACATTAGATTTCTCTTTATCCATCTGTCTCCCTTTTACCGTTTACTCTTTTTCAATAAGAGCATAATCCTCCAGGAAACATGCCCAACTTCCCCCTGCTGTGAAGATATGGAAGAGACACAGTGTGTCTCTGCCAATGTGGCTCAACTCTGCTTGGAAGGGAGAGGTCAGAAGACAATTAGATATTCACATTTAATCTTTCTCTGGACTTCTGCTAAGGCTGCCAACAGGGATGCCAAATTAGAAGGTATATTTTTTCAAATGGACCAACTAAACCAGAGCCATATAGCATAAGCTTTATTAAGCAATACATCTCTGATTTAGTTGGTATGTAAGGTGCAAATCTACTGTGCCTTACATAGTAGAGTAGGGGGTATAGCTGTGTGTGGGGGGGCATAGGGTATGTTGGGGGGTGCCTATGTGGGGGATTGTGGGGCAGGTATGCATGTGTGGCATTGTGGAGTATGAGGGGGGGTGTGGGGACCCCCCCCACACTCCCATCATGGTGCAGCAGCAGGCAGGGGAACTTGGGGTGCTCATGCCCCACGGAGGCACTAGTGGTGCACAGCTCCAGCCAGCACCACACATCGTGGCAAGGGGCACAGCCCCCGCCAGGCCAACTCGATTGCTGGTGCTCCTCACTGCGCACATGTATCCCCCACACTCATGTGGTATGGGGGGAAGCCCCATGCACTGGAGCCGGCTGCCTGCCCTGCCCCCTGCTGCACAGGTCCTGGGACTCGGTGGGGAAGCAGGGGCCAGGGCTTCCCTCCCGTGCTACATGAGTGCAGTGGCTGCACATGCATGGCAGGGAGCACTGGTGATAGAGATGGTCCAGCAGGGACTGTGCCCCTTGCTGGGATGTGCGGCGCTGGCTGAAGCCACATACCCCTGGGCACCAGCACCTGAGCTAGGCACAAGTGCCCCCAACTGCTGCTGCTGCTGCCGCTGCCTGCTGGGGCTGCATGCCATGCGTCTCCAGACCCCCACAACCTCCCTCACACCCACACACTGCCCACCTGAGCTCCGCACTGCTGCTACTCCCCTGGGTACGGGCTCCATGCTGCCACCAGCCCCAGCCCTGTGCCCCGTGCTCTCAGCCAGTTGCAGCTCTGCCCCCACCCTGGCCACTTCCCTACCTGCTGCCTGGAGCAACCAGGACACCAGGGAAGCCGAGCAGGTCCCCCAGTAGGTGCAGCAGTGGCAGCAGCAGCCCTGCCCAGATGCTGCCTGCTGGCTGGGCTGGGCCCTTCTGCCCACAAGGGTAGGAGCAAAGTGCAATGGGGTATGCTGGGGGGGGTGTATATGTGGGCACCTCACTCCCACCATTGTGGGTGGTAGAGCTGGGCAGGGTACAATTCATCCAGCCTCCAGTGCCCACCAATGGAAGTGCCTGGCGTACCAAATCCAGCCTGTGGGTCATATTTTGCCTGCCCCTGTTTGAGCTAATGATATTGTCAGGAGTAAGGTGAAATTCTATTTCTTACTCTGCTCGTGCCTCGGTGAGCTCCACTGGTGTCAGTGGAATTCCTCCAGATCTGCACTGGTGGAATTCAGAGCCTAATCTTTTATCCAAGAGATCTAATTCATAATTGCCCCACACCGTACGTTAAATTAAAGCACGTGCTCTAAGGGTAGAAACAGGTGGGTACCTGTTTGTGGTGACACAAAATGTCCCATGCAGGTGGCCCAGGACAAAGGCCAAAATCTGCTCCCACAAAAAATGTGATGACAGTTTGTCCCAGGACATTGCCAAGGGTGTCTGAATGCCTGTCCCCAGCAATATGGCAGGATAGGGGACCTAGGCAGCCCCTGAGCCACTGCTTCCATCCCAATCTTGACCCCTTTCCACCTCAGGGTATCTCTGTAAGTACAGAGCAGGGAACTGAATGAAATTCCCTTGCGCTGCAATGTGAAACCTGCGCCCAAAATTCCCCGGGGGATTCAGGGACACACATTTCACACTGCAGAGCAAGGGAACCCCATGGAGTTCCTTGTTCCATGCTTGAAGACATGTGCCCTGGGTTGGGACGAGGGACCTGGGGCTGTTGTCCTGCAGGATTGGGCCATGAAGCCCTGGCAGCAGCAGGAACCTGATCCCGCAAAGTCTGTATCTGTCCATCAGTCAGGATCAGCCATATTGAGGCTCATCCCGCACAGCTGATCTCACAACAAAAACAATGTCTGTTTCTAGCCTAAGTTACAGTTAGGTTTGGAAGCTGACTGCTCCTTTCCCAGATCTAATGCAGGGCTTTGAAAGCTGGAAAGCTTGATTCCCTTCTCTCCCAATTATACGAGATGGTCTTTTAAAAAATGTTACTTCACCTCACCAATCGTGCTTCTTTCATCTCCTTGGACTGTTCATGGCAGCAGCAGCAACACTGCTATTTTTACTAGCGCAAAGTCAGTGTAAAACACCACCAAAGACAGATGGTCTAAATCAGGAGTGGGCATTGCTTTCCAGTGGTGGGCTGGAAAGGCCCAGCTTGGGTCTGAAGTCAGCTGATGATAGGACCAGCACTGTTTTTTTCTCAACCACCCAGCTGCCCAGCTGCCTGCTGTAGGTTGCTGACCCCTGGTCTAAATAGACCAGATCTAGCTGAGGTGCCATTGACAAGTTTTACATTTACTGGAGAGCAACATGCATAACCACAGGCATGTGAGTGGTCACATTGGCTTCAGTCCAGGTGTAAAGTTGCATACAAGTTTAAGTACTCTCCTAGATCAGAGACTTAGAGCAGAGGTAAAAATTGGGTTTAAAGGTCTAGAAGGCATTTGTGCAGGGGAGGCTTTAACATGTAACAACTTGACTTTTTTCTTTTGGAAACAATGGCAGTAGCATTATTTAATATTCAGAAAAGAACAAATATGTTCACACCTGATCCTGCATAACTTACTGCTACACAGCTCCCATTGACTGCAATGGGATATATAACTTGGAAAAACTACAGGAGGAATTCATGTGCCCCTCATACTCAGTCCAGCATAGTGTTTAGCATCTCTAAGCAACACTGGAATCAGTGGGAGTTGAAGGCACTCTGAAGCTCATTAAATCTGGTCCCCAGTCAAATGGCATTTCTGTTCTGTTGCAAGTAGTTTAAAAATCATTTCTCCCCCTGCTACAATCCCAACTTCAGTGCACTTAATCCAGGAAAACAAAGAAGCATCTTAGTGTCCATATAGCCATTGCAGAGACTAGCTCGGCGCACAGTTTAATTGCATTTCTATAAAGCATACTGGCTAAAATTCATTATCCTATCCCGCCTCTTGCTGTGTCTAAAGGGACATAAAATGCTGTCGGCTTAATAAACAACATCAGCTTGGATGTGACTTAAAAAAACGCATCCAGTGACAGTGTTCTTGTGATTTTCTTCAATCCTTTCCCCTTCATTCCCCTTCAAAGACAGAAAGCAATGTCAGGGGAAAAAATCCGCAAAAAGCTATCCAATATCCAAGAGTTTTGCAATCCTTCTTGAATGGTGTACCAGATTCTACTTCATATATTGCACAGTTACTATTCCTTTACATCTTGGTGTCATTTTAGGTTGTAGCAACTATTTTTCATACTTCACACTGTGTTCCACTTTAATAATCCTCTTTCTTCAGGATCTTGTGGCTGTACAATAGAAGAGTTTATCCAGTTCTGAGCTTCTTTCAGCATGGAACAGGGATTTTCTTGTTGTTTTTCACTGTGCTTGGAAGAGCCTAGCAAAAGGAACTAATCTCCATAATATTAATTTGTCAGTACACTGAAAAACAAAAGCAGTAATAAATCTGTGCCCTAAGTTAGGGTTATTTTTGTTTTGTTTTGTTGCTTGTGCTAAGCAATCACAGTGATTTATTTGAGAAGATCCTGGGGTGGAGGTGGGGAGGCCACTGGACTGAAGTTAACAGCATGTCATAATATATTTAGCAAGTGATAATGCAAATGCTGGAAAACAGAGAGGAGGAGGAGGAAACTGCATTCCCTGGCTGAAAAGCTATTAAACATTTAGAACAAGAGAGCACACAGTGTGTGTGGAATTTCTCTGGCCTTTCCTTTATAAATAAATCACTGGAAACCCATCATCACATAAGATGATTTAGGTTTACAGAGGAAGGAGAAAACAAGGGGCAAAAAAAACTAGTGTTCTTATGAGGGCCTTAGAGGGTGATGCAATGAGTCCAAAATTCACATGTTAGACATCTCAGGGAGCATGTCTGCCAGGAAACCAGAGGTGGGTAGGGGGAGTTACTGGTGCAAAAATCCTTGGTTCTGGCCAATTTGCAAGGACTACATTTACCAGGGTATCAGAGGCAGTATTTGCTTCATTCTGTATGCTCCTCCCCATCCTGCTGAGTCTGTCCAGGTGGAGAAAATCCACTGCCTCCAATAAGAATAGCAGCTTGGCCTTTATGATAACTCATTTAATTAAATATAAATGAGTTTGAGACACATACCAAAAAAAATGGAAACCTAAGCAGTATTGAATCTGGGCAGAGGCAGTGTCTAAATAAAACATCCTAATCTGTGGCTTTTTGTTCTAACA
The DNA here is from genome assembly GCF_000455745.1 of Alligator sinensis. Classification (NCBI taxonomy): domain Eukaryota; kingdom Metazoa; phylum Chordata; order Crocodylia; family Alligatoridae; genus Alligator; species Alligator sinensis. The sequence continues at coordinate 928,700 of NW_005842006.1, forward strand.
AAGTCCACTGTCTGTTTGCTGCACTGCCCTGTCATAAGGCTGTGGTACCTATTGACCTGATCAGCACTGATTTGCTTACTTCAGTGCTTTGCACAATGCCTGGGCATTAGACGTCTAAGAAATATCGGCATATACTCCAGGCCAAATCTAGAGCCCACTTGTCATGAGCAGTCCCTTGATATGCGAGTGAGAGTTTTTCACTAGATAAGGAAGTCACCAGTGAGACCAGGAATGACTGAAGAGGCCAATCTGAGCTTTACATATTTGACTGAATACAGTTCCTGGAGGAAAGAGT
>NW_005842006.1:929025-932236 GCF_000455745.1 Alligator sinensis
TTGTCTCTCTCACCTATTTGCCTCCATAGTGAAGTGACTTTGCTCAAAATGGTTGATGCCTTGTTGTACTTGACAGCCACTGGGGAAGAGTCAGTGCTTGAGTCTTTCAGGTACTGATGTTAATATTGCATTTCTTCATACTGGCCTTCACATGCTCCCCCTGAGATTGGCTGCCACCAACACCAATGCTGGTGTCTGCAGGTGGTCCCCGCTTGCCACCAACACTGCCGCTTACACATGGTGCCCCTCCCCAGTCTCAGGAGGCACCAGTCGTTCATGCTGACATTTGTTCTTCTGTCCTTCCAGCTGATATGGGGATTTTCTGAAGACATCGCTGATGGTAACATTCCAAGGCTTTCAGGTGTTGTGGATATGTTGTCCAGGTTTCACATGCATACAACGTGGTAGAGATGAAAACAACCTGGAAGATGAGAAGTTTGGTTTGGGTCCTGAGGTCATGTTAATTGAACATAATTTTGGTGACAACTGAAAGCAGCACGGAGTCAATGGAAGAAAAATTTGTTGAATTCAAAGGGGTTTGGGTCATACCTTAGGATCATCTCTGTTAAGATTTTGTGATGAGAAAAAGTTTTTTTTTAATTGTGTGTTATTAACCCTCTCTTTGCTTTAAGAGAGTGAGGGTGGGGTTTTGACTGAGTATATCTAGTTTCATAGTTTGTAGGGTCAGAAGGGACCTGAGCAGATCAAGTCTGACCCCTGCCATGGCAGGAAAGAGTACTGGGGTCAAACGACCCCAGCAAGGTGATCATCCAGCCTCCTCTTAAAGACCCCCAGGGTAGGAGCCAGCACCACTTCTCTTGGAAGTTGGTTCCAGAGCCTAGCCGCCCTGACTGTGAAGTAACGCCTCCTGATGTCTAGTCTAAATCTACCCTCTGCCAGCTTGTGACCATTATTTCTTGTCACTCTTGGTAGTGCTCGGGGAAACAGGGACTCCCCCAGTGCCTGCTGGTCCCCCTGACTAGTTTGTAAACAGCCACCAGGTCCCCCCTCAGCCTTCTCTTGTGGAGGCTGAACAGGTTCAGGTCCCATAGCCTTTCCTCGTAGGGCCTGCCCTGCTGCCCCCTGATCATGCAGGTGGCCCTCCTCTGGACCCTCTCCATGTTGTCCACATCCCTCCTGAAGTGCAGCGCCCAGAAGTGGACGCAGTACTCCAACTGTGGCCTGACCGGTGTCACATAGAGGGGGAAGATCACCTCCTTGGACCTGCTTGAGATGCATCTGTGGATGCATGACAAGGTACGGTTGGCCTTCCTGACCGCTTCCCCACACTGTCAGCCCATGTTCATTTTGGCATCAATAATGACTCCAAGATCCTTTTCTGCCTCTGCACTGATGAGAAGGGAGTTCCCCAGCCTGTAGGTATCCTGCTGGTTCTTCCTCCCCAGGTGCAGCACCTTGGACTTGTCAGTGTTGAAACCCATCCTGTTCTCATCCGCCCACCCCTGTAACTTGTCTAGGTCCAATTGCAGCCTATTCCTCCCTTCTAGCGTGCCCACTTCCCTCCACATCTTAGTGTCATCTGCAGATTTGAACAGGGTGCTTTTTACCCCTCGTCCAAGTCGCTGATGAAGATGTTGAACAGTGTGGGCCTCAGGACCGACCCCTGGGGGACCCCCACTGCCCACATCCCTCCGGACTGAATAAGACCTGCCCACCATCACACTCTGGGTGTGGCTGTCTAGCCAACTAGTGACCCATCTGACTGTGTAGGTGTCGACGCCACAGTCTCCTAGTTCTTTAATGAGAATGGGGTGAGAGACAGTGTCGAAGGCCTTCCTAAAGTCCAGAAAGACTATGTCCACTGTGACACCTGTGTCTAAGGATTTTGTGACCTGGTCATACAAGGCCACCAGGTTGGTCTGACAGGACCTGCATCTAATGAACGCATGTTGGGTGCCCCTAAGCATAAGCTCCCCTGGTGGCCCCTCGCGGACGTGCGCCAGGATAATTCTCTCAAAAAGCTTACCCAGGACCAAGGTAAAACTAACTGGCCTATATCTAGCTTGACACTTAGCTAGCTTTAGTCATGAATTAAAAATGCTTTATACAAACACAAAGAAACTAGTTAGGAAGGCAGCCAAGGTCTCAGCACACCAATGCCAGCCCTCAGTGTATCCCTCTCTTCCCTGCTACCTGGGGGCACAGTCAGGCTCTTCTGTCTGTCTCCTCACTAATTGACTTGGCTTTTTCCATAAAGTAATGTGACTTTTTTTTATAGTGAGAAGAACTTGTTCTGAACTAATGTAGCAGAGCTAAATTGAACCCCTGAGAATCTATGGATATTCTCTACCTAGTGTGTTATAGAGAGTGCGCATACACTAAACCACGACCATAGTGCTCCTTTTGGAACACCCCAGAGGATTCTGCGTGAAGCTCAATATTGCAACCAGTGCTGTAGCCTAGACCCATAGGTTTTAGTCTGGACACAGAACACAGTGCAGAAAAGCTGTTTCTGAGCACAGACAGGCTGAGATGAAAACACAGCTCCTGTTAGAGGTCAGTAGGTGCTTCATGTGAGTAAAGTCTGTAGGAAAGCCATACAGGGTTGTCTGGAAGTGGGATGGGCAGTTGATTTGATCACTGGCTCTTTGGAATCTCTCTTGTGTATCAAGGAGATCCAGCATTTGCTGGTGGTTCCTCTTTGTACAACAAGGAGATGACAAGACAGTGAATTGCACAGAATGGTGCTCCTGATGCCTTTTGTTAGCTGCAGTATGCAATGAGTTAATAAGACAAAGGCTTCTTTTTCAGGGACAATGGCTGAGGGTAATAAGCTACTGAAGGGAAACTGAAGATGAATTTCATGTAGCTGTAGATGCTGGAATAAATAATGCAAGAGAGTGGCAGATCTGAGATATTTGAAAGGAAACTACTGAGACAGGTTCTTGGCTTGCAGCCTTTCCTAGGGAGCCTACTTATCAAATGTTGCTGCTTCAGGCCTCTAGGCCAGTCTAACCCTTTTAACTTCAGAGCTGCCACTGGGTTTTTGATTAGATGGGGATCAAACTTTTACAAGTTGCAAAACCCATGTGGATCAGAATCATAGGAGGTGGAAATGGGAAAACTTGTCTAAATCCTTTAGTACAGTTCTCTTTTAGATTTTAAGAATACAGGTAATACAGGTTTGTTCCTTTCCTAGTGATTCAGTCTTATTTTACAGGTCCCAACAAACGGTCTTCCTACTCTTTCC
>NW_005842006.1:932267-956179 GCF_000455745.1 Alligator sinensis
ACTTCCAGAGTATAATAGATCAAGCTGCCAGCAAGCTATCCTGATAGTTAGCAATATTAGGGTGCATACAGGCAAGCGTACATGTGCAGTTTGTGTCTTCTCAACCACACATGGTGCATGTTCACCCATTTGCTACACTGCTAATTTCCAGTGCATTGCCAGAATTTGACACTGGGAGATTCCAGTGTCAAAAAAACTATCGCCAAAAAAGCGGCACAGTGCACGCAGCAGCAGTGTGTGCTGCCAGAAACAGAGCCTGGCCATCCAGAGTCATGCTCTGGCTGCCAGCCAGGCTCTGTGTGGCTGGATTAACACCACTGCTGTCCCAGGAAGTCGCCAGGGCTGCAGGTAAGGCTGCTGGGGCCAGTACAGGTGCTGGCCGCAGCCTCCCCCCCGCCCATCTGGGACAATTTGGCATGTGCTGGAGCATGCGTGCAGGGGCATGCCTTGTGGCAAAAAGCAGAGACACAAATATGTGCCACTGCTATCTGTGCCATGGCAAACTCATGGCCCTCCCTGTGCATTCTTGTTTGTACATGCCCATAGTATTTTGAAAATGTATCCACCTTTCTGTCATGGGTCTGTCACCTAGTACAGACCACCATCTTCATCTCTTTTCTAGGTGTTACTTGTCAAGCTGTATAAGCTTGCATAATTTTCACCTTTCTGCAGCCAGTTCCCAAATCATTTCTGATGCTGCTCTCTAAATTCCAGGCATCCTCTTTCTGGTATCCAGGTGCTGAGCAGCAAATGAATTGTTTTGAATGTGGAGATACCGTGGCTGTGCATGAAAGGATGACTTGGCTTTCTGGGAGTTTGTCTGAAGCAGTCCAGAATTTCAGAGTATCTAGAGAGGTCTTTTTGCCACCATGATGCATTGCAAACTTGTATCTAATTTCCTCCCTTCTCTCACCCTCAGTGTTGGCCTCTTTCAACACTGTTACTTTCTATCTATTTCCCTCACACTGAGCGTATGTGTTGAATTATTCTCCCTCTTCTTCTATGTTGTATTCATTTCTGTTTTCCCAAACTGGATTTCATTTTGCTATTCGCTGCTTATGTTGAAGATCTTCTGTGGGTCCTTTGAATTCTCTAAGTGTCTGTAGTGCAGCAAGTCTCTTTGCAGTATAGTTAATGTCCCTCAAACTTCAAAACGACCAAGGATTCCTTACCTGGCCTTACATGAATAGATGTGTTACACAATCATCTTTGTTTCTTAATTGCCATAACTTCTTTAAAAAGTTCAAGTGTGCAGACATGTTGAGTCACTGGCAATTTCTCATTCACCCTACTTTGTAATGGATATGCTTTTTTCTTCTCTTTTTTCCCCATGCTATTTTTAAAGCCTTTCAATAGTTTTTTTAGAGCCCTTTAACAGCTTGGTTTGAAACTTCTGCATAATTCTATTGCACCCATATAAATGGGTAAAAACTGTGCTTAAACATATAGAATTTGTTTCTCTGTTTTGCTGACACCATGGGCCGTGTCCACATGAGTGTGGACATTTGGTTCCCCGGGATCAACTAGTGGAAGTGCACCTTGTGCCACTGCTAGTTGTCCCTGGGGAATGCCTGTGCTATGTGCGCTCTGGCACACAGCAGGTTATCCTGGGAAGGGTAGGGTGGGCTGGGGTCAGCACTGGGCTGGCCCCAGCAGCCTTACCTGGGGTCCTGGGATCCTCCTGGGGCTGCAGCAGCAGCAATCCTGCCACTCGGAGCCTGGCCAGCAGCCACACTGTGGCTTCAGCTGGCCAGGCTCTGGTTTTGTGTGTTAGCCCTGTGTGTACCACTCCAATTTTTTTTTTTTTTGCACATGTTTTTTTGACCCCTGGATATCCAAGGGTCAACCCCCTCCCCGCACACTGCCCCCTTGCAGTGTGGAGAACAGCTGAATGTGGGGTATGTTTCTGCGGTGCCACATACTGCATGGCTGCAGTCATCTGGATGCAGCCATAGAGACCAGCTGGATAAAAGCTAAGGACACTAGGGATGTCTTAATATTCTTACAGAGCCCAAGGCTGTAAAGAGAAAGATCAAGAAAAGTTTGTAGAGATGAGAATAATCTATACAAATCTGACTGATTTGATGAGGCATTTTAATTACTCAGTCATTGCACAACTAAAACTGAAGCGGAGAATACGCTTACAGAAACAATGAAAAATTGCTTTTCTGCAATTTATGAAGTTGTATACAGGGTTACTTTTTCCAAGCTACAGTACATTCAAAGTACTAGTTGAAAGGGATGCTACATTAACAAAGAAAATAGTTTTCCACGAGCATCTAAGTGATGGGCCTTCAGACATTTATTCATTTATATCTCTATTATCAGCTCTCAAACCTCTAATTTTGTAGAGAGCTGACTTATGGTAATGCACTTTTTATTGCTTTTTCTCATAGTTTTCTCCTAGTCTCATCTACTCCTTGTTCTACACATGCTGTACCACATCTTAAATTAGATTTGTTTTTTGATTCTATACAGCCCCTAGCACAATGGGGCTCTCAATCCTGATTGGCGCGTTCAGGCATTTCTGGAATACAAACAATAACAACGGCCTGGACTGGGTCTAAAACTGGTCATGATTGGTGTGGACACTACAGCAATAAGTAGCAACTGATCTGGCTGTATTACTTTCTTTACAGCATTGTGTTGTACTAACAATAATACTCTTGCATTTGTGGAAACATGTTTGATCCTCCAGTGATTTGTGCAGCACTTACACAATTCCTGAGGTCATGTCTTGTTTAAAAAAAAAATGTATTTTGCATAACTTCCTGTGAATAAAACATGTTTTCTTTCTTTCTGGCAACAGAGTTTCTGACTGAGATGCCCCAGAGCTCTTTCACAATGTTGCCTGCCCAGTCAGGAAGATGCATCAAGGCTAAAGACCAACAACTCGAACAAAAATCAGTGGAACCTGCCAATCATTCCCCAATGATACCACTACCTGTCATCTGGGCTGGATAAATATTGGACGGAACAGAATTATGCAAAGCTTGCCCACCCCATTGCAGAAGCAATGCTTTGGGTGAAAAGGGTCATGAACTATAGAGCCTGGTCCTCACTTGATACAAACTAGCATAGCCCTGTGACTTCAGCAGAACCATTCCCATTACACCAGCTGGAGATTTGACCCATAGAACTCTTGGTGTAGTCTAAATAGTTTTGGCATGAACTTGAGAAGCTTCACTGCTTGTCATGGTACAAGTCATCCTCATTACCGTCCAGTAAAACAGGAGAGGCTGGGCACCATCTTAAATTTTTTTCTATAAAATGTGATATACATTAGATCTAAGTTTTAAATGTTTAGGATCCTTTAATGGAATTACTTTTAAACTAGCTACCTGAAACACACTTCAGTACCATAAACGTGTACAGACTGTATCAACGGAGTGGAAGAATGACTACTTAAGACACCTCTGGAAATAAGCTATCAGCTGCTTTCTTACAAAAAATTGTTGTATGTTTAGAACTGAATAAAAGATCTTTTGGTCCTGGGTATGACCGAAAACTGCACCCCACTGGGGTTTGAGGTTACTGGTGGAACTTGCTCGTGCTGGAGCAGCCCCTAGAAAGTGTCATTAGGGCCAAACCCCAGGGAAGGGTGAGTCTTGGGTGCCCTAAAACCCCAGCCCTTGCTGCCTTGTGGGTTATCTCTTGGTGGGGAAAGGAGCTGACCCCAAAATAAAAGTAAGGGCAGGGCTAGGCCAGAGTGGACAGCTACAGCTGGCTCCCTCTGGAAAGTCCTCTCTGGTGGATCAGGTCTGCTCATCTACCCGGCTGTGAAGGCAGATGGCAAGAGCTTTGTGGACAGTATAAGGCATCAGTTCAGGTGCTGCAGGACCTGATGGCCACCCACTGCATCCAAACTTGTCTCTAGATGTCTTGACTCTGTCATGCCACTGGATTTAGACAGGCCTGGATGAGAGAATGAGGGTGACTGTGCAACTTTCCCTCACTTAAATCCAACTCACACACAAGTCATGACATAGTCATATCCCCCACACAGACAAACTCAAGTCCTGTGGCAATGGGTGAGCAGCAAAGCAGCAGGTGTAGATACACTGGGAGCTGTGCACAGGTAGCTCCGGGCATAGGGTTGCTTTTCATTGGATCAAAGCTTCAGTGGAATTGGCAGTCCTCTGGCTGACTGAACAGCCCTATTTAAGATGACACTTCTCACATCCATAGCATGAGGAAGGGGCTAGAAAAGGTTCCCTAAACATAGTCTGCTTCACCTTAATCCTGGTCAGCAGAGCTCAGCTGACGGAGATCCTACTATAGTGGTTGAAAACCACACAAAAAGACAAAGGTGACACCACTCGCCATCGGTGCTTGGAATGTGTGCATGCTAATGGACGGTACAACAGCAGATAGACCAGAGAGAAGAACAGCTCTAGTTGGTAGAGAACTGGCCAGATTCAACATTTGGATAGGGGTCCTGAGTGAAACTCACCCTCTGAAGAATGAGGAAACCCTTCTGGATAAGCTGGCTGAGGGCAACATCCTGAGGGATAGCCAGCACGGGTTTGTTGTGGGTAGGTCTTGCCTGACCAATCTTATCTTCTATGACCAGGTGACATATCATCTGGACAAGGGAGAAGAGGTTGATGTCATATATCTGGACTTTAAAAAAGCTTTTGATCTGGTGTCCCATGACCTCTTCATGGAAAAATTGTCCAACTGTGGCCTCGACTACATCACAGTCCGATGGCTGGGAGATTGGCTCTGAGGTCAGGCCCAGGGATTAGTAGTCAATTGTAGCAAATCATTATGGCACTCTGTGACCAGTCCCCCAAGGCTCTGTCCTTGGACCAGTTCTGTTTAACATCTTTATCAATGATGTGGACATTGGTGTCAGAAGCGCACTGGCTAAGTTCACTGATGACACTAAACTTTGGGGCATAGTGTCCACACCTGAGGACAGGCTAATGATCTAGGCTGACTTGGATAAACTTAGTAAGTGGGAGCATACAAAGTTGATGATGTTCAATTCCGATAAATATAAGGTACCCCACCTTGGGAGGAAAAAAACCCTGCAGCATACTGATAGGCTCAGCAGTGCTATGCTTGCTAGCACCACTGCTGCAGGAGAATTGGGGTTCATGATTGACCACAAGATGAACATGAGCCACCAATGTGATGTTGCAGCTGGTAAAGCAAGCAAAACTCTGTCTTGCATCCATAGATGCTTCTCAAGTAAATCTTAGGATGTCATCCTCCCGCTGTACTCGGCTTTGGAGAGGCTGCAGCTGAAGTACTGAATCCAATTCTGGGCTCCACAATTCAAGAAGGATGTTGAGAAGCTTGAGAGAGTCCAGAGGAGAGCCATGCACCTCATCAGAGGGCAAGAGAATAGGCCCTATGATGAGAGGCTGAGAGCCACGGGACTCTTCAGCCTGGAAAAACTCAGGCTGAGGGAGGACTTGGTGGCTGCTTATAAGCGTATAAGGGGTGTACATCAGGATCTGGGAGAACGTCTGTTCACCAGAGCGCCCCAAGGAAAAACAAGGACCAATGGTCATAAATTCCTCCAAGATCATTTTAGGCTGGACATAAGAAAACATTTCTTTACTGTCTGAGCCCCCAGGACCTGGAATAGACTCTCTCCAGAAGTGATGCAAGCACCTACTCTGCTCTGAACTCATTCAAGAAACATTTACAAGCCCTAGCTGACTTCCTGCCCCTGGGTCAAGGGACTGGACTTGATGATCTTCAAAGTCCCTTCCAGTCCTAACGTCTATGAAATCTATGAAATCCAATACTCTCAGTCCCACCACATGTGAGCATCAAGAATGGTTTGACAAAATTGATAGTGACATAGGAAGACTACTGAACGAGAAATGTTGGCTCCATAAGTCCTGCTTAGAAGACAGTATTTCAACATCTAAGAATAATAACATCAAGGGGATTGCCCAATGCAAAGTCAGAGAGATGCAAAACTTATGGCTGAGCAACAAGGCAGGTGAGATTCAGTCCTATGCAGACAGGAATGATATGAAGAACTTCTATGATGCTCTGAGGACAATCTATGGGCCACAGTCATCAGGAACATCTCCAATACTGAGTGCTGATGGCACCACACTGCTCATCAATAAAAGAAAGATACTGCAGAGATGGGCAGAACACTTCAACAACATCCTCAGTCACCACTAGTCGTCTATTAGTGAGGAGGCAACTGATTGACTATCCCAGGTAGACATTAAAATATCTCTTGCTGATCCTCCAATGCTGACTGAGACTGTGAAAGCAATTAACTGCTGTGAAATGGTAAGGCACCTGGAGCAGATTCTATACCAGCAGAGGTCTACAAGGCCGGAGTCTTGCATATGGCTTTGAAACTGACTGAGCTCTTCCAATCAATGTGGACTCAAGGTACTATACTCTAGGAGTACAAGGATGCATCCATCATCCACTTGTACAAGCAGAAAGGCCATAGACAATCCTGTGACAACCATCGGGGCATCTCCTTGCTGTTAATAGCCATTAAAATCCTTACCATAATGCTGTTGAATCATCTTGTGCAACACATTTAACAAGGGTTCATAACTGAGAGTCAGTGTGGTTTCAGGAAAGGACATGGAACCACAGACATGGTGTTTGCAGCTTGTCAACTTCAAGAGAAATGCCACGAACAGAAATCCAACCTGTATGCGACTTTCATGGACTTGACAAAAGCATTTGATACAGTCAGCAGTCAGTCAGTCAGTCAGTCAGGAGGGCCTTTGGAAGATCATGGCAAAATTTGGTTGCCTGGAGAAATTCATTGCGTGGTTCAGCAATTCTATAATGGCATGCTCGTTCACATTGTGGATGACAGTGTGTGATCTGAGCCATTCCCAGTCACCAATGGAGTCAAGCAGGGCTGTGTGTTGGCCCCAACCCTCTTCAGTATGATGTTCTCTGCCATGCTTACAGACTTTTGTGACTGTGATACTGAGATTGATATCAGTTACTGGACTGATGGCAAACTTCAATTTGAGGAGACTACAGGAAAAGATAAAGTTACAGGAAGTGACTGTTCATGATTTCCTGTTTGCTGATGACTGTTCCCTGAATGCCAAATCTGAGGCTGATATGCAACGGAGTATGGACTGTTTCTCTTCAGCTTGTGACAACTTTGGTTTCACAATCAACACTAAAAAGACAGAAGTGATGCACCAGCCTGCACCAGGAAAGTCTTACATAGAGCCTACCCTCACAATGAATGGCCAGACCCTCCAGGCAGTGGACAAGTTCACCTATCTCTGCAATACACTGCCATGTGACGTTCACATCGACGAAAAAACCAATGCCAGAATTGCTAAAGCAAGCATGGTCTTTGGCAGACTCCATGCAAATGTGTGCGAGCACAGAGACATAAATCAACAAACAAAACTGAAGGTCTACAATGCCATTGTGTTGCAAATCCTGATGTACAGACGCCATGCTATGAAGCTGAACCACTTACACATGGGCTGTGTGAGGGAACTGAGGAGGATAAGATGGCAATACAAGGTCCCAGACACTGAGGTTCTTACATGGGCAGGCATTCCAAGCATCCACACTCTGGTAATGAAATCACAGATGAGATGGGCAGGTCATGTCACCAGGATGTCGGATGAGTGCCTGGCAAAGATGATCTTTTACGGTGAGCTAAAGAGGGAAAGTGCTCTTGGGGAGGCTAGAAGAAACACTTCAAGGACTCCCTCAAGTCATTCTTGAAACATTTCAACATTGACCCAAAGTCTTGGGAAAATCTCACTAATGATCATTGCACTTGGCAAAGCCTCATCCATACTGGAGCTACCATCTATGAGCAGAGAAGATCTGCTGAGGTAGAGAAAAAGTACAAACAGTGTAAATCTTGCAACAGCAGCATGTCTGCTGTTGATCAAGCAACCCAAAGTGGCACTCTTGCTCAGTGTGTCATAGACAATTCAAAGCACAAATTGGCCTGGTCAGCCATTCACATGTTCACAGAAACCAAACCAACCAGTGATGTCATGATTATCCTCAAATTTGAAGGACGAACAACAAAACAAACGTGCATAAGATCTTTCATGGTAAGAATTAAGTTCCACATGGCTCCCTGGAAAACTGGCAGTCTTCTTCCTTTAGTAGTATAAATCCCCAATCTGTAAGATCATGAGATAATAAAAGACTGGGCCAGTTTTATAAAGGTATACAGAAAATGCTTTATTTGGCTTGGAGGACCTAAGTGGCTTAGTAGATGTTTATAATGAGTTAAGCATGTAGAAGCCTACATCTCATTGACAGTAAAAGGATTTAGGTGACTAAGTATCTAAATGACTCCTCATAATGAAATTTTTGTTTCTAGGTCAGTCAAGTATTGCAGTTCTTATGTTCAACTCATAGGTACATGTGTAGTTTTATTGAGGCTAGTGGATTAGTGTTATAGGGCATTTTTACACGTGCAAACACCGCAGGTGCACATAGAAGGTATTTTAATTCAAAAGCACACTGCTATCATTTTCTCCCCACTTACGTGGTTTTCGCCACTTATACAACTGCAAGCAATGCAGCTCCATGCGCATCAGTTCTCATGCAGAGCAGACTCGATTAACCAAGTCTGCTCCGATGCGGTGGATCTCGAGTTAATCTCAATTCAGTTAATTGAGTCTGGTCTGATGTGTTGTAATTACTGTGCATCGGAGCAGCCTCTCTACGTGTGTATAGGAGCACTAAGGTGCCACTTTGCCCTGACTTCTTTATTATAAATAACCTCCTTTTGTCAGTTTATTATAACCAGTTAGTTAGTTGTTATGCCAGTTAGTTTATTACAACTAAACCTCCAGTTTGCTACCTCACAGACTCATGTTCCTGATTCTTTCCCTCTTTCCTCCATTGCAGTAGAGTGTAAGAATGTTTATTTTGATTCTTTCTATATTTTATATTACAACATTGTTTTTTGCTCTAGTCCTGGTAGGCTCCCCTCCATTGTGTTATGGCCTGTATAAACATATGACAATAAGATTGTCCATTGACTAAAGAGCATACATTTTAAGTAAATTCTTTTTCCCTTTACCAGAACATTTTTGTGCATCACTTTGCTTGTCATCCATACAATAGTTACTGTATTCAGTCTTGTAAAATATTCTTGTTATCTTATTTCCTATTGTGAAATGGCTTGAGATGTCTTGTATAAAAGACACTGTATGAAAATATAGCATTGAATTGATAAATCAATTCACCAGAGGTTATCACTTCATTCATTCTGATGGATCTGATATGATTGCTTGAGATTTGCTTGGAATTCCTCTATGGAATCAAATGAAAACCTGCGAAAAGCCTAACCTAAATCTAAAATTCACCTAGAAGGAATTTCTGTGTTATTTTTGTAAAGAGTATGTCTGACTCTTCCCCCCCCCCCCCTTATTCACTTTTGCATTCTGATTTATTAGGAGTAAGGGCTAATTTCTCTGGCACACAAGGAATGAGATGATAGCTGTTCATGTTAGGTATCCCTCTGTTGATATGAATGAACTATTGAAAACAGACAGCAGATGAATGGAGTTACCATAGGGATGCAATGGAAGACTAATGCTTGGACAATAACTTTTCACAATAGGCAGCCAAAGGAAGTAGAGAATCACCTGAAAACAGTCTAGCTAGCATCTGAAACAAGGATCTGACGTGTGAAGACACAATAAGATAAGGATTCTGCCATCCAATACAGGGAGAAAGGGAATCTTGAATGTTTGGGGATGAAGAGCATGCTGCCAGCATGGACTGGTGTGCAGCCTTTGCATTTCCAGTCTCACCTCAGGACTGCAGATTATGTTCTGTTTGGTTGATACATGTTGTCTCACTTCAAAAAGTCTGTTTTGTGGCATAGGAAACATCCACTGGCTGCATAGTTCCCAAAGTGGCAAATCTGTAGCAACAGTTCAAGCTCTTTTGGACTTAGTGAAACAGTTATAGTAAAAAGAAGTTCTGCTGAAGCCAGGACTTGGTCTTGGAGTTGTCAAGCTATCAAGCTCCCTCATACAAAAGTGGAGTTCCGGGACCTTGTACTAACAGGCACACCCGTCCTTGAGAGACTGTGTAATGTTCAGAGTTGTGCTCACCCTGTGGCTATGTGGCACCCCTAAATGTGGCACCCCTTATATTGTGAGCATTATTTGATATTGTGTTACAGGAGAACCCAGAAGCCCTAATCAGAAATCGGGTCCCACTGTAGATACTTCCCATACTGTAGATACTGCCCATACGTACCTAGCATGATGTGGTCCTGAGGAGCAATACCTTAAGACGTTCTTAATTCTACTGCATGGAGATGTTATATATCCTTAAGACCTACAGTTAATTAGTTTCCTCCCCATTTCTTACACACACATTCAGGTTTTTTTCTGCACCTTTTCACCCACTTTAGATCAGGATTAATTTAACTGGGGACTTCAGTTTTTAGGGTACAGTCATGAGCCAAGTCTCTGATTTACTTCCATCAGCTTGAGGGGCCCTAGGGATGGTTAACTGTATGGATTAATAATTATAACTTCAAAAATAAAAAGGGAAGGAGTCTGACTCACTCCCAGAACAAAACTTAAAATGACACTTCTAGAAATGTCGCCAAAAAATTCCATGGTGAAATCTCTTCCTATAACTGATGTCAAATTACCAGTTACTTGCTTAACGTTTTTGAGATAAACAGTGTTGTGAAAGACATGCCATTCTGTTAATCACTGAGGGATATATTTTGTATTTGTACTAATTCTTTCACCTTGGTGGATCCCAAAATTGTTCCCAAACTCAACCTGAGAGAAATAGCACCAATGGAAAGACATTCAGAAGGAACACTGCCCATTCATTCATGTCTGGAAATATAGCATAGTAGTGGATTTAGGGCACAAAACAGCATTACCTAACAGGCTAGGACAGGAAGAAAATGCCTTGTCTGGTGCACAGAAGGAGAATTTAGCTCTTTCAACTAGCACATTGAAGTAATTCAGCTTCTTCAGTGGAGTGACTGAATAAGTCTCCAAGGCTGCTCAGAACAGACTCATGTTTGGGCTCAGTTTTTTTCCCAGAAATTCTGTGGCTTGGTTACAGCTACTGAGAGATCTTGCCTCCAATGCTTAGCAGTCTAAACCTGCTTTCTGCATTGACTATGTACCTGAGGAGGTTTTGAAAGGTCACAGAGAAGGATACGGTCTCTGAAACAGCCAGCTCTTGGTCACTTGGGGGGGATTTGAAGTGTGTTCTGAAGAGAGTGGGAACATTTGTATAGCCTGTACTGGTGATGAAGTATACTATACACACATATGTTGTACACTGTTTTTACTTTCGTTTTCCTGAAATGGTAGTGCTCATCCATATGGTAGGTAGCTCATCCAAGATAGGATCAAGTCATAGATTGTAGGTCCTTGCCTGAGAGAAAAGGCATAAGTCCCTGATCTGTTTAGACCGGGAAACAAACCATCCTTGCCAATCTGCATGTCCCAGAGTGGTGAGTCCAGTCTGTTGTCAAGGCTTTTAACCTTCAGTAGTTTATGGTCTGAGGCTGTCAGTTAACAGTTCAAGGATAAACAATTCTTGTGTGTTAACCTCCAGTCACAGATATTGTTACTGCTTTCCTTGGTTGATAAAAGAATTCATCTCAGATTTGTGCAGCTGATATCTTCCAGGTACTAGGACTTCTTAGTGATAGCCCAAACCCTTGATCTTGCCAGTTCAGTCAACCTGGGCTGTTAAATTGGGCATGGTTGCAAATCTGTATTCCTACTAAATGTTTGGATAAGCAGCTTAGGGCACTTCTATATGTGCTCTGGGGGTGGAGGGGCTGTGCTTTAATTAGAGCAGCTCCAAGAGGTGCTTTAATTGAAGTGCCACTGTGTCTAGTGTATCAACAACCCCACACTTAAAAACGGTGGTGGGGGTGCTTGAACTAAAGCTTGTCACATGAGGTATAGTTCAAGTCCCCCCACTGCCATTTTTAAGTGCAGAGACACTGATACACAAGACACAGGAGGCTGCTGAAGTGTGGCAATTGCCATGCTCCAGCAGACTCGATTAATCAAGTCTGCTCTGACATACTGGAATTACAGCCTCTGTGCTCGTGTATAGGCACCCTAAGCGCTTTTAAGGCATATTTACTTTAGTGGTAAAACAGAACTGCTTCCGGCAAATAGAAATAATGAGTGACTTTTGAACCCAAATTTTTCCATGTTGAATTCAGAATTCTGTATTTTTAGCTTGGGGAATTTCTGGCTGAGGAAAGTGCTCTGTGGATAAAATTCATATCCGAGTATTTAATTAAACAAGTCTATACAAACGTACTGCATTGAATATGCTATTTCTAGATCTACGTACTTTGACATGACTTCAGGACACTCAGAATCTGCTATAATTACAAAACAACTGGAATTACACAGTGGGCTGTTGTTGATTAAGTTGCATGCACTTGTGTCTTTTCAGAGGCCTCTGAGCATGGTAAGGCAGACTTTCTGAGTTTAAGAAGCATATAGCTGTTAATATTGTATCCATGATGGTACACAGAATTACCCTTTATTTTAATTAAACAGAAGAATGCTTTGGGATTTTCAGCACGAATCAAATAAATCCACATGTTGATGGCACAATACAGAGATTAAAGGAACAGCATTTTCAATAGAACTGGTCTTAAAGTTTGAAATTTTTCAATGAAAAATTACTACTACTTATTTCTCAGGAAAATCTTCACAAATAGTCCAGTTTCTGACCAGAGGTAATGTTCTATGACTCAGTTTGAAAAGCCCAGAATTTGCTTAGTTACCCATCTAATTAGAATCTAAATTCCAGATGGTCTCCTTCATTCAAATGAAGCAAGGCCATTTAATTCTTAGAATAATTATCACGTCTCCAGGTGAAGCAATGGAATACTGATTGCATTCTTAAGAAAATTCATTCTTACTGCCTACTGCTAATTTTAAAGACATCTGCTGCAGCTGAGAATTATTATTAGTGGAGGTATACTGCTGAATTTAACTAAGCAAATGCAAATATATTTGTGTGTGGCCTTGGCTTCTTTATTAGAGAGTTAGTTCACAGAAGCTAAGTAGGGTTGCCCTGGGTCAGTATTTTAAGTTCCCTCCTCCAGGTGAACCTGAGGTGCTGCTGGAAGTGGTGACAATGATTCAGTAGGTGTAGCCTCCAAACCCATTGCTTACATTTGTGCTGGGGGCACTATTCTGCTGGAGCCATTTGTGTTTTAGGTAAGGAGTGAAATTGAAGTCCTGACTGAACGTGGTCATTGGATCCCACAACACTCCCCATAAATATACAGGTGTTTATGCAGTGTCCTGGCCACATTGCAGCTCAGGTAATTAGTACTACATTCTGCCTTTCTAAATTCTCCCTGCAGTTGCAAGTGGATATGGTATTATTCACTCGCTGTTCTAAATTGTTGCCTAGGGTTGACAGGTCTTGGTAAGTAGTCAGCTAATGGCTCTGGCTCGAACTGGGCACAACCATGTGAGCCTTCCTATGCATCTCTGTCCACACACCTCACTTTTGTCCTCTGGCATCTAGTCCTTATTCAGTTGTCCTTAATCAGTTGTCTGTGATCTGCACAAATGAATGCTTCCCTCAAACTCCTTAGTCTTTGTGACCCAGACTAGAATTAGAATTGCTCTGTAGAATGAAGAATTAGTACAGTGCTGGTCCGGAGCCCTCTGATAAGTCTCCTTTGGGACCAAAATATGTACTCTAATCTAGCTGGATTCATGACCTCCTTTCAAAGGTATGTTTTATAAAGCACTTCAGTATGTCAATGTAATTTTCCTCCCCTGCTGTTACATCTAGCCTGTGACTGAAGTGTTGTGTGTTTTTCTGTTGTTCTTATTTTCCCTGATACTTTGCTGTATAGCTCTTGGGGGAATGGGGCTGTTTATAGAAGCTTCATTTTACAATGATGAAAGTTTGGAGGTGAAGACTGAGAATACAGCTGAGGATCTGATTCATGAATGTATTTCAGTGCTTGCATATATCTGTAAGCAATGAGCACAACTATTCAGGTAAGGGCATACATACCACCAACCCCTGTGAACATGTGGTCTATCATGTCAACTGTACAAGAGCCATATAACCTTCTTGGCATCACTACTTATGTGATGCAGACTCCATGGCCAGCATTGATTTACAACCATTTCACCCTCCTATTGAATACAAAAATCCTTAGATTCTTGTTTAACCCTTTCCAAGGGGGGAAGTAGGAGAGAGATGCTGAAAAATATATTCTGAAAAAGTGTACAGTAGGTGTCCCATGATGACTCACCCTTCCTGCCACTCTACCTCTCCTAAAGTGAGTCATTAGAAGACAAACATGAGTCCTCTTAGGGATTGGCTTTTCTTAGTAAGGCAATCATTTGTGTTATTCTTGTATATAAAAAGTTCCATTCTAGCTAAGCTATTATTGTGCCAACATGAAATAATTGCTGAGATATTTTAAGCTTTGTCTAGTAAAAATATAAAAAAGGATCCATAACTCTGAGGCTCTGAATAATGAGACTTAAGCTGGAGTCTGCATTTACGGAAGTACCATCAATTTTTTTGACAGTCCAAACTTTAGTTCTTTAGTTACTCAGATGCTGAAGATTTCTGCTATGTAATTTTCTTGCAAAAAAACTGACACTTTTTAACACCAAATTGTGGTTGGCTTTCAATGAGGTGCCTCAGAAGACTTCCCCTTGTTATCTCTTTGACTCGTCCATGCAGAACCTAGCCACAACTGCTGACCAGAAGCAAGACACAACCATCTGTAATGGAAACATGTGTATATGCCTGTACCTCCTTCCTATGAAAATAAAAGTGCTACTTTGAAAGGAAGCATCCATTACTTTTTCCTTTCCCCAATATCTTTGTCTTTTACAAATTTGGTATATTTTTCCCCAACTTCCCTCTCTACCTTTCTGCCTCATGTATGTGGAAACAGTTAAACAGCATGGTGCATGTGTCTTTCTCACAATGTAGGCATTAATATATTCGTAGCTTTAAAGTATTTCAGCAAGGGAAATTTTACAATGACAAGAGAGTAGAATGTGAATAAATATGCACCTGTGAAACTGATGAGTGAAAGGTGAGAAGTGAACCTTAAAGAAACTATAAAAATGCACTGCAGCATCTTTTAAAAAATCTCTCTCAAACCTCTGCAGTGATCAGAAGTTAAATCCATATTCATACATCATGGCATAATATGCAGTGAATTCATTAAAGTGAAATGACATGCTCTTGTAGGTGCTGAGATGAGAAATGAGAATTCCTAATGAGTGAAACCTTTAACTTCTGCAAGACTTTGCATGAGTCTGGTCACACTGGTATGGTGATACTGCAATATCAATGGCATTTAGGGTTGTGGCCTTACTAATATGCTAGCATTTCAAAGGGAAGGATGAATATTTGATTTTAATAGTTGGTTTAATAATTGGCTGTAAAATAAAGTGTCCAATATGTTGGCTTGCAAATCCCAAATCAAACTAATAGCATCCCATTTAATTTTGCATCCTGTTCTATCCTGAAGGGTAAAGCTTAAATGTACTGCTAAGCAATGGAATCTATCTCAGGTGGAATTCTGTTATCTTTTTTGCATTGTGCAGTTTTCCAGCCACATTAAGTGGCCTTTTGGGCACTTATGTGCAGTTTGTGATTATGTTGCACCTGTCTTGTGGATGTCTGTGGGTAGAGATTATAGAGTCAAAGAAGTCATAGGCTGGAAGGGACATCCAGAGGTCATCTAGTGACAACTCCCTGCCTGAGGCAGGATCATCTCTATCCAGACCATCCCATACAACCATAATCTAAATTCTACATAAAACTACCCTCAATCTGGATATAACATAGACCTAACACCCTAACTTGTCATAGGTGAAGTAAGGGAACCATGGCAGCCAATGTCCTACTTCTATAAATATTGTCAATATATGCTCAAGAAGTCCTTGGCAAAAGCCCCACTCTCTCTTCCCCTCCCCCTGCACATCACCTATGCTCTACCATATATGTACAAACCATGGGGGATGCAGATACTTGATGCACAAATGGAATATTAAAAACTCTCTAGTGTGTGACTGGTCATCAAGAACAGACCATGGAACATATAATGACGCAATGCCTGATCCACAAATATGAAGGAGGTGTCACAGTGATACACTTTGCTGCTCCTGACACAATTGTCTGGCTCAACCACCTACATGTAAAATTACAGTTGTTATTCTGTATCTACATCAGCCATATGAAAGAAGAACAGGCTTCAGCTTCCAGTTCCTCTTGTTTATTCCCCATACTTCTTTCATTTCTATAATGCACGCATCAGATGTATTTTGCATTTTGATCTCCTCACTTCCTTTTAGTGCCACTTGTTGCAGTCCTGTTGTGCTCTGGCCCTTTCCCAGAGTTAAGTTGCTTCTTCAGGTCCTTTCCCCTCTGGACTGTGTGTTCTGTTGCTGAAGGGTTTTGATCACCGCCGCTTCAGGAGATGGGCAGTCTGCCTTTTTTTCTCTTTGCTCCCTTCCCCTTCCCCCCATCCTTCTAGGAGACAGTTTTTTGCCAGCTCTTTGCCAGGTTTTTGAACCTGGCTAGTTCTCCGCACTTTCTCACAGGGAACCAGCTATTTCACAGGAGACTATCAATTACATGATTTCTGTGAAATTGTGTATTTGATAGGTCCCTACCTGAAAGTAAGTATGGTATAAATACAGTTCACAATCTTCTCTGCCTGAGCACTGTATGGCCAGCACAGCTATAAATACTGCCCCAGGAAAAAATGGAGATTGTATTGCCTCTCTGAGCAATCTATAGCCAACATACTTCAATCATTTCTTTTTCTATGTCCCTTAAGGCAATAGAAAACAGACACAGAATAGGCAACTCAACCAAGGATGTCTTTAAAATTAAGCCAAATGTCCAATTTTACTATGCTATGTTGTGTTTATTTGATGGAACGGTGGACCCAAATTATCAAAGACCTTTGCCATGTTACTTATGTCGCACTAATAAGGTAAACATTTGGGATTCTGACTACAGAGGTTCTGTTCAACTTAGCCCCATGCAACAACCACTATGCTTTCTTTTTTTAACTTTTGATTAAAGGTAATTGGAAATGTGGAGTATGAACAAAAGCTCTTATGTTAACCATGTTCCTTACTATTTTTTCCTCAGTAGCTCTATAGAGGTTTTTATAGAGAAAATGTTTTTTGGTAGTTTAGCTGACCTTTTTTGTTAGGAGAGGAGAAAAAAAAATAGATGAGATGTGTTGAAGGCTTTGCCGCTACTGTTTTGATCCTGTTTATTTTAGGAAAAAAACAAGGCAAACACACATGCTAAAGAGAAGGGAAAGGAACAAGAAAGCTCAAAAAGGCAACTTCTATCTTATACTTACAACCTCACTGCTGGTGACCAGTGACACAACATGTGTCCCCCTCTGACACCTGGCAAACTTACCAGAATTGGTTTGCAATAAGGCAGTGCTTTCATGTACTTTGCTTGTTAGGGGATCACAGCAGTGCTGCAAAAGAAACAGTTTTTACAGGCTAAGTCACAATCCTATTAAAGAGAAGGGAAACGGGGAAAGACAGGAAAAAGAAGAAATAAGTAGGGGAGGAAAAGGACACATGAGGGGTGACAGCTGAAACTTGGGCCTTACATTCCAGGTGGTGGATCAGTGGAGTTAACGGAGGTTTTCTGGGTCTTTTTCTCTGTCCTGGCCAGGGTCTTTCAGGATCAGGATGATGAAGGTCCAACATCAGCATGGATCCCAGGAGATGATGGGAAGGGCAAGCCATGATGCTGGAGCTTGCTTCTTTAGAGTATTTTTACACCCTGGCAGCAGGATGTCTCATCTGGGATATTTCTGACCATGTTCCAACTACCCTCCTCCATTGGCAAGCTCCAAACTTACACATGTACTGTGAGACTGCCCTTCGGTGTTCCTCTGCAGCCTGGCATCCTGAGAGAAACTGCTGGGAACAATCCCGAAGCAGTCTTACTGCCACATTTCTGGGTTTGGAGTGCCACTGCTAAGCAAGGCATATTTGGAAATGTCCCTTGATTTACCCATCCTCTACCATTTGATTTCCACCCCCATTTCTCCAGATAACCCCCAGATACTTTTCTGCAGAGCTGTTGTCCACCCAGTCAGCCCCCAGCCTGTACCAGTGCATGGGATTGTTCCGTCCTAAGTGTAGGGCTTTGCACTTGTCCTTGTTGAACCTCATGCAATTTCTTTTGGCCCAATCCTCCAATTTGTTGAGGTAACTCTGAATCCTACCCCTACTCTCCAGCATATCTACTACTACCCCCAGCTTGGTGTCATTTGAAAACTTCCTGAGGGTACACTCCATGCCATCTTCCAGGTCGTTGATAAAGACATTGAACAAAACTGGTCACAGGACCAACCCCTGAGGCACTCCACTTGATACCGGCTGCCAACTAGACATCAAGCCATTGATTATTATACTCTACTCTAGTTCACCTATACCTCCAAGTTCTCTCTGGGGCTCTCTAGATACGAGCCTGATGCTCCATCCAGTTTTATATCCATCTTACAGTCCATTCATCCAGCCTATACTTCCTTAGCTTGCTTGCAACAATCTTGTGGGGGACTGTATCAAAAGCCTTGCTAAAATCAAGGTATACCACATCCATTGGGGTCTCCTTGCATCCACAGAGCTTGTCAGCTCATCATAGAAGGCTCTCAGGTTGGTCAGGCATGACTTCCCCCTGGTGAATCCATACTGACTGTTCCTAAACACTGTCTTCTCCAAGTGCTTAAAAATGGATTCCTTAAGGATTTGTTCCATGATTTTTCTGGGGACTGAGGCGAAGCTGCTTGGTCTGCAGTTCACTGGATCCTCCTTTTTCCCTTTCTTAAATATGAGCAGTATGTTTGCCCTTTTCCAGTCATCCAGGACCTCTCCTGATTACCATGAGTTTTCAAAGATGATGGCCAGTGGCTCTGAAATCTCATCAGCCAACTCCCTCAGCACCCTTGGGTGCATCCCATCTGGCCCCAAGGACTTGTATATGTCCAGCTTTTCTACATAGTCCCTAACCTGTTCTTTTGCCACTGTTGGCTGTTCACTTCCTCCCCAAACTGTGCTACCCAGTGCAGTAGTCTGGGAGTTGACCTTGCCTGTGAAGACTGAGGTGAAAAAGGCATTGAGCGCTCCAGCCTTTTCTGCATCCTCATACTCGATGGGAAAACTAGTGCTTTTTGTTTCTATGTTCATTCATCTGAAATAAGCACCATATCTCTGTTGTGCAGCTGTGGTACTCCCTGGACCCCCTGTCATAGTACCATTTTTGTTTGAGTTTGTCAGTTTTAAAAATGTTTTCACATCTCACTTTTCATTCTGATGAGCATTATCCACAAGATTTGGCAGCTTGGTTTTGAATTTCCTGTTAAACAGCATTTCTGCTGGGGACAATCCATGTTTCATGGGTCTTGCCCTGTAATTTAGGATTGACAGGTAAACATCGGTGTGTGAATCTGTAGCTTTTCCCAACAATTTCTTCACTGTTTGTACTCCATTTTCCACTAGAACATTGGATTATGAGTATTTAGGACTTGAAGTATTGTGATGAAATCCATATTTGTGTGCAAACTCTTTAAAATCAAGACAGTTGAATTGAGGTCTGTTGTCTGTTCTCTCAATTTGTAGAATCCCATGTCTAGTAAAAAATCAATTTGATGTGAGTTATGACATGGTTTGCTGTTGTGCTTTTGAGCAATGCAATTTCAGGATAGTGAAAATAATAATCCAGCACTAATGTATATTTTTTTCCTGCATGCATGAATAAGTCAATGCCCACTTGATACCACAGAGCCATGGGCTCCTCCATGACCATCATGGGCTCTTTTCTTTGTGCTGATCTGTACTTTAGGCATGTTGTACAAGCTTTTATAGCATCTTCTATGTCATTATTTATGGTGGGACAATACAGAGCACTGCTTGGTCTTCTTTTGCATTTTTCAATGTCTAGATGTCTCTCATGTATTCTGTTTAACATGTCTTTCTTTAGCACTGCTGGAACAAGTAGTTGTGAGCCTTTGAACAAAATGCCATAAAGTACTGACAGCGGTTCCTTGAACTGAGCGTAGGGGCTACATATATGTTTTCCAGGCTGATCAGCACAAATAGCTGTTATCACTTTTTGCAATATGGTGTCCTGAGCAGTAGTTTTTGCCCACATTTAGTGCCCACATTTTATCTGTGACAGGAATCACTCTTTTAATTAGATGAATATGTCTTATGTCTGAGTCTGGAATTCTGTCATTTTCCATTGTGTCATATGCCCTGGCTAACGTATCTGCAATAAGTAGGTGTTTTCCTGGCGTGTACAGTATGTCTAGATCGTACATTTGCAGTTGAAAGAAAAGTCTGTGATCTGGGTGGCATGTCTGAGAACCCTTTCTTTGCTATAGTTACCAAAGGTTTATGATCAGTTTCAGCTATCACAGGCTTCCCATAAATGATTATATGAAATTTCTTATAGCCATGTACCAGAGCTAAACTTTCTTGCTCAGGAGATATGAAAGTTTGGGTTGTTAGGCTTCCTTCTCATCCTGAGTGGATTTAAACCTAAATCTTTCACATCCCAGGAAAGTGGCCTAACTACAAGGCTATGGAAGGTTAGATGCTGCCAGAGTCCAGAGATCCTCAATGGTATCCATGCTCTTAATCAACCCTAGAGTTTTACACATTTGGTACCCAGAAATTAGCACTAGCTTTCCTGGGACTATTACAAACTGAACTTTTACTATATTACCCTTGTATTTAACATACAGTGCACAAATACCCTTGGTTGCAATCATGTTCCCTTTACATGCTCCAAGTTTCACTTTCTTATTCTCTTAGTACACAGGTTTAGTTTTCATTTTTTGAATAATGTATTCTGCTATTACATTGATCTGCGCTCCTGTAATTTAAAAGTTACCATTAGTCCACCGGTGCCAGGGTGATTGTCTAATCCTCAGAAGAATTAACTTCTTCTTGCATTGTGCCAATGAGGAATTCTTCCTCTTCCTTGTTGCATAGAGCATATACCTGCTGTTTCTTGCGTAGTGCATGCTGCTCCTTTCTGCAAACTCTTGCAAAGTGATTGAATATTTTGCATTTGTTTCAATGTTTACCAAATGCAAGGCATTACATGGGTTTGTGATAGCCCCCACAGCATCTGCTGCTGACCATTGTTTGTTCAAGCAATTCTCTTTGGCCTCTGCTTATCTGCGTCATAGTGAGGTCCTCCTTTCTGTATTGTTTGTATGTTGCCTTAGGTTTTTGCAGCCTTGTAATCCTGTCTAGTTCAGCTTGTTCTGCTTTTTCCTTCAGCTTTTGCAACCTGGCCTTTGTTATCTCAGCCACTTGGCACTTTCTAACTGCCTTTTCCAAATTAAGCTCGGGATACTCTGTCATTCTTTTCCCGAGGCTTGTATTCCTTATAACTAATACTGTTTGGTCTCTGATCACGGACTCTTTTAGGTCTCCAAAGTTACATGTCTGGCTCAGCAGTCTGAGGTCTTTGACAAACTCCTCTATTGTCTCACATTCTTTGTGCTGTCTCATGTGGAAATTATACTGTTCAAAGGTTTAATTTTGTTTGGGTATACAATATTCCTCAAACTTTTTATTACTGTGCCATAGCTTTTCTGTTCTGCTTCTGACAGTTGTGGGCATTATAAAGAGACAGAGCTTCTGGGCAAGGTTTCCTCTAAGGTGTGCGCATGCACAGCCATGGACAAGTAAAAGTCTTGCTATACGCCAACTTTTTAAGGCTGCGCACCCACCAGGAGAGGAACTGGGCTATGGCGTGGGACACTTACCGAAGGTAAGCTCCTCCCCGAGGCAGGGGTAGGGTCAGGGACAGAGATGGGGGTAGGGGCAGGGGCTGGGGCCCGGTGGGGGCTCCATGAGCTGCTGCCTGCCCCAAGTGAGGCTCTGCCAGCTCTGGGGAACTGCTCCACTCCCCAGCCCTGACACCATATGCCTCCTTGCTTCCCGAGGTGATGCGGGGGAGCGGAGCAGTTCCCTATTCCTGGCAGAGCCCATGCCAGCCCCTAGCCCCCCCGGCCTCCGCCCCCAGGCCCCAGATCCCAGCCCCCACTTCCTGCCCTGGGTGAGGAGTGAGAAGCTTACTTTCGGTAAGTGTCCCATACCGCACCAAAAGGGAGAGGCGGGACTGAAGCAGTGCACTCACAGACCGAAGCAGTGCACTCATGGACCACTACTCCTTAGAGGGAACATTGCTTCTGGGCCTGCTTTATTTAAAAAAATAGCTACTTTGAGTAGATTTTCATTCTCTGTAGCTCCACTGCCTGTCATACGTATGGTGAACTTCTGCTTAAATTGCTTCCAGTTTTCTACTGCATTGCTAGATAGCTTTAACTCCTCTAGAATTCTGATATGCTCTATTTTTCTGTCTTCCTTCACACACCCCTCCTGGTACCATGTGTTATTCTCAAAAGACCAAGGGGTTAAACTTAGAAAATGATAAAGCTTGTTTATTCTGAGAGCCTTCTTAGCCTACTGATCTGCTGTTCCCTCCTGCAATCCCTGGGCCAGTAACAACTTATATACAACACTCTTAAAGGTGTCCGCACAAGATCCCCAGCATCGCACCATTATTGCAGTCAAGTTGATGGAGCTACATGGATTTTATCCCATCTGATCTATTGGGCATACTGTGTTTTAATAATTAATAAGTGATCTGGAATAGCTCAAGGCACAGGTTTTTTGCAAACATTTTACCCGCTGAGCAAATTGGGATCTATTAATTTCATGTGCATCTTTGATTTTAGGCTGATTGTATTAATTCATGCTGTATTAATTATTCACTTAAATCATGCAGCATTGTTTCTGCTCTCTGGCTGAATGACTGAAATGCTATGTGCCTTCATTTGAGCCTGTGAAGAAGCAACCTATAGCATACACTTTGGCAGCTATCTTCCCTCAAGCTCTGGAGCAATTCAAATTGGGCATGGGAGGTAGCAAAGTCCCCTGAGAACCCACATTGGCAAGTAGACAAAATCCTTGATTAACTCATAGTAACAGTATTTAATTCAGTTCATGAGGATAGTGGTCATTCTCAACTTTGGCCCAACTTAAAGCCTGTTAAATTTAAGATATGAAAATTTGTGTTGTTAGGCTTCCTTCTCATCCTGAGTGGATTTAAACCTAAATCTTTCACATCCCAGGAAAGTGGCCTAATTACAAGGCTATGGATGCTGCCAGAGTCCAGAGGAGATCCACACACATGATTAGAGGTCAAGAGAACAGGCCTTATGAGGAGAGACTGAGAGGTATGGACTCTTCAGCCTGGAGAAGCAAAGGCTCAGGGGTGACTTGGTGGACACATTACTCTGTTACCTGCCAGAATGTAGCATGCTGTTCAAATGTGCTCGCATGCACTAAGCCACAGGGTTGCACACTTCTAGTACTAGACAAACTATTCTGAGTATCTGATGTCTATGGCTGTTCAAGTTCATCTATACCATCAAGTTCTCTCTGGGGTTCCCTATATATAGAGGGGTTTATAGACAGACTTCACTTTCTTTAGGCTGTCTGAATTGCCTACATTACTCCTAAATTGCCTTATATGAACATGGCTACATAAGAAAGTTGTAGATTCAGAATGGGTGAAAATATTCTAATAGTAAGTCTCATTGTGCACCTGCCATTCACCCAGGTCTCTTCCCAGATACTTTCAGTGTGAAGAAACATGAACCTGTCAATAAAATATAAGACAGGGCATTGAAGAGTTGGGTTCTGTTTTCAGCTCTCCAGCCGATTTGTTTTGTGACTTGTGCAAATCACTTAAGTTCTTAACTTCCATTGCTCTGTGATAGGCCAAACCCACAACTATCCCACAAGGCTGTGTGGCTCAGTAATTGTTTGAAAAGCCCTTGCAGAGTCTCTAATGGAAAAATCTTGTCATCATCACTGAGT
>NW_005842006.1:956189-982136 GCF_000455745.1 Alligator sinensis
AACCCCATATATGGTGTCTTTAGTATTTATGCAGAAAAGCCTAGCACAGGTTCAGTATATTGGTGACTATTTTTGCCTTTGTTATCACCTATTCCTTTCTTTATCCATTAGCCGGTTGTAGTTGGACTGGATCCAGTTGTAGTTCATGTTTTGTTTGACATTTACCATTTACCACACATGGGAGCACACATATACGGACCTACAATCTATTGGAAGATACTGATTTAAAAGCAAAACCCAGAAATGCATAAAGATAAAGCAGTGGAAAAAGATCAAGTATGTATATGCAACTAATCTGTGCTTAATTAAAAACCTGAAGTCTATTTACCTAAAGAACCTGAATCTGATTCAGAGCTGTCAGTCATTAACTATTTACATGGGACTTAATAGTACTGTTTACTATAGTAGTCAATAATAAGTACCATGGCAACCCTGGCACTACATGGTCTGATATCTCAGTGGGCACCTTCCTGAAAAAACACAGACTCGGACTGTTTAATGTACAGCTCTCTTGTTTCACTGGTGCTTCCAGAGAAAGACAGGTTTTACATTTTCCATCATTAATCTTCTCCCTTTAGAAATAAACCTGCTCTAGGTCATGATGTCTTTCATTTACCTTTTCTTTCTTTAATAATTCTGTAGCTAGGTCAAAGGAGGTGATGCAGAAAGAGCTGAGGGGGTGGAGTGAGGGGTGGGGGGAAGGCAATGGGTACAAAGGGGTGGAACTGTTTCTGATACACCAGTTATAAGTCTCTTAGTTGTCCAGGCCTCATTGAAAGACTTTCCACAGTACCCTGGTCCAGAGTTTCAAATCTCTGGGTAATATCTAATGTTTCCTTCCCCGACTGTCTCCAGCTCTTTCTGCATGACCTTCTCTGACCTAACTTCAGCCTGAAAAGGTTGTTTGTCCCCATATAAAATTTTGGCTCCAGTAAAAAAAAATCAAGACATTTCAGATGAAAACAAAATATTTTGATTCCCAAATGCCACTGGAGTGCCTTCTGGGTACTGTAGATTGGCTGTTCAGTTACTTGGTTTGAACTTATTTGTATTATGGTCGTATATGTGTTTATGTTATGTCGTTTTTGGGAGCATGGCATTTAGCCAGAATCCTTAATAAATTGAACTGAAATTGAATTGAGTTGTAGTTTAGCTGCCTCTTGTTTCCATTCTCCTTTATCGGCTGGGCTCCTTGGTCAGACTACATTTCTCATAAAAGGGGAGGAAATATTTTATGCCCATAAAGTCCCTTAGGAGACCACATTCAACTGGAAAGCCTGCGTCAATGGAGGAAACAGGGATGTGAGGCAACTGAACTATGAGTCCCGTAAGGCATTATGACAGTATAACTGCCATATTTTTTGTTAGCAGCTGACTATTACAAACTTCTCAATGATCAGTTGTTTAATTTTGAATGAAAAATTGAAATTTTCCACAGCGAGCAGACACTTCTCATGATGAGTTTTGGACACAAACCCAATTTTCATTAAAAAAACAAGATGGTGAAGAATTTTAAGCCAGCCTCTGTCTTAATCAGGGTATAGGCTATTAGCAGGTTTTTAAGGGAGCTGTCTCATCTCCCTAGGAACTTGTCTGTCACATCTCCCAAGTCAGTGCTGGGCAAATGGTTTGAACATATAGCTACAAAACAGAATTAGAAAATGCATAAGTGATTGTACCATAAGGATTAGTCAGTGTGGCTTATGCAAAGGAAGGCCATGGCTCAGTAATCTGTTTAGAATCCTGTTGGCGTATTAACAAAATAGGGTACAAGTAGATGTTGCCGAATGAAGCAAATCAACTGCGTCCCAGCACAGCTGATCCGCTTCACTGGGTGAAACAGGTGTTGCCCATTATCCCCCCGGGCCAGGCCCCTAATGCTCCTGGGAGTAGCCAGGGCCTAATTTTGTAGGACAACACTTGAGGCATGCCTTTGCAAATGGGGTTTTCCTGCTAGCAGAGGATTGCCTGGACAATCCCCAGGTGTTTCCTGATTGCAGAGATATGCCACAAGGCAGATTCCCTAGGTATATGTGTCTGCAAACTGGGAAACCCTGAAGCCCTGGGAGTGCCTTCCTGGGCTGGTTGGAGAGTGTGGGCAGCTCTGGCCTGCCTGTGCTTTCCCTCCTTAAAGTAAATAGACACGTGCTGGAAAACAGCAATACAAATTCATGTTATTCATGCCAAAGTGTCATGACCACAAATTTTGGGCATTTGTGGCATGACATGGGGCATGGATATCTGTTTGCTTAGCCTTTGTGCTGCCTTAAAATATTGTATGCAAGACAACACTTTCTGCAACAAACTATTTAACTAAAAACCCAATTTTCTATTGACCACCATTTTTCAGTGGAAATTTTTCAACTCACAGTACTTTAAATATCAGCAAGGATGAGTTAATAAGAAGCAGTCAACTCAATAGCAGAGATATTCTGTAGCACGGTGCAGTACATTAGCAGTGGCAATAACCAAAGTACATAAGGGAACAGATTAGATTAAAACTCTCCAAGATGGGGGCTATCTTTTATTTGTTTGTTCAATGCCTAGCACAATGGGGCCCAGTGCTCATGGAATCCTTTGCTCCCTGCCATAAAATAAGTGTTAATACTAATGTATTGCAGGTAAACCTATCAAAGCGGGTAGTTGGCATCACCAAATCAAAAGGTTTATTCATTTTCCTGTCTGTTTAAACAACTGCAATGGGATACCTATTTTTTTGCACTGCATGCACAGGTTATCACAGGATGAAAAAGAACTGCATTGCTAGTCCTCTGTTTTCATAGTTGCACCCCAATAACAACTTGGAGGTTGGTTGGCCACTATGAAACATCAAGTTCACTTTCTTTTGCGTACTGCAAGGACTTCATCAAGTCAATGTAGATATTAGGGAACCTGATATAATTTTTTCTCCTTCGTTTCATGTTTGTTGTTGCTGTGGGTCTGTCATCTGTAGAAGGTTAATGTATTCATATAGTACAGTGCTGAATTCAATAGAAGTTTTAATGGGTCATGAAGTAATATATATGAATGCACACTTGGTTTGCATACAGTAAGAATAAAACAACAAAGTAAATGAACATTAATCAGATATCTGGCTGGAAAGATAAGCCATTAATCTGGACTTCAAAAGGCAAGGGGCACTAAGTTTCTTGCTTCTGTAAACACGGGGCTTGTGATCTAGGATTTACACATGACAAGATGGAACAGAAATCCCCTTCTTTGAGGACTGACAATAGTAGTAAGTGAAGCCTGAAAATGTGTAGGGGGTGTGTTCAAAAGCCTTTGGGGCCAGTTTCTCTGATTGATATTTGAAATTCACAGGAGTTTTAATTGGCATTTGAGGGAGTTGTCAGTTGCGCTGCTGCACTTCCTTGGCATCATGAAAAGAGAAATAAATGAAAGAAGAGAAAATTCTCATGCTGCTTCCAGCTCATTTTTCCCAGACTCATGATGTATGGAGAAACATTCAGATGCTTAGGAACTTACATGAACTGAATGCAAACTACTTGCGGGATTCCTCAGAAGTGCTCAGCATTGGTCTGTTTCTACTGAAGCCAGACTTTGGTAAGATTGATAAGAGACAAACTTTTGAAGGTATTTAGGTATCTATTGATGCAGATTGGCACCCAGTGAGATTTTCAAAACTGTCAGCTGCATAACTTGCATTGATTTCGAGGGAGTTAGATGCCCAGCACATTTTCTTTTATTTATTTCTGTTTTAAAAATGCCAAGAAAGTATAACAGCACAATTTACAACCCTTCAGGTAGCATTAGTAACCTGAGGGATGGAGGCAGATCAAACTGAAGATCAATACACTCGTTTGTCATAAGGATGTTATAAAAGTGGGAGAAAACATTCCACAGAAGCAATAAACTATTAAGGGAAAAGAAAGCAAAAAGAGTTACCGATAGTGTAAAGTTCAATTTGTACAAAAATAGACAAGCAATAACCTTTTTAGTGAGTGAAATTTGGGGCAGCAGAGTCAAACAACAAATTCATGTCATGGATATGGAAACAGGCAATGGTGAATCCAGCAGGGACGTTTTTTGTCATGGGTGAAACTTCTAGCATCTGTCATTCATCTACAAGGTACTGACCCAGATCTTCATCTAGGAAAAATTTTGCAGCTGGGCCCCATGTGTCTGACGCACCATTTACTGCTGTTTCCATGGCTGAGAAAAAAATCTGAATGTCTGAAGCCATATCAAAGTGGCTGTGTAATTAATATAGGAGCCATGGTATCTAATCACTAGTTTTAGACTTGCATAACTAATCACAGAGGACATTGTGGCAAATATTTCAAGGAACCTTTGATTTCCGTATCCTTACAGACTTCTGACCAGCCCACAGAAGGGGTGAAATATTGGCCCCATTAAAGTCCATGGAAGAATGCCAGTTTCAGTCCATTTGAAGTAAGTGAATTTGCATTTTCTCATGAACAAGTTGTAAGTTAGAAGTAACCTTTTTCCCTGCAGTGGGCTTCTGCTACTTCTGACGTACCTTTTCCCCTGCAGTGGGTTTCCATTTGGGTTTGCAATCTCTCTTTTAAAAAATGCTTTAAGGTCTGAATTGAACCAAACCCAGGCATTTCAGAGGTTTGTAACTCCGTGGGAAATAGTCTTAATTGAACTTTTGAAATATTGGAAAAAAATACCCCTTAGGTTTCGGTTAAACTTATAAAAAGGTTCAGATCTTTTTCCTTTATCTGAATTGAGGTGTCTTTCTTTCATTGCAAGGTGTATGCTGTATTAGATGGGTCCAGCATATCTGTGTGTCATCTCCTTCTGGCATGTATTATGGAGAAATGCATTACAACCAGCAAGGGCTGCTATCAAAAGCCAATCCTAAAACTTGAGAGCAGGTTGGATTGCAAGACTCTTAGCAAGAAACTTGGCTGCTCAAAAATGGGTCTGGTGACCTGCAATTGATGCTCTTAGGAAGAATGTCCCTGTGCTAGTACGCAGACAAAAGAAGTTACTTCCTGGGAGCTCTGCCTTATTATGCATGCAAGATATTCTTGTTTTGGAAGGTTTTGTTTTCTGAATGCTGTGCTGTGAAAACACTAATTATCACATGATAAAAAGGATTCATACAAATTGTGTGATTTTCGAAGTCTAGCTTTTCTAAAGCCTTCCTTTCCCATGTGGCAGATCACTAGATGCTTTATTCCAGTGGTGCACATCCAGGTATTATACTTCTAAGTGGAATATAATAATTAAAACACCGTTTACTAAACAAAGCTTGAAGCTTTTAATAGAAAACCACTTGGATCACGTACATGCTCAAGTACTAATTCATAACATGGTAGGATAATGAGCAATCTAAGGCACACATTTAAGTGTAGATAATGAGTCCTATTTATCCACATTTCATTAACAGTATAAAGGGCCTAAATCTTTTCTGTTGCTATTCATCCTATAATACCTTGTCATCACTTTCATTTCAAAAACCTGATCTTGGTTTGCTATATAATTACTGTGTAAAAGCTCTAGATATAGTTTCCATCATATCAGGTTTACTTTGCTGAATGAAAATGAGTTTGGACACCATAATGAGTTTCCTATCATTTAGTCAGGTTTATTCACTCTTGTACTGTCTCATCTTACTCTGATGACAATGGGTTGCTGTGTGACCGTGGCTTTCATAGTTCATGGCCAGGAGGCCTATTTTAAAGTATGTTTGACTTTCCACCAGAAACTATGCCAACTACTAGCTGCCAACAAAATGAAAGAATTAAAATTAAACTTTGCATGGACAAATATCTTAATGGTCTTCTGGGATGCAATCCTGCAGCAGTGTTATTGATATGACTGGGGCTGGGGCTTTCAGGAAAGATAATTATTTGAATTTTGACCTGCACCATCAAACTATTGCAACTGTGACTCGCTTTAGGTTCATGTTTCAACAGCAGTGTCCACAGTTCTCATCATTACATGTGAATTAAGGAAATGATATCACTTTACATCATACTTCAACTGGGTCTGATCCTGAATAACCCCAGTAAACAGTCCCAGAAGCCAGCTTCATATGGAAGATCATTGAAGCTTTGGATTGGAAGGGACTGCAGGAGATTGTCTTGTTCCCCCCTCTTCAAAGCAGGACCAGCCCCAACTAAATCATCCCAGCTAAAGCTTTGTCTAAAACCTTAGAAACCTCCAAGGATGGAGATTTCACAACCTCTCTGGGTACTTTCACTCTTCCTAAAGGCACTCAGGGCAGAATCCTGTTACCCTTTTTGCACCTAAAAGGTAGTTTTCTAGTCACTTCAGTGGCATTTTTGGCCAGGCTACACACTGGCCAAGAACCTAAGTTGCTACACATGTATGTGCATTGGATGTGGAAGAGCATGTAAGATACAAAAATGTAAGTTGGAAAAATAGGTATTTAGAAATAGATATTTTGTTATGGGAGAAAAAAAAATGAAGCCTGATTTTCTGGTATCTAGCACTTCAGGTAGCAATTTAAACCTATGAAAAAGCAGATGTAAAATGCTTCTGAATCAGCACAAGAATATTTTATATTCACTTCAGATAAGGAGGAGTAAGTCATCATGTAAGGTGTAAGACCTCCTTGGGCTCATGGTTTGTATGTCAGGTTTCAACCAAATGCCAGTTTTTATACTCAAGTAAATAAGCAATAGTTCAATTTTATGATGCTTCTTCCATTCAGTTTCTTTTCTTGTGTCCATCACCATGGCATCAGAGCACCTAGTTTAGAGCCAGGTGTTATTTTACCAATTAGGCATCTAAGTGGACTTGGGCACTTAAGTGAGATGCTATTCTATTCTCTTGAAGTCCTGAATATCTAATAATAGGGATCCTGGTTTTCCCTGTTTAAAAATCGCAAATTAGCTGATAAAAATCACAAATTCTCTGCTTAAAAACCACAAAATCCACAATTAAAATGAAACACTGCTATATATATAGGTATCAGTTGAACACAATGTTTGATTGATATATTTAAAATTTTAAAGCAATTTGGAAGCCTACCAGTGCCTCAGTCACTATAGTAAAATCAATTCTAAATACCTATAAATGTTGGCATTTTGATTTTGGGTTTTTTATCACAGAAACTCAGAGCTCTCCCTGCCTTCTTTGCTTACCACGACACAAGTCAAGCTGTGACTGTCCCCCTCTCGCTCCCCCACAACTTCTCTGTGGCACTGAGGAGCCCTGCTGGTGCCCCTCACTCCCCAACCACAGCCCCCTGGACCTGCCAGAGGGGGTGCCCAGCTGTGCAGGCTATGGGGCCAGGGACCCAGGTCTGCAGCCCCCTGCAGCAGTGCCCAAACTCTGGTTCCTGCCCACAGGAGGCAGCAGCTGCTGCGGCCCTAGAGGGGATAGGAGCCCGGCTCCCCCCACCCTGATGGGTGGCACAACCGGAGCAGAGCTCATCGCAGCAGGTGGGTGTGGGCTGCCTGCTGTAGCCTTGGGGCTCCCCACCCTGCTGCTCCTCCCCCACTTCCTGAGGCCTCCACAGCCCAGCGGGATGGACCCAGCATGGCAAGCTGGAACTCTGCCAGCCTGCTTAAGGGGAAACCTGCCTTAACCTGCATTTTTCTCCTTTAAAGGAGAAAATCCGGGGTTTTCCCTTTAAAAAAAGAAAATCTGGGTTTGACTGTGTTTTTCAACGGCAAACAGAAAACATGGATCCCTGCTAATAATATACCTACTTTTCTACCACACCATCACCTGATCCCGAATACTGAGTCACAAGAAATCAGTAAGGAGGACAACCCCCCTCCCCCCCACCCTGGGCTCACACACTCTTGCAGCTGTAGGGTTCAGGGACTTTAGCAGTGGAATACAGTTGTACTTAGGCACCTAGGTCTTCTGATGCACCTAATAGGTGGTATAGATCCTATTTTTGAGTGTTTACTTGCTGTAATAGGGGCCTCCCTACCCCTGTTACATAGAAAGGGGTCATGTGACTGTAAGCACAGAGTGGGAGTCCTGCCTGTGTCTGGGGTATATAAGAAGCTGAGCCAAAGGGCTAGGCAGATGAATGGGAGGCAGAAGCTTTGCCGGAGTAAATGCCTGGCAGTCAGGGAAGAAAGGGGGATGACTACGGTAAGCTTTGCAGGTGTGGCAGGTCCTGAAGACTAATTTGTGAGTGAGCCATGCCTGAAAATGTCATTGGTGAAGGAAGTGATAGGTAATAAAGAATAGGCCTCAAGGATAGGCAAAAAGGTACTTTTACGAGCTAATGACCTGAGTGAAGCCAGCCCCTGGTTGGGCTGAGCCTACAGTTGTGTAAGGCCTACTGTTCATGCCCTGGGGTGCATGAATACAAAACACTCCCAAGACCGTCTTCTTAACCAACTGAACTTCTTAACTTAAACTGAAGGCTTATAACAAATTAAAATACCAAGATGTAGCAGGTGAGAACATGGGGCATCATAGTTGGGGAAGCGAGCCATGTCAGTCTCAAAAAGGGAATGATAGTGCCCCTTAAAGGGGCACAGCATGAGAACCATCATATTTACTTTGACTTCAATCACGTGAATTAGATCAGAGTGGACTGATCATGTGAGTAAATACTGCAGGATATGTCCATGTATCTCTGTGACCTGTGGATGCCATAGCTAAAATGGTGGCATATGTGACCATGGAAATCCTAGTAGCGGTCATGGCAATGCTATATCTTTAGTGATGATCATATTGCTTGGAATGTATTTGCTTCTGACTTGTTCAAACAATTAGAGTCTAAAATTAGAATAACTCATTTGTACACTCTGATTATCAGGGCTTTGTATAAAGTATAACCACAGTCTAAGTGTCCCTGGTTTAGATTTGGGTTTTGCAAAACAAAACCCAGGCTGATGAAGTTTTGCAGAAGCAGCCTTTCTTTCCACTTCTCTAGGGAGTTTGTAGTATTTATTATGGTCATCTCATGTCTTGTCTTGCTAGAGATGGACCCTGTCCCCCGTACTGCCGTGGGAAATCTTGTACAATTTAAACAGGCTTCATTGTTGCATGTGATTTAATGTGAAGTACTTTGGGGGCAGTGGTTCATCAAAAACACTGGATCATTTTCAAAGTTTTCTGTGTAATCCAGTTAACACAAAAATTTCCTGAAAAGGAGATACAGCAGAGGGTGCTTTGCTAAATACAGTTTAGAACTGGTTTGTAGCTTGTCTGAAAGATATGTGTACACTGGACTTTTAAACTATGCTTATTTATCAGTTCAAAGGATTGAAAGCTACATGTTTATGTGCATTTCTTCCATAACTGCCCTTCCCTGGAAAGTAGAGATTGAGCAATTCTGTATTACGTTCCTCTTCATGCAACATCTAGATCTTTGGTTGTCTGGGCTAGAACTCAGAGGGGACAAAGCATTGTAATTAAATGTTGCTATAAATAATGGATTTTTGCATTGTAACCAAAGGTCATATCTTACTCTTGATGCAGATGGATAGTTCATCAGCTTGTGGAAAATATATCCTAAGGTGTTTAGAGGTTCACAGAGATATGATAATACAAGTCTAACGGAGCATGGTCTCAGGGCAACAACTGAAGCAGGAATCAATTAGAAATGGGAAAAACTATAGCCGGATAGACATAGAGTTCCAACATTTCTGTGGGAAGAGGCAGGAAGCCAGTGAAAAGGCTTGAAGGGAGGGGATAACATGGTCAGTACAACAGACAAAGACTTTAGGTTGTGAATGAAGCACTGATTAAAGAAGAAAGGGAAGAATCAAGAAAAATGGAAGTGTCCTCTCATTTGTTCTACTGCATCAGTCTAATTGCATGAACCAGACAGTAGATAATGGAGGAGACAGAACAGAGGTGTAATGAGCTATTTTGGTGCCCCAGGCAGAGTGGGGTTGTGCCAAGTACTGAGAGAGGGGAGAGGACAAGGTTTTTGGGTAAAACTGAACCTTTTATTAGACCAAGGGGCAGGCTGAATCTTACCTGTTAATGTACAGGCTCACTCAGAGGTGGAGGCTTTTGCCATGAGGAGGAGGAGCAAAGTCCTTTATTCATGCTCAATCCCCCTCTCTCCTGGAGAGCAGCAATAGGGTTAACCCTCTCACAAATGCCACTGACCTGTATGTGGAATGTGACTTGTAGAAACTGATGCGAGATGCAAGGATCTGTGAGGGTGGTATCTTTTTAGTGCATAATAGGGATAGAGTTAGACAAGATTTCAAATGCAAGACATCGTTCTTCAGGTCTGAGGAATAAAGGCCAGCACAGCATAGTAAAAAAACATTTTTTTTACTTCACTGCATGTCTAACTGTATCCCAGCTATGCACTTGATCCAATAGGAGATTTCACCCTAAGAAATCCTGTGCCTCTCGCATAATTTCTGAATCATCGTGGTTACAATATCACTTTAACAGTAAAAATTGAAATTTGGCAATGGCTGTGAGAGGTTTAATACAGTAGCTGTTGGCTGCACAGCAGGGAGGGTGGAGCAAGGATGGAGGAGCAGCCTGTGTGGGTGATTGCAGCTAATGGGCCCTGGCTGAGGCCATGCCAAACAAGGTCCCCCGATGCCAATTCAGTGCCCCCTCTGAGTGCATTCTGGCTCCCTCCCATACTCAGCACCTGCGCCCATGCCTGTCTCCCAGCCCTAGTTATTGTACTGAGGCAGGAGGAATATTTTGAGATATTAGAAGTAGCAGGAAGGGAAAATCTATTTGTACTAAGGTCAGTGAAAAAAATCCCATCAGTGGAGCCAGTTTGAGGTCTATCAAGGAATCAAAGGGAGTTTTGGATACCCCCAAAAGGATGAGATTGTGTTGGGAGGAAAGTGGAATTGTCTACCAAGGTGGAGAAAGTATAACAGAACAGTGGCAATATCAGGAGAGAGAGTACTAGGAAGCAGGAGTTCCTATGTTTTTTGTCATGTTAGTTTTAGGAACAGATGGACATAGAGGAGAAATGCAAGCTGGGAAGTTGAGAAAAACAGAATAGTTTTGGAAGTCAACTTTCCTCACTCTACTGTGCTTAGCAACAGTCTGTAAAAAGGAGCAGAGATGAAAACCCCTGATTTCATCTCCAAAGTTCAAAGTCTGAGTCAGATTATGGATTCTGTTCATACCCTGTTCATAAGAGCCATTGTAATAATTCCTGTTTTGTATTAACAGCATGCTTCTTTTCTAGTCCCTTAAGAGTCTCTGTAAGATTTAATGGTCCAACATGTTTTCTCTTTTTCTTAAGCAAAAAAAAAAAAATGATATGGCCCCTAAAGCTTTGCACTGTGTCCCACCAAGCAGAAAAATTGGTTGGCCTTTGGGATTTGCTTGGGTGGGTGAACAGAAATATTGGTGTCTTCTGTGAACTGATATCATCATGTCAGTGTAAGTTTGGCTCTGAATGGGCAGTCCCTTCTCAAAGAATAACACGTTTGAAATAAGGAAAAGTGAAAAGGAAGCAGAGCTTAAACAAGTATGCAGGAAATCACCGAAAGCCTTTCAAGTCCGAACAGAAACTTCCTGCAGGCTAGAGCAAGTTTAATTTCAGAATCAAGTGTACGTTTTAAATAAAATATGTTCTGTTTTGAGTATAAGTTCTCTAACTTACTATTGCTAATCACCATGATTTTCTTGGTGCAAAATATAATAGTGAGAGGAATTCTGCCCCAAGGAGCTTACAACCTAAATGAACAAATGGGGCTGATATACATGCTTAAGTTAAGCATGTGCCAAAAAAGGTCCTCAGACCACCCTACTAGTATGCGCTCTACATTCACACCCATTTTAATTCTCTAAAACAGGGCCCCCAGGCAATTTCATTTGGCCCATGGGTACCTACCTGCTAATTGCACCCCACCCAACCCCCTATGAGAGGATGGGAGCAAGGCACGCACATATACACCCCGCCAACATACCGTATTGTGCCTTGCTCCTGCCCTTGTGGGGGCAGGGTGAGAAGCTGCCGTTGGGCAGAAGCATGGACCATGGGGCTGAGGCTGGTGGCAGCACGGAGCCCACACCCAGGGAGGCGGCAGGAGCGCAGAGCTCAGGTGGGAAGGGTCTGTGCTTGAGGGAGGGTGGAGGTGCGAGGGCCCCTTACACACTCCTCCCCCATTAGAGTGCTGCCATCAGTGGCAGCAGCAGCAGCAGGCAGGGGCGCTCAGGACGCTTGTGCCCAGTGAAGGTGCTGCCGCCGGTAGCATGTGGCTCTGGCCAGCACTGCACGTGGGGGGGAGGAGCACAGCCAGGCAAGCCTGCCTGTATTGCACGGGGCTCCCTGCAGCACATGTGCAGCTCCTGAAATCAAGTACCACTTGGGGAAGCCCCGTGTGATTGAGCCAGCTGCCTTTGCCGTTCCCTGCTGCACAGTCCCAGGACTCTGCCAGAAGTGGACCACATATACACCCCACAACATACCCTATTGCCCTCCACACACCCAGCCACACTTCGCTGTATACATACCCCACACCCCCAACACACAGTATACAAGAGTAAGACTCTATTTCTAAGTTACTATGCAAACATCTCTATATACAGTACACAAACACAAATCATGACAAAAATAATTGTGTAATAAAATTAAAATATGTTATGGTAGGTGTTTGACTTTTAGTGTATGATTTGTTCTTCTGGTTCCAAGATGGCAACCCTTCATCCCAAAAGGAGCATTTCGGGGGGGGCAAGGAGAGTGGGAAAGGTCAGGGGTTAGGGGCAGGACTTTTGGTCCCATGATAGCAACCAGGGGGCAGACCACCTGTCAAGGGGCAATGCTACCCTTGCAGCCCTCAACAGCTTACCAAAACTCATTAAGCCAAAATAAACGCCCACCGCTGCTCTAAAAGAATTGCAGCAATAATGGAAATAAACCAGCTATAGCAAGGGACTTTAATAACAATGTTATCAGTCAGGGTTTTAAACTTTGCTTGTGGTACAGATATTGTGTGATTTCAACCCCCCTCCCCCATCCCTCCTACCATTCAAGACCATGTGTAAGTCATAAATGGAATTAAAATTTATTGTTAAATAAAAATGTCTGTCTACATCTGTGTTTACAAATTCCTTCTCTGAAAGATTGTCATTTCCATTTTGCAATTAAAAGATAGTGCAGAAAATATTTTGCCTTATTATTTTGTGCATTCCAGTTACACGCCTACTAATCTTTGCTACTAGTTGTAAGCAATAATTGCTACTTCTAAATCCTTTCTTATCTGTTAATGTCTAAGCGAGAGTCTATAAAATGCTAGCAAGGTCAGATTCCAGGCAACTTCTTTAATCTGAGTTGTTTTCAATTTTTTTGTTGCATCCTAAGATGTTGTTTGTTAAGTCTATAGGGAGTAACGCTTTCTACTAATAAATGCTTCTATGTATGACATCTTTCTTTGCAGAGGGAAAAAAGCCTCCCTCTACTCTCTTTCTGTTACTTCCCTTTATATTCTTTCACCAACACTAATGTAAAACTGCTGCATATAGCCAGAATCAGGACTTGACTTTTCATCCTGGAACCAAAAATCTTAATCACCATGGGATCTGAATTTATTCTTCATTGACCAGTAAATCTACTTATCACTATCCTCTGAAATCTTTAAACATGGGTCTATTTTAAGGCCATGTTGATTATTGTAATTCTCCTTTTAAGGATCTTCCCAAATACTCTCTGACCTCCAAAGGTGGCCTGGCTCTTTTTGGGGTCTGATTTTAATTCTGCTGATACTTGTGTAAATCAAGAGCATCTCCACTGAAGTGAATGGAGTCATACCAATGTAAAATGATAAGGATCAGGCCCTTTGTCTACAAGAAATGGAACACTTCCAGCTCCTTCCTGTGTCCAGCCAACAGCAGAATCAACTCCAAAGTATCCTTCTATTTTTAAAACTCTCTGTAATACCTTTGTCCTCCCCCTCTATTGCTATGTACATGGTGCCCCTTTTTCCTCTTTATAGATCCTTTAGACTTGGCCTTCTTTCCTTCTCCTCATCTTGTCTCTGCAGAACCCGATCTTTCATTACACTCATATTGTCCCACTGTCTAGAATGCTTTTCTTCCCAGCCCCCATGCTACTTAGTAACTATTCTATTCACGTAGCTTGACAATGACCCTAAATCTGCCCACATCTTGTCCTCTTGCTGATTCTTGTACTTCCTTCTCCCTTTCTTTCTCTGTCATTGTAACTGATCAAGAAGAGCATTTACTTGCCTCTT
Organism: Alligator sinensis; assembly: GCF_000455745.1. Classification (NCBI taxonomy): domain Eukaryota; kingdom Metazoa; phylum Chordata; order Crocodylia; family Alligatoridae; genus Alligator; species Alligator sinensis. The sequence continues at coordinate 970,313 of NW_005842006.1, forward strand.
AAATTATTCTATGTACCTAATTATTCTATGTAGGCAGCGTTTGGTCACATAGTGGTATTACCCTGATTGGTTACCATGTGGTCCCAACTTGTAATGTAGATGGAACCCTAACACACAGTTTCTACCGTGGTCAGCTTGAACCAAAATTTGCAAAACTTTATTCTAAGCAAAGGACAGTATTTTTCGATGGATTCTTATTTGCCCTAATCATAACCACCAAAGTAAGACTGCCCTGAGAAGATATTTATAAAAAGGCTTTTTCTCAGCCCAGACTAGTGTTTCTTAAACTTCGTAGTGGGGATTATAGTTCAATACAGAGATCTATCTCATGGGCTATTTCCTCTTCCACTGAAGGACGTGTAACAAATAACATAGTCCAGCATCCAGCCCACTAGAATGCATGTAAAACTCCTGTGACATGACTTCAGAGTCATAAAAGCATAGGGCTGGAAGGGACCTCAGCGGGTCATCTAGTCCAGCTGTCTGCTCAGGGAAAGATCATCCCTATCTGCATTATCTTAGATAAGTGTTTGTCTAACTTATTCTTAAAAACTTTACAACTCTAATGGTTTATTTCCCAACTGTAATTTTTATATTCAATATACATTGAGCTATTTTTAATGGTATTTAGTGGCTGAACAATAAAGAAGGAAATCAGCACCAAGTTACCAGCCGCAAAGGTTTGTAGTCAAGGGAGCATAGTTTAAGAAATTATGGTACAGAGCAGCATAGAGCCAAAAATTCACATCTGTATTGCCAGAAATACTTCCATAAAGAAAAGTATTATAGCAGAAATGCCATTATGCACCAAGAATCAGGTATCACGATTAAGAAGAAATAAAGTAACATCATTTTTTATAATTTTTTTTTGCTTCTTTTTAAAAAAGCAACTGACAGAACTATTTTGTTAGGCACATCAGATACTCCAGTGCATTTATATGTGTTGCTGGGATAATGGCATTTCATGGATCACTGAAAGTACTTGGCCTCATCTTTTGGCTGACAATTCAGCTGAGGTATTCAATTATCCAAGCTCAAGAAATAGTTTTGTTTAAATAATGTGTAGTTGCTTGAGGTCAGATATACGTTTTATTTCCTAAGCCCTACTCTGCAAGCTATGCATGTCGGTGGAAGCTGATTTAGATACAGAGGTTCAGTCATGGTACAATTTAGCTGATGAAGGTTTAAGTTGACATTAAATTGTTGGAGAGGAGGGATGATTTGGGGGTGATTTTGTGGGAACTGGTTATTATAAGTCTTGGAATTTTGGAATTGCTGCCAGTGTTGTAGTGTGCACCAAAAGTGTGGGGAAGGGAGAGGAGGGCGGGGATATAAATACTGAGATTAAGACAAATAAGAATGTTATCATCATCATCATCATCATCAGTAGCACAACTAGAGGTAGGCACCTCACTGTGCCAGGCTTGCAGCAGCAGCCAGGGTCTTTGGATCTCCAGGAAGATTCTCCCCCTGGCTGACACTTTCCCTTAACCCCGGCTTCCCACTCTCCAGCCCTAGGATTGTGTGCATATGTGTGCATGCTAATGGGTAGAGGGTAAAACACTGTACTAGCTTCACATGCTATTCTGTGAGTCCCCAACTCTTTGGTCCTGCTCCCTAACTGTGCATACTAGACAGCTAAAGACCCACCATCCTTTGCAAGCCTCATCTTCAATAATATGTCTGCATTACTCATTCTAGAAGGCAAACGTTTTGCTATCTAGTGTGAGGTGCAAATTGTGTTTCAGTGGGTGCATCTACATGTCCAATTAATGCAACACAATAAACTCCAAAGCTGTTTGAGCTGGAGTCAACTGCTCCCAGGTTTGGCATCTACATGTGCACCTGGGACAGCAGCAGTTTGAGCTGGTGGAGAGCAGCCCCAGGCTGGCAGCAGGCTCAGGGGATCAGCCCCAGGCTCCAGGTGGTGGTGTCAGGAAGGGGCTGGCTGGCGGATGAGGGTGCAGAACCTGTGGAGCCATGTGGCTAGGTAGGCAGCCCCTGCACTTTTGCACTCTTGTGTCCCAGCCAACCCCTGTCACCGTCTGCACATGTGTTTTGTCGCACTTAATTACTCGACTGTAGGATAGTACTGTCCCCAATGAGCTTTATTGTTGAGCAAGCTTTAAAGTGTCCTGCCAACATTTTTCGGTGCAGGGACAGTGATATACATGACACTGGAGGCTGCTGGAGCATGTTAATTTCCACAGTCCAGCAGACTCAATTACAGGCAGTCCTCGGACTTATGACACAATTGGTTCCTGAAAACCACATCTTAAGTCAAAGTGTTGTAACTCAGAACCAATTTTCTCATAAGAAATAATGTTATAAATGGGGGATTGGTTCCTGAACCAAGGCCCAATACCCTATTTTCACCAAAAATACCCCAGAATTTTGTACTCGGTCAATTATAGATGAGTAATATAGCTACGTTAATGTATTTATATTGTAAATAACAATCATATTGATTTGGAAGGACTTCTCTGAGGTGACACTGCTGGACTTTTTGAAGGGTTCTTGGCTGGAGTCTTCTCAGGAGTCTTGGCTGCAGGGTTTTCTGGAGTCTCGTCTGCTTTCTTTAAGAAAGCGTCCAAGGAAATTTGGACAGATGTTCTCCAGGGACACGAGCGACACAGCGAACTTGTTCGCTGGCATGGCATAGGATCAAGCGTTGTAAAGTCAAAACTGACATCAGAAAGTTGAAACAGGATGTCAATTTATAAACGTTGTAACTTGAAACGTCCTAAATTGATGACTGCCTGTAACTGAATCAGCTCCAATGCACTGGAATTACAGTGCATCAGAGCAGGCTCCCTGCATGCGTATAAGAGCCCCAAGCAGGGCTGGACACAGGCATGGGCAAGCTGGGTGGCTGCCCAGGGCCTGGACAGAAACGGGGCCTGAAAATAGTAATTTTAAAATTATTATTATCTCTGGTAAAGCAGGGCCCGATAATAAAAGTTTGCCCGTGGCCGCGAGGACTCTAGGTACAGTTCTGGCTCTAAGGTGCCACCATGTGCTACCTTCTACCTTACTTCAGACTACCTCACTGCAGACTCATACAGGTAACCACTTCTCTCCATTGCCTAGTGGCCTTGGGACTGCTATGTAAATGTTGCAACTAACAATCACCACTTGCATTTGTTTGATGCCCCCATCAAGCGCCCAAGGGCTAAATAGCTGTGAAACATGAGTGCTCCTTTCAACAGGACAGGTGTTTTTTTTCCAGGCTGCTACCAGCTATGAAGCAGCCCGAGGAAGCTGGCAGTGCCCATGCTGTACTCATCCTGTGGGCAGGAAGACTTTAGCATGCAGAGCTGTTTGTGTGATATCACTCAAAAAATGCTTAAGGGCAGATCCTAGTGAGGTTCAGCATTGCCCATGCCAGCCTACTGAGCATGATCAGCAGAGCTACACTTCAGCTGGGCAGATGCTCTGGTGAAAGAGAATTGCCCAAGTATACATATAAGGCTGGGCAAGTCCTGAAGTTTTAATTTGGGGCAGTGACATACCATGGGTCTCCAGCACCTGGGGGCTAATGCTTCCCTCAGTCCTTCTTGTAGCAATGCTTAGTCTCCCACCCCAGTCCTGTTTGGTTACCTGTTTTGGCCGGGAAGGAAATGAAAGTCCCGGCACACTGGACACAGGAGGAGGGGCGGTGGCCAGAATTTCCAGCCGGAACAGGTAACTAACCATCCAACCCACGGGGCAGGCGGGCTACACAACAAACGTGGCCGCCACCACCAGTTCTGCGGGGTCTCCTGCAGCTGCAGGTTTTGCAGATAGGACTCTGAAGGGCCTGGCTGCCACCCCCCTCCGCCCATCCCCCCTTTCCGTCAGTCCGCCACTGGTCCGGGGCAGTGGACCAGGGACCATGACTAATAGCTGTGAGGAGGAGGAGGAGAATGAGGACTCTCCCACTGTCTTCAGGCCAATAAACTAGTGGTTTGAGTGCTTGTCCACAGAGCAGGAGTCCCAGGTTCTGGAACCACGCTCTCCCAAAAAAATGTTTGAACCTGAACCTTCACCTTCCCAGTAAAATGCTGTAACCAACAAGCCACAGACTAGGCATAGTGCAGATCACTTGTGCTCCTCCCTGCCCCCCTGCCAGGCTGGGCAGCCAAGAGAGGGAGACAGGTGGGGCAAGGAGTAAGCAAACAGTTCAGAAGGGATGTGAGTTTGGGATGAATGCTGCCCTAGAAGGAAGAGGGCCCTGGGCTCAAGCCTGGGCCTCTGCTCCCAGTGGGGCAGAAACTGTCCTAGTGCTTTTTATCCAATGGCAATTAAGCGTGAGGTGCAGTGGGGCAGCTGGTGTCCTCATGACTTTTGCATGTCTATCACTTCTGGGATTATTGCTCTGATCACTAGCATATTATATAAGATCACCGCCACTACCACCATGTCATGCAGACACCTACCCACGCAGAAGGATTCCAAGTGAATGGAGATGCACAGACCTAATTCAGACACCTGAGCTCCAGAGAAGACCAAGAGTTCAGACACTCCTTCCCAACCTTGGTGTTTTCTATTGGTTAGCTCTAGCTGGCTCCCTGTTCAGCATCCAGGCTCTCTGAATTACCTCTTGGAGGTACCCAACTCTTTCCATTGATTCTATGGGGAGCCTAGGCACCTAACCGTATTTCCTTTAGGCTTCCTCCTAGTGCCAGGCACCTAATTCTTAAATATGTTGGTGGCACCTATGGGTAGGGACCACTGGAATTTGTATTGGAAGTGTGCTGCGTGGAGGCTCTTCTAATTTTGCAGTTTATACCCTGCCACTATCGGCGGAGGGGCCCTGCTGCTTGCTGCTGACCAGACAGGAGGCAAAAACTGTGGCATATTTAAAACTGCGGTTTTTGCCTCCTGACCCACAGAAGCAAGCAGTGAGTGGCATGGCTGATGGGGTCCCTGGGGCAGGGGGGAGTATGGGGAAAACTCTAAGATTAAAGGAGCTGCTGTGCTGCGCACTTCTGGCATGAATTCCATTGCTATCTATGGGCACAGATAGGCATGCCCATATATATGGGGTATAGCCTACCTATGGGGCCAGTCACAGAAGTCTAAATACCATTGACACGGAAACATCTAGTGGACCAAGCAGGTTTTGAAAAACTGAACTAGACTTCTAAATCACTTAGGCAGTTTGAAAAATATACTCAGAAGCAAGATTGCTTCTGAATGGTATGTAGCCAGTTGAAATTTAGAGACCTAGTGATTTCATTTTGAAAAAAAAAAATCCCCAATGATTGTTCTTTACTATGCCTAGCATATTAGCTTGACAATTTTGCTTACTACTGAGTGCTCTCTTCTCCAAACAAATGTGTATTGTAAATAATAGGCCAGCTTTTTGTCACTGCTAAGCCATCTGGTGTTACAGTTTTAGCACTAAAGGGCAGAGAAGGAAGGGAAATACATTTGTCTCTTATTCTTGCCAACACTTGCCTTTGAGAAAAAGTGCCACATGGACTTGGTAGCCAAGATACTGGGCCCTCACCTCATCTCATCTCACACCAGTTGTGTGCTTGCACAAAACCACCTGCATTTTGATCATTTGAAGCTTAAACTTATCAAGATTCTCAATTCTTGTCTTTCCAGATTTTGTTGGAATTGGTGAAATAATTTTCAAGGTCAAGGTCAATAATTTTCAAGGGTCCACTGAAGCCTTACATTAAAGCATGGACAGGGGATGTCCATATCTAGAACCAACAGCACAGAGGCAACAATATGGTGCTGTATCCAGCTGCTTTTAATTCCCAGGCTGAATGACCAGGTATCCATTTGCAGCTGAGGCAGTTAGGGTGGCCTTCAACATGAGTCCAGACCAAGGCTTCAACTTGAGATGCTACTTGGCCAGAATACCACCCCCGTAGCAACTAGCCTGAAACGTGAATAATAGCTCTCCGATCCCCCTGATGCGAGTGTGGGGTAAACACAGCATATGTGCTTAGAGGAAGGAAGAAAGGCAATTTTTTTCAGAGGGTGCTGCTCCCAGTGTTGTGTTACACACAACAGGACAACGGAACAAGCAGTAGCATAACTAGGAGTGGGAGACCAGGGCTTGAGCCCTGGGTATTAGTAGAGTGGAGTGCCAGAATGGAGGTATCAGGGCACTGGAATGGAGATATGGGGGTTGGAGGCTCCAGCTTTGCAGAGTGAAGTCAAGGCAGGAATTCCTTTGTCATCCTCATCCTCCCTCTCCATGGGAGATGCTGCTGCTGTCATTGCCAAAAGCCAGCTTAACCTTTTCCTGGCCTTGTGATTTCCACTGAATTATAAGCATTGCATCATCATGACTTGGCACATAATTTTTGAAGCTGCTAAGGCAACAGAAAGGGTTAATCTGGTGGTGATCGGAGTGGACCCAGGAGGGTGCAGTGGTGCAGTTGCACACTCCTTTGCATCCACCCAAAGTTTTACATCAACTTCCTGGGAGTGACAGCAGCATTTCTAGTCAGGCAGTGCTGAAGGAGTCACATGACTTCATGGCTCATTACAATCTACCTGATTCTTTCTAAACTCTTCATACCATGGGTGTTACTGGCCCTCTCTCCTTTTTAATAGTCTTGATGTCCCGCCAATCAAGCTAGGTTTTCTCATGCAGTTCTGCTGTCTGTTAGCTAGCCTTATTTCACAACTCTGCAGACCGTTTTTAACTCTAGCTAAAAACCTTAACTCAGATGTAGAAATGACTTTCAGTAAAGCACTGGATATACTTGTCAAGATGCTCAAGAAGGTTATATTTTGTTTTATGAATCTGAAAAAAGAGATGTCCATTTAATTATAATACAACAATACATTTTGATTATTTTTGCCTAGTTTGGTGTGTTTTATGTATAGCATATGATATAACAAATTAATGCACATTCCAGTAAATGATATTGTTTTTTATTCCAATCTGAAACTGAACAATATAGGCTCTGGCCACTAGCTTATTCGTGAAATGTATAGGTTTTTTTTAACTTGATAAAAATATATTGTGTTATATGTGATGATGCACCTCACCATCTGCATCCCCCTTTACAAAATCCTAGATCATGCATGGTGGTGTTAACCCTCCCCACCCCACTCCCCACAGCAGCATTCTGCCCATGGTCCACTTTGTATGGCCAGGATCTCAAGCCCCGCTGCCTCTATTGCAACACCCCAGAGCACAAACCCTAGGAGGTCCGAGTTTGCTGCCCAGGGTGCAAACTCTATCAGGATGTTAGCACCCTGGGCAGCAAGCTTAACAGCTTTTAATAACAAGTGAATAACTTAAAGGAGGTATATTAGCTTCAGCATAACATTCCTATGATCTGCAAAAAAATGCCCTTTAAAACATAATAATACTAGCAGCCCCATGAATGTTATTGGCCTAGTCCCCCAGTACAGTACACAGAACAGCTCAGAGGCTTAATCCCAGCCACGCAACTTGCAGCACAGGATACTTAGCTCACTACGGTATTGTCAGATATAGGGCTTGGCCAAAAGCCTGTGGAAGTCAAGGGCCCAAGAACCAGACAAGTGGTGGTAGCAGGGAGAGGGGGTGTCATTTGTCTCTTCAAATTTTCAGCACAGAGAGTACTACTGTGTTTTGGGGATACAAGCAGTTAACTAGTTACTAAGTAAGTTTTTGAGCCTTGGTGGCATTTTTTGGATGCATTGTTAAAACAAGTCTTGGCCACTGTCTTTCACTAATTTCTCAGCATGGCATTTTCTTATGAGCAGGTGTGTTGGCTCTAGTGTCTTGGCCAAATTACACTGTAGATAATCACTTCCATAAATTCCTCTGGTTGTTTCAGTTGGATAAGCTTTCCCTAACTTCCTGCTTAAAAGTGTTGTGTAATATATTTTGACATACAGAGATCTACTTGAGAGGTGATTGCATTTCAATAGTGAATGAGAAAATTGCTTCCTGCATACATCCTGAGAGGCAGATCTTCAACTGGTGTAAGTCTGTATATTTCTATTGACTCAATGGAATTTTTCAAATTTATTCCTACTGAGAACTGGTCCTGAATCCATAGAAAAACACTTCGGATATTCTGCATTAAAAAAAATCAATCTATGACTCATTAATGTCTAGGAAGATGACCAGAAAAGTCAGCAGGAGAATTTTTTTTAGCAGTAAGCTAATCATCAAGGCCTCAGCAGTACAGATGGGAACAAGTTTGTAGAAGGGTGCTTCACATGTGGTGCCATTAGTTCACTGAATTGCAGTGAACTAGCCACAAGTGTCTGTGTATATGCTGCTTAGATTAACATGTAGTTATTTTCTTCAGTGTTGTAAACTGAAGCGGAGCATACAGCTTACTTATAGTTATTTGCATCTTAACAGTGCCTTCAGGACTTCAAAGCCCTGAGGGCTTCATTGTTTGATGGAGTGTTCATATACAACAGTAAGAGAAAATCATTGCCTAGAGCCTGATAAAACCAAGAAAAGGGATCTAGTACAATCCCCTTTTATTAAAGATGGGGAACCGAGAAACAAGAACATTTACCTAAGATCATTCAAGCAGTCCGACAGAGTTAGAAGTTCATCTCAAATTTCTGGAGTTCCAGACCCATGCTGTAAATGGTGGTATTGGTCAGTACTGCCTCCCGACTTCAGCTATCACTAGCCACCACTGACTAATTCTGTGGTTCAGTTTAGCCAGTCTTGACTTCTGTAAGCATAAGTAGCTTTTCAAGTGAGCTTTTAAACAGGAGCTAACTGAAACAGCAGAGACAAATTTCAGCATATCTGCCATTCAGGGGTTCCAGAGTTATCACAATGGGAAGGCAAGTTTAACTTGCCTTTGTCATAGTGAGGAATCATGCACAACTTGATCAGAACTCCAAGGACGTCACTAGTAATAATGCTTGATTAAGAGTGGGCTCTACATTTTGTGCTTTTCCTTTTATTCACATGGTTGATTTGAAAAAGGCACATTTTAACAAGGACTTTAAAAAAAATCATTAAAGCTAAACTGAAATATTTAGAAGGACTTTCAAACTTTCATTGTTTAAAATATGGTCAGTGAATTAGAAGGCACCTGAGCCCTGTACAGATGTTAAATCCCACCTGGCAGAAAGGTTACACCATGACATAGGGTTGAGTTCAATACCTCTAGCATTGCTTTTTTAGAAATTAGCCTGTGGATAGGGGGAAAAAATCAGAACTAACAAAATGATGGGGAAGAGACACTTAACATGGGAAACAGCAAGGGGGTGGATGAAAGAGTGTGGGAGTGAATGACAGCGGATGAGAGAGATTGCAGTTCAAGAAGAGGAGAGAGACCATAAATAATTCTGAGAAGAAAACAGCAGAGGGAAGGAAGGAAAATGGCATGGAGATGGATAGCATGGATCAGTTAAGAAAGGAGATAAAAAGGGAGTAGAAGAGAATAAAGAGAATAAGTCAAAGAAAACATTCACGTAGTTTGGGTGATTTGAATTTTCGGGGTTTTTTTTAATTAAAATATACTCTCCTGGAGGCATCTTACATCCTTGTTAAAAAACAAAAAACAAAAACCAACAGCAGCAAATGCCAGGCAATAAGACAGCATCTCAAGCTGCCTTCACAGAATCCGCAGGGCAAAGTATGCAAATGAGTGAAAATTCTGCAGTAGAAATTAACTTTTGCCAAAAATTCTGCAGGTGCAGAAGAAGGAATTGCAGGGCTGATAAACAGCTCTTCTAGGGACTCGCAGCTTATATATTTCATTGCATGTCACCAGCCTCCTGACTTGGGTATGCTGGCAGAGATGTTTTAGAGAAAGATGAGGGAAACTGTACATCACAAAACACTTTATTAATAGAAAATAAATAAGTACAAGCACAATCTATTATTTCAGTTCTTCAGGCTTGACTAGAACGTTTTTTCACAAGCATCCCTAGTCTCTGTTGCTTTTGCCTGCAATGAATGCTGGGCAATAGCTACTGGACTTTTAAACAGTGGTTTTAACTAGGTGCCTCAGTTGGTGTTTGTTCTCTATTGAATGGTAGGACTCTTTGAAATAGCCACAGCTGGGCTGGCTGAGGCATAATGGCAACTCCTTCTGAGGAAAAGATTGATTGCTTGACAGGTCCACTGTCTCTGAATCAGGCTGGGAAGAGGGAACAAAAGTTATTTTTTCTCATCAGGAAATACTATTTGGCTAAAGGTAAGAGGAAACCATCCAAATGAAACTAAAGCTGCCCTATTCCGTGGAGAGGAACTAGTTTTTCCTCTCAGCTATATTGCTAAGCTGCCAGCACACTACATGACTCAGTTATCACCTTAATTGTTTGATCCTGAGAGATCTTGAGCATCTGCACTTCCCACGGTTAATGGAAGTAACAGAGGATATAGGGGAGAAAAACAAGGCTTTGTCCCTCATTTGGGGAAAGATGGCAAGAGACAGCATTCTGCAGCTGTTTAGACTGGGTGGGAAAGAAGGGAGTAAAAAAAACATGCTTCCATGATCTGTATTTATTTTTTTTTGTATTTATTTTCTAGCGCATGGGGAAAACAAATGAGGCAAGGGTTAGCACACAAAAAGCAGCTATCAGGTTTTAAACCATTCACTGCCTCTGGGTGTTCACTGTGTAGCTTGAGAAGATCTCCAGATAGTGGAAAAGGAAAAGAGCAGCCATCCAGAAGGTGTTACATTCTCCATGGAGGCAGAGTGGGCTGCCTTGGCTATCCCAGACACAAACGGATTTAGCATGGAGGACCATGCCTCTCCTGAACTCATTAGGCTGGCTCCAGAGACAGGCAGGGAGGGCAAGGCCAGGTAGTCCCTTGCTGCCCTTGGGTGTAGGAGTTCTTAGCAGTGGTTCATCTTAAGTCTTTGAACATCAGCAAGTGTGGTATTTGCTGTTCCTTTCTGATGAGTTTGGTGCCATTCTGATGCCAGATGTTAGGAAGAGGGATATTGGTCAGGACCAGTAATTGAACAGGCTTTGTGGGCTTCAGTGTGCCTATGAGAGTATTCATGATATGATTTAGCTGTGTCTACTAGTCAGTTGTGGGCAGGGTTCAACAAAGATTCAAATAGGTAAAGACTGAGAAGCAGAGCAGAAGCCATCAAGCACATCCCATATGCATACCATTGTGAACATGGAAAACTGGATTCTACTAATCTGTGAAGGAGCTGGTTCAGCTCTTGATCTACTGAGCAATCTTAGTGAAGTAATGCAGTATTTGAACACATCCCCTAGTTAACTTTTGGCACATGTTCCAGTTATGGTAAGTATTCAAAAAATAGTTATGCTAAACTGGGCTCTGAACTGTGTGGAAGTGGAAGCATGTTGATGTGTGGGCCTGGAGCGGTCCGAGGCCCTCGGGGGCGCGCGGCGGCCTATGGCCAGCAAACCTGGCACGCAGGTCGGGGAATGCAGGCCGGCGGACTAGAATTAGGCACGGACACGTAGCGGTTGAATAAAGATTATTTTACTTACACTGTAGATGGTTGCGGTGCAGGCAGGAAAACTTGCTTGAGTTGCAGTTACAGACAGGAAAGAAGAGCGGACAAGAGTTCTAAACTCGCGAACTCTAGCCCAATCCGGCTGAAGGCTCTAAAACCACGACCCCGTCGTGTCAACCGAAGAAAACAACTCGGAGAAGAGCTCTGGACACACTCACACGAAGTTTGCTAGGCTCCGTGGAACTTGTGCACAGGGAAGGGGTTCGTTGAGGGATCGCACTCGGCCACGGGGAGAGGATAGAGGTTGATCAGGCCCCTATAGCCTTCTTAAGGTACACACTGGGTCCGTTAGGCTCCGCAGCGCTTAGAGTTCTTCATGAAACGTGAAGTCCTCCTCCTCCAGATGGTTGTGGAGTCCTCCAACTTGGGCGGAAACCGCTCAAGCCTCTTATACG
>NW_005842006.1:984424-999806 GCF_000455745.1 Alligator sinensis
CGTAGCGGTTGATTAAAGATTATTTTACTTACACTGTAGATGGTCGCAGTGCAGGCAGGAAAACTTGCTTGAGTTGCAGTTACAGATAGGAAAGAAGAGTGGACAAGAGTTCTAAACTCGCGAACTCTAGCCCAATCCGGCTGAAGGCTCTAAAACTGCGACCCCATCATGTCAACCGAAGAAAACAACTCGGAGAAGAGCTCTGGACACACTCACACGAAGTTTGCTAGGCTCCGTGGAACTTGTGCACAGGGAAGGGGTTCGTCGAGGGATTGTTCAGCGATGGGGAGAGGCCAGAGGTTGATCAGACCCCTATAGCCTTCTTAAGGTACACACTGGGTCCGTTAGGCTCCGCAGCACTTAGAGTTCTTCACGAAACGTGAAGTCCTCCTCCTCCAGATGGTTGTGGAGTCCTCCAACTTGGGCGGAAACCGCTCAAGCCTCTTATACGGCTAGCAAGCCAATCGCTAGCTGCCACGTGGGAATAATTTAGAAACAGCCAATAGTGGGACACAAATTTGCATGCGGGTGGTGGGAACTTCTTTGCACCGGGGTTTTCTCTTTGCCGCTGAGAAATGCACCTTGCAAAGAAAGCTCCTCGTGGCGGGAAATAATTTAGCAGTGCCGAAGCACACACGCACACAAAATCACACCCTTGGGTTGTGACAGTTGACACAGTCCTTTATGTACTTCGTTTGAAGCTTCCATTTCTTCCTGTAGTCATATCTGATATTCATGTCACTGTTCAGGCTTTTGATAGTTAGTTGCTTGAAGTGAAGCAGATATCATCAGTGTACATCAACAGCTGGAGATGCCATTTTGTAGAATATTGGTGAATATATTAAATAAGATTGGTTGCAGGACAGAGTCTTGTGGGAAGCCACCCCTCAGCAATCTTAAGGTGTTGGTTTTGTGGCCCAGAGCCTCTTGAAAGCATCTATCTTGGAGTATCACCTGATTTGCCATAACGACTCATCTTGGAAGAATTACTGACATTTCATGCAACATATTAATTTTGTCTTAGGCTGCTCCTGGTGAAATTTAACAACACAAAGTTAGGAAACATCATCAATCCAAAGGAGGCAAAAGATCCAGCTCAGAATTAACTGACAATTTTGAGGGACCAAAATAAAAACAGGATGAAATTCAATAGTACAAACAGTTGTAAGTTCATGGACTTAGGGACTAAACATTTCTGTTACAAACCAAGAGTTCCTGAGTTAAAAGGGACTGAGGAGAAGGACTCGGATGTACCCTGGTTAATCACAAGGGATGTTTATACATGTGCTCTGGGAGTGGTGGGGGGTGTGACTTTAATTAGAGCAGCTCTGAAATCCACTCTAATTAAAGCGCCTGGAGTATATTGTGTATCAGCATCCCCACACTTCAAAATGGCAGCGGGGACACTTTGAACAGCATTGAACGAGCTTTAGATAAAGCACCCCGTCACCATTTTGAAGTGCAGGGATGCCAATACATGAGACGCTGGAAGCTGCTGGAGCATGGTAATTACCACTGTCCAGGAGACTCGATTAACTGAGTCTGCTCCAACACACTGTAATTACAGTGTGTTGGAGCAGTTCCCTGCTCGTATATAGGCAACCCAAGGTGACTATATGCCATACATGTGATGTAGCTGCACAGTTTGATTCTAAGATGTATTAGCTGAAGTATTTTCAGTAGAGATAAGACAATACTAATACAATTGTACAAGGCAGTAGTGAGAACTCACAAAATACTATGTGGATTCATAAATTGTAAGGGGCTGGAAAGGACCTTGCAAGATAATTGGGTCCAGCCCCCCTGCACTAGGCAGGGAAGACACCTGGGGTCAGGTGACCCCAGCAAGGTGACCGTCCAATCTTCTGTTGAAGATTTCCAGGGTAAGTACCACCTCTGGAGGGAGTTTATTCCACAGTCTGGACACCCTAATGGTGAAGAAGTTTTCCCTAGCATTAAGCCTGAAATGGTCTTTTAGGAGTTTGTGGCCATTACTCCTGGTTTTCCCCAAGGGTGCCCTGGTGAACAATTGTTCACTGAGCCCTTGATGTATTCCCCTGATGTAGTGGTAAGCTGCTACCAAGTCCCCTCTCAGCCTTCTCTTTTTTAGGATGAAGAGGCCCAAGTTCCTCAGCCTTTCCTCATATGGCTTGTCTTGCAGGTCTCTGATCATACAGGTGGCTCTTCTCTGGACTCTCTCAAGCCTTTCAACATCTTTTTTGGAGTGCGGCACCCAAAACTGGAGTTCTAATCACCAACGTTCTAGGTAGTTGAATTCAAACAAGGTCTTGACTTGTGTTTCTATGGCTTCTGCTTCTTCAACTGAGGCAGCCTGCTCTTTGGGGATAGTCTTCTGCTTTTGTATTGCCAGATTGTTTGTACTGTTTGAGGAGACTGGCCCTATCTTCATTTAGACATGGCAGCTACCTGGCATGGAATAGGATGCAGCCCTAAGAATGGCTTCCCTAAACTTTGACCATACTTGATCTACTGGGACATTCTGTGGAGTACAGAGTATTGGTCAACAAACTTAATATCTTTCTTTCTGTAGTTCCAATGTAGCCCTGGTCTAATGGTCGCTGATCCCATTTTAGATGAAAATGGGATGATGCTGAGAGAACCTGACTAGCTTATAATGCAGTAGTATTCTTGTTGCATACCCAGGTGTAACAGGGAACCCTAGCACTGTTACCAGAAAGCAGGCCGGTCCCTTTAAGACCAGAACTTTCCAGGCACAGACTGCTGGCAGGGTAGGAGTTAAAAGCTGAACCTTGCTGGCTTGTCAGGTGACTGGAAGGGGGCTGGCCAGAACTATAAAAACCCTGGGCTGAATTCACAAAAGGAGCTTGGCAGCTGAAGGGGTGAACTGATGACTCCCAGAGAAGCTGTGGCAGCCCCACAAGGAGCATAGCAGACAGTGGGAAGCAGAAGAACAGAGTCATGGAAAAACATGAGCTGGCAGACTGCCTTCCTTAATTTTATTTTTTTTGGTTATAGCCCACGGACTTACTGTTTGTGTTTGACTGGTAGACTGGTGGTTTGTGGTCGGGGCTGTTGGGGAGGAAGAGGCCTCATTAGCACCTTGGGGAGCAGTCATAAAAGGCCAAAGGGCCCAGTACCCTAGTGGGTTCAGCTGTATAGGGCCAGTGGTCCTGAGCTGGCTGCAGGACTTGGAAGCCAGGTCCCAGTGGGTGGGTCTTGGCTACTAGCCCGAGGGTCGTACTCAGAGGGTGGTGGTGGACAGGTCATATTCGACCTGGGGGGAAGTGGGCAGCGGAGTCCCCCAGGGCTCGGTCCTTGGGCCCACACTGTTAAATTTCTTTATCAGTGATTTGGACAATGGGGTGAAAAGCAACCTGTTCAAATTTGCTGATGATACCAAAATTTGGGGTGAGGTGGGCACGCTAGTAGGGAGGGAAAGACTGCAGCAAGACCTGGATAGGTTGCAGGGGTGGGCTAACAAAAACAGGATGTGTTTCAATACTGACAAGCGCAGGGTGCTGCACTTGGGCAGTAGTAACCAGCAGCACGCTTATAAGATGGAAAACTCCCTTCTTGAGAGCATGGAGGCAGAAAGGGATCTTGGAGTCATCATTGACTCCAAGGTGAACGTGGGCCGACAATGCAAGATCACGGTTAGCAGGGCTAACCGAACCTTATCGTGCATCCACAGGTGCATCTCAAGTAGGTCCAAAGAGGTGATCCTCCCCCTCTACGCAACACTGGTCAGGCCACAGCTGGAGTACTGTGTCCAGTTCTGGGCACCCCACTTCAAGAGGGATGTGGACAACATTGAGAGGGTCTATAAACTCACTAGCAGGGACCAGAAGGGTTTAGGGGAGACCTTGTTTCCCCTAGCGCCCCCCGGGATAACAAGGAATAACGGCCACAAGTTGTTGGAGAGTAGGTTTAGATTAGACATCCGTAAGAACTACTTCACAGTTAGGGCAGCTAGAATCTGCAACCAACTTCCAAGGGAAGTGGTGCTGGCTCCTACCCTGGGGATCTTTAAGAAAAGGCTTGATGCCTACCTGGCTTGGGTCATTTGAGCCCAGTTTTCCTCCTGCCCAGGCAGGGGGTTGGACTTGAAGATCTACAAGGTCCCTTCCGTCCCTACTTCTATGATGATCTATGATAAGAAAGGGACCAAGCCTGAGGAGGCAGAAACCCAACAATTTGGCATCCAGGGGTGTAGTGTGAAAGGGGGCCGGAAGGCCTGGTGCCCTAGTAAGTGCAAAAGGAGGGCCACGGGCCCAGAGAGTATAAAGGAGCTAGAGCCTCAGAGTCAAACCCTACCTGGTGGGTTTAGGCTGGTAGGCCTAGCTAGAGAAAGATGGTGGTGTCACGGCACGGGGTCCTGCAGGATGGCCATGATCTCCCCAAGGCCCCCTTACCATGCCAAGTTGGCCCAATGGGCACTCTCGATTCTTACCCGCCACGTCTTTGATGGTATATATATAATAGGGAGGCTGCCTTTATGTCATCTTGGACATGGTTTTGCTGTACTCTCTGACCCCGTGGGCTCCTGCCCTTGTGGGTTCCGTTCTGCAACGGGTGTTTCAGGGCACCCTAGCCTTATGGGCTATGCGTGGCTCCAACCACCCCTTTACCACACCCCAAGCCTAGCAGATGGAACTGACATTATTTGGTCTGGGCCTTGTTACAATTTGGCCCCCTGGTCTTCCCTGGGCTCTCTGCAGCCCTGTCTTGCACTGCGCCCTCTCTGGCACCGGATTCGGTGCACCACAAGTGCTGTGCCCTCTCTGGCGCCGGGGTCGGTGCACCCCCAAATGCTGCACCCTCTCTGGCACTGGGGTCCCCACATTGCTGTGGGTCCCCTATGAGGCCTCCTCCATCCCCTAATAGCCTCACCCAAGTCACCGGTCTTAAACAGCAAACAAAAGACAAGCCCCTGGGCTATAACATCATTCAAGCCACAGCAGGGGTGCTCCATCCCTCACCAGTATCAGAGGCTGTACCTGCAGTCAAGCCTCTCCCTTTGATTGCTCTGAGAGAGCTCCTTCCCCCTTGGCTGCTGGCAGGGAACTGCTCTCCTGGCCTCCGCCCTGGGGTTTATATGTGAGCCAGGCCCTGCCCCTTCTGGTCAGCTGACCACTGGCAGGTGTGGGCCACTAGCTCACTTTGGTTGCCCCTGGCTCCTCACTTATGGCTAGGGCGTAGTTTCCACTCTTCAAAGGAGCAGGGCACTTAAGTGCGACAGGGGGGAAAAGCTCATGGTGGCTGAGAACCCCAACATAGAAGTACAAAAGGCAATCTCCTGCTTGTAAAAACATCTAAACAATATTTACATCAAGATGTGGCAGGCAAGTAAAGGCGGGATACAAGACAAAATACAAAAGTGAAGTATTAAGGGACTTCAAGGGTGCCCTGCATAAGCCGCTAGAATGCCACTGGGGATGGCGACTTGTTACACCAGGGGTTAATCTTCTGGGAAAACTGAAGCTGCAGTTGACTAACTGAATCCATTGGATCCCAAATACTGTGGACCAGGTCAAGGACATAGCAATACTATTAAAATCAACCCTTCTTTCAAGGTACTAGAGCTAAATGTAAAGTGCTTATCAGCTTCAAAGTACTCTATTCTTGAAAACATTGCCTCCTAGTACAGTGCAGATGTTATCTGCCTTCAGAGAATCCATGTTAATTCTTATTAGAATAAGAATTAATATTCATTATATTAATATTGGAGAACATATTAATAATATGGTCTCCATTGCCATGGGATGGAGGCCAAAGCCCTGAGGTAAGTGGGGAAGTGGGTGAGCTGGAAGAAGAGCAAGCAGGAGTGTGCAGCAGGGGAGGTGCTCTCATTCTTCCTGAGAAATCAGGGCAATTGGCTAGTTACCTTAGGTGCCTGTACATGAATGCACAGAGCCTGGGAAACAAGCAGGAAGAAATGGAAGTCCTTGTATAGTCATGGAACTATGACATGATTGGAATAACAGACTCAGTGGGGTATCTCAGATGACTGGAGCGCTGTCATGAATGGGTACAAACCGTTCAGGAAGGACAGGCAGGGGAGAAGAGGAGGAAGAGTTATACTTTATGTAAAAGAGCCATATGATTGCTCAGAGCTCTATTATGAAACTGGAAATAGGCCTGTTGAAAGTCTCTGGGTTAGGGTCAGAGGACAGAGCAACAAGAGTGATGTCATGGTGGGGGTCTGCTGTAGACCACCAGACTAGGAGGAAGTGGTGGATGAGGCTTTCTTCAAACAACTAACAGAAATTTGTCAATCACGGGCCCTGGTTCTCATGAGGGATTTCAATCACCCTGACATCTGCTAGGAAGGCAATACAGCAGTGCACGGGCAATCCAGGAAGCTTTTGGAGAGTGTTGGGGACAACTTCCTGGTGTAAGTGCAACCATCTCAAGTTGCAGCAAGGGAGGTTTAGGTTAGATCTTAGGAATAATTTTTTTCACAAGGAGTATAGTAAAACACAAAAACAGGTTACCCAGAAAGGTTGTCCATCCTTAGAGATTTTCAAGACCCGACTAGACAAAACTACCATCTATACTGAACTGCTGTGATATTACAAGGAGTAACCATTCTAATCTGGCTAACGGCTACAAGTTCTTTAACTAATCATGGCCCTCTCCATTTCTACTATCACTCTAGCCTCTCACTACATGCTGCAGACGTAATGACCATCCTGCCAGCTAGGGCTATAGAAAATCTGAACAACAGAGAAAACTGTACTTCATCTCTAGCTGGAGGGAAAGTGTCTCCCTCTTACTAAACAGGAAACCTATCATGTCATTGCCCTTAAGCATCAGCACCAGCTGTTTCAATTTAGCATAGTCTCTGTGTGTCTGCGAGTATGAATGTCTATGTGGGACTTCAGTTTTTGAGACCCAGAAGCAGAGGGTCAGTGTACTGAAAAAGAATGGATTAAAGATACTAAGTTACCACGCTGGCTAGGTCTAGCTACTCATACTAGTGTTACTATTTCTGTTGCTGTGAATTTGCTTAGTAGGGATTTGAATGCTGGAAGGTGTGCTGTCAAGAAAACAGTAGTGTGGCTTGCTGACACAAACTGAAGCAGAACTAATAATAATTTTAGGGGGATTAGATTTAATCCATTGTATTGAGCCAAACACCCAGACAATAGGATTTTCTGGCTTAAAATATATAGCAAAAACAAGCTACTGACCTCCTCTTCCCCTCCCCCCATCAAGTATTGCTTTGTCTCACAGTACTGAGATGTACTTGTGCAGTATTAACTGTATTGCTAGTCCCTCACAACGGGACTGATGCTGCTTGTGTGCTAGTGCTCACATTTTAATTGATAGGAGGTCACAACTTGTAGAGTTGGGACCTTCATTAAGTTTTTAAAATAAGGCTCATTTTCAATGGAGCTCCCAAAGAAATGAAGATGGAATTAAACTTTATGCGGAGATATCAAAATATATCAAGCAATAAAATTCTCTTGGCTCTCACCCCTGTTTGCTCACTTAGAACAGACTGTAGCAGTTAGTTTATCTCATAGCCCACTGATCTGTAAATAACATGTTGGGACTGTTTGGTGCAGCTACCATGTATCATTTGTTTCTGTCACAATTCATCTCCCTTTATTTGTTAATTGCTGTTGGTTTCTGTGCTTGTAATATCTAGCTGGTAGTTCTTAAGATCTGACCTCCTCCCATCCCCCCCATTCACTGTAACTTTATTTTCATCTTGGAAAAAGATAACCCTGCAATTTTCATTAAATTTCTGCCCTGACTTCAAAGCTAAGTCCTTGGTACAGTTTTTATTTATGTGGGCCCTGTTTCTGGGCTGAGAAACTCTCCAGGCATACACCTTAAGGTCTGCATAATGCCAAATTCAGAATTGGAGCCAAACTATCTTTTTTTGCCCACCACTCTCTTCATTTGTCTCTGCTAATTTGCTGAGTATTGCAGGATGTATCGATTTCTCATGATATTTTCAGTACTAACACAAAAGATCTTTTCCTTCCCAGTCCAGATCCTGTTAGTGTCATAACAGGAGGCTTCTCACAGGTGTCTTGGCCATGTTCTGAGTTGGATAATCATTCTGCCTGTCTATATTCCCTTTAATAGATATATAGTTGACACATCATAACCTCATCACCCTCGATTATGTAATGTTTCTGTGTGTAGTCCAGTAGCTGCACCTTTTCCTCATAGAGTGCACCCTCAGCAAGTTTGCAGATGACACCAAGCTGGGGGAAGTGGTACTGGAGAGTAGGGCTAGGATTCAGAGAGACCTAGACAAATTGGAGGATTGGACCAAAATAAATTTCATGAAGTCCAATAAGGACAAGTGCCAGATCTTACACTTAAAACAGAACAATCCCATGCACTGGTCCAGGCTAGGGACCAACTGCCTAAGCAGCAACTATGCAGAAAAGGACCTGGAGGTTAGAGAGGACAATAAGCAGAATATGAGCCAACAGTGTGCCCTTGTTGTGAAGAAGGCTAACGGCGTAGTGGACTACATTGGTAGGAGCATTGCCAGCAGATCAAGGGAAGTGATTATTCCCCTCTATTTTGCACTAGTGAGGCCACATCTGGAGTACGCTGTCCAGTTTTGGGCCCTCCACTACAGAAAGGATGTGGAAAAATTGGAGAGAGTCCAGTGGAGGGCAACAAAAATGGTTCTGGGGGCTGCGGCACATTACTTCTGAGAAGAGGCTGAGGGAACTGAGTTTATTTAGTTTACAGAACAGAAAACTGAGAGGGGATTTGATAGCAGCCTTCAACTACCTGAAGGGTGGTTCAAAAGAGATGGAGCTCAACTGTTTTCAGTGGTGGCAGATGACAAAACAAGGAGCTATGGTCTCAGGTTGCAACAAGGGAAGTTTAAGTTAGATGTTAGGAAAAACTTTCTCACTAAGAGAGTAGTAAAGCACTGGAACAGGCCAACCAGAGAGGTGGTGGAATTTTCATCTTTGGAGGTTTTTAAAACCTGGCTAGACAAAGCTTCGGCTGGGATGATCTTGTCGGGGAAGGTTGTGCTTTGAACAGGGGGTGTGGACTTAGTCCTTTCCAGCCCTAATTTCCTATGGTTCTATGGCATTCTCATTAGCAAGCTAAGGAAATACAGACTAGATGAAAGTAGTGAAAGGTAGATACATAATTGGTTGGATCATCATGCTCAGCAAGTAGTCATCAGTAGGTCAATGTCTAGTTGGGAGGAGATATCAAATGGGGTTTGCTAGGGGTCTGTCCTGGCTCTGGTATTGTTCAAACAACTTCATGAGTGATTTCAACTATAGGGTTGAATGCACACTTAGCAAATTTGCAAATGCCACCAAGGTGGGGGAGTTGCAGACACTCTGTCGGGTGGAACTAGGATCCAAAATGACCCAGACAGATTCCAACCTACATTTCCCCTGTGAAACTTGAGGCCACTGCTCCTAGTCCTGTTTCTTACCGCCATGGGGGAAAGTCCATCTCCATCCTCTCTAAGTGTCCTTCATATATTTGAAGACTGTTATCAAATATCCTCTCAGTCTTCTCTTCTCCAGACATCTCTCAAGACAGAGAAAAATAGCCCTTTATCACCTTTATCATCACAGCCCTTAGGTGTTGTCTCTCTTAGGTGGATACTTAAGCAGTTATTCCTGCCTTTGACCTTTAGTAGTACACCAACCCACTGCACTTATGTGATATTACTTATGTGATTACTTATGTGATATAAATGCTTATACTTTCCTAGGCAATGTAAAGATTTTTCTGGCCATCTCTCTCTGGTGGTGGTTGACAAGCTCATAGTAGCAGTATACTGCAAGTTAGATAAGTGGTTCTCAACCTTATTAGACTCAAGGCACCCCTCAGAAAATGCCAGCTCTTAGTTTTCAAATAACAGAACAAATTATCTGTTGCAAAGAACTCAGAAAGATTAAAACAGATCAGAAAGGTTTCAACACTATGGATTCCTATTTGAAATCTCTGTGTTTCTTTTGTGAATCATGTTATGTGCCCTTGACAATGCTAACATTGTGTGGCATCCCATAACACCCTTAAAAGGATCTCAAGGCACCGTAGCAGCCTGATTGAGAATCACTGGGTTAGACCAGCTAAATTCCTTCTATCAAGATTCCCAGTCTTACCTTGGTGATTAAAAAGCTGCCTTTCAAGTTTATGGCATTTAGTAGGTCTTTCAAATTCTGCCCCTCATAAAAATGCCTGGTCCCTTTTCATATCTTTCCTTAGGAGTGATAAGTTGGGTAAATCAAATCAATAAAGGGGATTTGGAAGAACTGAGGAAATAAAGGTCATTATTTATAATTTCTTTCAGTCCGTCACTAACTTTGTTGCTGTCAAACCTATACATTACTAAAAATAAGGACAAGTCAGAAGGGAGTAGAGCTAATTTTAGAAACATCCTCCCCAGGCTTTTTTTTTCCAAAGAAATCTTTGAGGCTGCTACAATGTGTGACCCCAGTACACCAAACAATATGTATTTTAAGAAATTTTGAAGGTGAATCTCCTGGGCTAGGGGGAGAAATTACACACAAATCAGTATAAGCGATCAGAAACTGGTTTAAACCTGTAACAGAACAGAGGTTCAGTGCATGTAGACCAGTACAGGCAACCCCTGCTTAGTGCTCTTAACTGGTTCCTGAAAACCCGAGCGTTAAGTGAAACTAGTGTTAAGCGAAACCAAAAGTTTTTGACAATCCAAAATGGTGATTGCAAGTATTTTTAATGACTCAAGATGGCACCCGCGAGTATTATAATGAAACTTGCTGAGCGCTATGTGGAATCAGGTATCAATTTAAAATGAGCGTTATAGTGAAATAGTGCTAAGTGAAACAGTGTTAAGCAGGGTTTGCCTGTATAAAAATGGTAAACTCAGTCTAAAATAGACCTGGATTGATGTAGTATCAGATTTACCTGATTTAGGTTAGACTGACATATTGAACTTAAATACCAGATCCCCTCCTGAATCAAGTTAAGTCACAGTCCCACAGCATCCCAGGATGTTTTGTGGGCCTCCGCTAACTGCCCCTTGCAGGGTGTGCAGGCTAGCCTCTACCTCCCTCATCTGCTCCGGCTGAGCTGGGTGGCCCCACTCCCACCCTGTCACAGAGCTGATGCAGCAAAACCTCCGCTCTCCAACCCATCTGGCGGCAGCACAGGGGGCAGGTGAAGCCGGGAACAGAGCCCCGCATCCCAGCTTCTGACAGCACGGTGAGAAATTCTGTATCTTCTTAGGATTTCCCCTTTTAAATATCCAGAGAAGCATATCATAGATTAAAATGTGTGATCTCTGAACTTCCAATGATCAATAAAAACAGAGGGATCCTCTTCCTATTAAACTGACCAACCAAATTTTCCATCTGTAAAGACTAATGCTTTATAAGAATACCTGCAATTAACCAAAGGTTGCAGTCCAGCCATGGCTTGAAATCCCTTGTGCAACAATTTGATACGTTCTGGTTTACAGACGGAACAGCTATTTATTACCTTTAGGATATATTCATTAGAAGATTCTTTCTGATCCAAATGGGGAGAGCTCAATACAACCACATGCTTAAAAATATTGTACAAAGGGTATGAGGGTATGTGAATGTTCTTTAGTCAGTTTGAGATTATTGCTCCTTCCTTAGCAGGCCTTGTTGTAACTTGTGCTACAGGAGTTACATGGGGCGATCTCTTTCTTATCATGAGGACATTTTAACATGCAAAAGGTGCTTAAAACAGGTGACTGGTTGCAATAGCAGTGCTACGCTTATTTGGGTTGTCAACTGCTTTAGATGCATGTCCACCGTTGTCAGCTGTCCAAGGGACCACTGCCAAGCTATAGACAAGTTGGCACAAGCAGGAAGGTTGTGAAGTAAGAATAGTTATGAGCATTTTGTTGTGATAATGTTGCTATGGAGCAGGCATTTCCCAAATACTTGAAGAGATGGTTCCTTCTCCTAAGAGCTCACATTCTAAGGGAGAATCTGGTGAAGGGCACCAATAGACAACTTGTACACAGTTGCATACATATCGATAAAGCAGCCCAGCAGAATTTGGAGTAGGCATCTGGAGGAGAGTCCTCAGGAAGGCACATAGAGGAAGCTAGAGGGAACACGGTAGGAAGGTGACTGAAAACAGAAATAAGTAAACAATCTGGGAAGATGGAGGAAGCAAGGGGCAGCATGAAGCTTGACTGGAGAGAATAAATAATTGATAGGTAGAGCTTTGAAAGGGCTGACCAGAAACTAAAACAGGATTTCAAAGGAGGATGTATGTGATCACACTGCCAGGCAAGGAAGCAGAATTCAGTGGTAGACTCCTGTTTAAACTGAAAGTGGCCTCCAGTTCCTATGCCATGTCCACTGCTTTGTAGCGCCTCTCAGAGAGAAATTGGAATCAGTTCTTCAGAGAAAATCAGTTCTTTCAGGACTGAACCACACTATTTGTACCCCATGATGAGCCCAAAATATTGTGCCCAAGAGCCACGTGCTACCAGAACCGAATGTCAGTTGTACAGTTCTGCTGAAATACAAGCAGGATATGCCAGTAGCTGAGCAGGAGGCACATTTGTTCTAATTTTACTTGCTCCTGCTGGCTTAAATACTTAACACAAGTTTTAACATGACATTCTTAAGCCCCTTCATTTTCAAAAGGCCCCAGAAGATGTCTATAATGACCATTAATGCTTCAGGTCAAGAAATAACAAAAATGGATAGTGAATGAGAGAAAGTGTAGAAAAATGATGCCTGAAAGCTCCCAAAAAGGCAATTATTGTCTGTCTTCTCCGTCTTTTTGATGCCATGCACATCACCTTTCAAAGAGACCATGTCTCTAATAGACCACAGGTATTGTCCTCAAGATGATTTTGCTGAACCTTCCTTCAGTGCTATTTTTATTGCAAATTATTATGAAGGTGTATTGAAGAAGTGAGACTTACTTTGTGGTCTGGAGCAAGTGAGATTTGTGGTCATTTTTAACTGACTTTGATTCTGAGTTCCAAACCCTTTGCAGAGCTAAGACGGTATTTTCTCTTCCTCTTAACTTTTTTAAAATAAATGTTTCCAAGACTGTTTCATTTCACTAGCTGAAAATAGGCATGACAACTTTACAATAGGAGGTTATAAAGAGAGTAGGAATCAAGAACTATCACTAATTAGTGAGAACAGAACTGGAAGTAATGGGCTTCAAGTCCAATTCTGCTCTAAAGACGACTGTAGAGAAATGGCCCCTCCTTACCCAATTAATCACTAGTCTGTGTGTTTGCTCTGCTTAATGACAAAAGTAAGTTCTATTGATTTTTTTTTTTCAGTGCAGTAATTTTCTGGCAAAACTTTTAACAAGGAGTCTTCTTCCACCATGGGTGGTTCTGCTGAAGAGCAACTTTCATAACAGAAGACTGGTGCAATCATACCTCTCTGTTATACTTCATGGAGTTTCCAAGCTACCAACTGGTATGCCTCTCCTCTGCTTGCTGCTGGCCCTGTACCTCTGAGCTGGTGGTGCTACAGCATCGCTGTCCAAAGGCAGAGGATATTACTGGACTGCCCCAAGGGAGGAGTTGAGAGTGTTCAGCAGTGACTGATTTGGGAAGAGCTATCCTACCAAACAGCATGCAGGTGCAGACATTTGTGGTAAGCAGGCAATGCAGACATGATAGAAAACAAAATGGTAGGAGGATGAGAGACTCTGGGGGCTGGGGGTGGGAGAAGAAATAAAACATAAGGCTGGGTAGCAAGGGGTAAGGAAGGAGACAAGAAGAGCATTGGACCTTGCAGTCTGCAGTAGCTCAGAGATGTGATTGCAGGGAGAGTCTGTCTTAGCCCCAGGCTGGAGCCTGCCTAGCGTGGATGAAATCTTTGGGGATCTCCAAAATCTCCACAGAGCAAACTGTTGTTTCTGAAGGGCTTGTAGCCTTGGTCAAGTGCTGGTGGCGTCTGATGAGTCTGGCAGAAAGACAGTTGGCACTGCTTGCCAATTTGCAGTCACTCCTCTATAGCATGGTGCACTAGCATTTTTAAAGAAAAGTTAAATATTTCTGATGACCATCAGCAAAACCACATATTTTCCCCTTTCCTCACCCACTCAGAAGTGGCCGAACCATTGTTGCTTCAATTTAACAAAGGAAAAGAAGAAAGAACCAGCATGAGCTAGGTGTGGCATCCCGTTGAAAACGTGGGAACACTGAGTCCAGTTCTGTGGTATCACAGTTAACCATACCAAATGAATCCCATTTACAAAATTATCAAGCTACATCTTCTAACGAGTTAGATTATTTTTATCCCTAATTCTCTTACTAAAAGGCTTTTCCAGAACCCGACTCCTCTGATGGTTGGAAACCTTCTAGTTTCCAGCCTAACTTGATTCACAGCCAATTCAAACCCATTTGTTCTTGTGCCAACATTGTCCTTTATTTTAATAGCTTTCCTTGCTTCTGGCATTTACTTCCCTGCTGTATTTATAGAATGCAATATTATGCTGTCTCACCTTTTGTTTTGCTAAGCTAAACAAACCAAATCCATTTAGTTTCTGCTCATGAGTTCTTCATTCCCCTGATCCCCACTACTATTGAGCCTGCTGGAAGCCCAGATGTTGAGTACCCTCATTTTGCTGGGGTTGACGCATGTGGAGTGAGAGTGGGAGGCAGGGCTTTATTCCCTCAGTGGCGTGACTGAGCCTTACAGCGCCATGGTATAGACATACCCATAAGAGGAGAGTGCTGATGCAGCATCATCAAGAGAGGAAGACTGGACTACTGTACAGAGAATTGATATTTCTTGAGGCTTAGAGTAACGGAAATGGGATGACATATACAGAGTGCCAAGCCATGCATTTAGCAACTATTAACAAGAATTTCCATTATATGCTGGGGTCTTATCACTTGGAAATAACCAAAATGTAGAAAAACCTGGGTTTCTTAATCGATTGCAGGATGAATGAACCACAAATGCATCTGCAAGCAGAGTTTTGCAGTGGAAAGTGTCAGGGAACTTTCATAATAAGGGTTATTACAATATAAAAATAATGAGACTTTCCTGTTCATGAGGGACCAATTCAGTAAGAGGGCATTGAAAGCCTTTGAGTCTTGCAGTGAGATATGAATGGCAGATGCCTGTACAGGGCAGTTTATAACAGCTAGGCCCTCCCTCATTTGAAGGCCCCCTCCTGACATTGTATAAAAGGTCATTTAAATAAGATAACAGTATTATTGCACCAAGACATCCAATTTAAAATTATGCTTTCAGAAGTGGTTTAAAAGAAACAAAGTTTGGATCAGCCGCAGGTATGCACAACCTATGTTCGCAGGCAAAACCTGAGATCTAGTGTGCACTAGAGTTTGTATGTGTATAAGCTGAGCACATGCATTTGAAAACTGACATGTCTAGTCCCTGAGGCTGGGTGTGGCTGGGGCCCGGGGGCCCCACAAAAC
>NW_005842006.1:999837-1016674 GCF_000455745.1 Alligator sinensis
TTCCAGCTTCTCAGTGCATTCCCCCACTGTTTCACCTGCCATGCCTTGATGTATATGAATTGGGAGGCTGCTTGAGTCCTGGAGTGATTCTGGTTGCTTTTAATTGACCTGGCCAGACTCTGTCTTATTGGTCACTCTCTGCACATTTAGTCTGCCACCCAACTATTCTGTGCCCTGCTGGCCCTTACCCTGTCCTGCCAGTGCCATGTGCAGCCCTTTCCATACCTTGGGGCACTAAATTGTCTTAAAGGCATTAATCAGAGTCTTCAGCCTCCCCCATAGCTATGCCTGTGCCTCAATAATTTCAATCCCCTTCAGCCTCAGCTCTTGCCTGGTTCTGGCTTTCTTTCTTGACTCCTGGGTCTGTTGTGGCTTCAGCCCCTACCATTGCTTCAACCCATCTGCCTTGGCTTTTAACTATCACAGCCTTTGTTCGGTCACATCCCTGCTCAGTGCAGGGCTTGAAACCCAGAATGAACCAGGCACCCTGCTGCATGGGCTCCTGTCCACCCCTACAGCCACAGTCTGGCCCTCCAGTATTAATAACCCACAATAATAGCCACAACCATCATTAGTTGTGGCTGGGTGCCTCTCTCCATGCTGTCCCCAGATCCTACCCTGTTTGGCTGGCCTCTCCCCCAGCTCTGGCCTTCCTGGACCTACTCACAGTCCAGCCATGCAGTTCTGTGCCATTAACCCCTTACCTTAGCAGAGGCTGCCAACTGGGCTTCAGGAGCTGAGCTTGTATCTCCCTGGGCTCCAACTCCTCCAATCAAGGGATCCCCATATCAGTTAAAAGTGTCTTCCCTTGGCTTAATGAGCAGCCTGCCCATATTTGCTGCAGTTTGCTTTCCTACGTGTTGGGAGCTCTGTCTTATTTTTTTGCAGCTAAGTCCCAGTAGCTGCCTTGCAGCTTGATAGCCTCTATCATTTGGCTTCCCCTGGCTGCTTATTCTCCTGCAGCCATCTCCACCTCATCTGCCTACTTCAAGTTGCAGCTTTCTAATGCTGCCTTCTTATCAACTAAGTAGAAGAGATTAAAGGACCCTGTTACACAAGGCTGAATGCTGATGTAAAAGACTTGCTTTTTAGGTAGCTTTTTGGGATGTGGTGAGGTGTTAAAGGCGATCTGGGTCATGATCTCTCAATTTTCTTTTTGTGGGAGGATGCTAGGGCAGTGTGGCTTGTTGTGGCTACAGAGATCTGTCTGCCAAGATTAAGAGCAGGATCAGGTTCTTGTGGGTGGATCTAGAATTTTGAAAAAGGGGGTGCAGATGGTGAGGTGAATCATCACACATAAAACAACACATTTTTTCTTCAGTTAAAAATAAACTAAAAACTTTACTAATACAGTAGAGGTCTACCTAGGGCTGTATTATTCTGTTTAAGAACTGAAGCAAAAACAAATATAACTTAACTGAGTTAAAAACAAGGTGAAATAGGAGCTCCATGATCAGGAGCAGCTCACGACAGCAAAACTTCAGAACAAAGGATAGGTTGATTGGTGGAACATCAGGACTATTACAAAGAATAGGGGGCCATTAATACCTATGGAATGAAGAGTTTCAAAGGGATCGGGTAGATCACTGGTTCTCAACCCACGGCCCATTGGCCACACGCAGCCCAATCAGCACACTGCTGTGGCTCATGTGCTATCCTGTTAAGTGGTTAGACAGGAAGTAAGTTGTGTGGGTGCAGCCCACAGAACACATTGAGAGCTGCAAGTGTGGCCCACTATGGCAAATAGGTTGAGAACCACTGAGGAAGATTATAATGAGCCATGAAGTCAAGTGACTTCCTCAGCACTGCCAGACTAAAAATGCTGCTAGCACTGCTAGGCAGTTCATTTTAAACTTGGGGTAGAGTAGGATTCAAAGGGCGTGCAAGTGCACCAGTTTCCCCCTTCCCCACCCCTGGATCTGCCCCTGCAGGTATCTTTGTTTGTAACAGGCCTGCAGTGTTGTTGCAACCCACTTCCCTATCTGGCTATGACTTCTGCTAGGGAGGTGAGTCAGGTTTAAGAATGGAGGCTGTTGTGGGTTTCTAAGATGCTTCAGAATAGAGTGAGTAAACCTAAGAAAAGATCCATAGGAGTAGCTGCGACTGATGAAGGGAATTGAGCTGACCTCCTTAATTTTGTTAATCTCTTTCTTAATAAAACTACCCTGTGAAAGGAGTGAGCTGAGACACTAGACAT
The DNA here is from genome assembly GCF_000455745.1 of Alligator sinensis. Lineage (NCBI taxonomy): Eukaryota > Metazoa > Chordata > Crocodylia > Alligatoridae > Alligator > Alligator sinensis. The sequence continues at coordinate 1,002,035 of NW_005842006.1, forward strand.
CAGGCCAACTTGTTGGCTATTTTAAATGGGCCAGGCTCCATTAAAGACAATGGAGCTGCACCTTTTTACAGTAGAAGGGAATCTGGCATAGTATGTTGACCTTGCTTTTATAGATCATGTAAGGAAAGGCTTGTAATAAAGGGTCATTCTTGGTTGGATTAGAGTTGGTCAACACTGCCTGTTGAATTCTTTTGGCAGAAATTTGGCACAAAGACTTCCATCTTTGGCAAGAATTTTCAAGTTTAGTTTAGTTTTGCTTTGTTTTATTTGGGAATTGAAACCCATGGATGTATGTTTATTTTCACGGTTGCTTTAATATTGTTCCTTAAGTGGTTCCAAAGACCTAATGAAACAATATGATACAATAGCTTCCTTGCCCAAAGAAGGTTACCTGTGCTTTTCTCACCAATTTGTTTTGTTCAAGATAGGTAATAGTTCTTTGTCTCTTTTGTATATGGTAGGTTAACACAGGATTGAGTTTGTTGATCCTAAGATGCCCTCTTGAGTGAATAGCTGAGTCAGATGAGGCAGATAAAATAAGTAATTCAGGGCAATTCAGATTTATTCATGCAGAGGAGTAAGCTCAAAGCATTAACTTCCAAAGCCTCTAAGTAGTCACAAGTGCTGCTTTTGGTCCTTCTCCACTAAAATCTTATGCTTTTTTCTCTGGGTACTTAGTGTTGCATAATATGCAGTAGTTAGCAGTAAAATACGGTATGCTGTACTGGGTAGTTTAAGTGCTTTCTGAACACTTAGAGGAAAGTTTTTTTAAAGAGGCATTTAGATATCCGCTGACCACTGAAAACAAGCAGGAGTTGAGCAATTAGGCCCAGGTATACAAAAGGATTTAGGTCCACAAACAACCATTAGGTGAGTCACAAGCCTGAAGTAGGTAACCAAGTCCGGGGGGCAGTGGTACCGTGGACTACAGAGCGACTGAGGAGAGGCCTGTGTCAGACCACAGCTTTGAACTTGGGGCCTCAGCCTGCCACGCTACGTCTGATCACGCAGACTGAGCAAGGCTGGCCTGAAGCCTCCAGTAGGGCTTGATCCTCTGTCTACTCTCTGTTGCTGAAGTAGCAGGCTATGATCAGCTTGCCCTTCACCTTCCACATATCAGCAACCCCTGAGCAGGAAGAGGAAGTATCTGGGAGGCAGGGCTCTGTCTGACCCACAACTGCTCTCCTGCTCTTTCTAGCTTCCTCCTAGACTCTGCTCTCCACTTGAACTCCCAACTTATCAACTTGCTTGTTCCTTGACTCTGCTCCTGGTTTGATCCAGCTTCCTGACTAAGCTTGTTGGTAACCTCACTCTCCATCTACTCCTCTGGTGCTCTTGACTCACCATGCTTTTAGACTTCTGATTGACCTCCCAGTTTCCTGACCCTGTTTGTCTCTGGACAGCTTCCCTTTCCCAACCCAGGTCAGTGCCTCAGTCCCAGAGTAGCCCAGACCTGACTCTCTACATCCTGGCATGACACTGGTTTCCAAAGGTGAGAAGAGGCAGCCAAGGAAGTCAAGTGACTGAACCTCTTTTGCTTGACATGGGGTCCCTGGACCGGGAGTCTGAGTAAAGAGTGGCTCTGGGTTCCACTGACTGAGCCCAAGGAAGGTGGTGGAAAACCCCTTCACATGAATGACAGAGATGGAGCCTGAAGTCAAGCTGAGGACCCAGTACAAAGCTGTTGGACTTCTCTCGTTTTAGTTGGATTTCTTGCATACTCTACTTGTAGAGGATCTGGGGATAGAATTTTAGTCGCTAAAGAAAAAAATCTTCCAGATGGGAGTAGCCCATCCAAGATTGGGAGATCCAAGTCCCTGGAGTTATGCTTAAGAATGCTGCTTCATAGGGTGGGCTCAGGCATGTGCTTCAATGCTTTGCTGAAAACAGGATTTGAATGAAACATATACTGGACCCCTTGCCTCCATGTAACTGCTCTGAAGCATGTTGGCTTAGGGACATAGGGAAACAAACTGCAGCTAGACTTGCTCTGTGGATAAAAACATGCCTTCAGTCTCCAGGGCTGACACTTCAGTGCTTGTCACAAGCACTTAAATCATTTTTAAAAGGTCTTTAAATATTATAGTAAGCCCTTGGGTTTTTCACTGGCCACAAATTAACTAGCTGGCTCTTTAAATTACATCATGCCCGGTGGAAATGTTTCAAAAGTTCCATTTCTGGAAAACACAAGAACATCCTTTGATTAACTCCCTTCTTCAGGATAACAATGGGCTAAGTTGTTTCAAAGGACATGAGCTGATTTTAAGTTTATTAAACGTCCTGGCAGATTCAAGTTCAAATATGAGCATGGATCAAAGTGAAATGTTCTCCCCCACACTTTTAAAAAGGTCACAGTCCCCTCTACTTCAGGACTCTACTCCAGTCCTTCCTTCTGGCCAGCAAGGTGCTTGTTGAAAGATGTAACAGTGATTAGCCTTGGGATTTATGGAGTGGCAGAAGTTCAGAGGAGCTGCAGGTTCTGTGGCTTGCATGTGCTCGCTCCACATTGTTGGTTGTCACTCTCTTCTCTCTGCTTATAACAACAATTCAATATGAATCTTTAGAACTGAATTATTTTAGCAAGGCTCTGCCAGGGTATTGGACAGAAGTGTGAATTTATGGAGAAACAGGGTCAGTTTTGATTTCTGCCCAGAGCTGTGACTGACTAGTAGTTCCAGATGGACCTGGACCAGTGTCCCTTGCACACCTCTGCTGCCCAGTCAGCTTGTCTCTGAATTTACCAGCCACATCCACACAAATGTGGATGTTTGGTTCCCTGGGAACAACTAAAAGCTAGTTGTCCCTGGGGAACACCTGTGCCATGTGCCCTCTAGCATGCAGCAAGTTACCCCAGGTGGGGTAGGGGAGGCTGGGGCCAGCACTGGGTAGCCCTAGCAGCCTTACCTGGGGCCTTGGGGGCCTCCTGGGACTGCAGCAGCATTGATCCTGCCACTTGGAGCCTGGCCGGCAGCCTGAGCATGGCTCTGGCCAGCCCGGCTCCAATTTTGAGTGGTCCCTGGGGACCAGCCGCTCCGTCCCTGGGGAGCGACTGAAGCCCCAGTCCCTGGGGACCAGCCGCTCTGTTTTTGGGGGGGTTTTGTGCAGATTTTTTTGACCCCTGGATATCCAGGGGTGAATCCACCCTCCTCCCCCACACTGCTACCTTGCAGCTTAGAGAACACCTGATCGTTCATTAGTGTAATATGTGCCACTGCAAATCTGTCCTTTGACCTAGGACATTCCACCTATGACCAGGTGTCCTTTGCCTAGGACTTTCAGGAGAATGGGTTGCCATTTGCCTTTATTATGTATGAGATTTCCCTCACAAGGTAGCAAGGCATTTCTTCTCTCCTGTTAAGCATAAGGACAGAGGACACCATATAAAGCTTAAGAGAATATGCTGGTTCTAGCAGGCTTAAGAGAATATGCTGGCTCTAGCAGGAACAGCTTTAGAAGGTGACATCCAGTTCCAGAGCTGTCATCCCCTAGACAACAAGTAAGGAATTGGGGATTTCTTTGAGAGGTTCAAACTCCAACCAAGCGCCTGGGGTTGCCTCATTGCCAATCCTAGTGAGCAGACCTAGTGAAGGTTGGATAGTGTTTACCCCCTCCCACCCTAATGGACTGAACACCAAGATGCTCCTCAGATCTGACCTTCTAATCTTTTCAGACAAGGCTTTGAAAGTGACTCTGACTGTGTGCTACAGTAGGGATTTGCTGGCAGGTGCAGATCTTCTGTATATGTGTCAAATCACACATTGTGAAACAGATGTCCAAGAGCCAATTCTGATCCCATGGCAAGGAATTAATTCACATAAAATCTGGGAAAGCTGACACAGCCCATGCAATTTAACAATAAAAGCACATTTTCCCTGCTGTCATGTGGACTCTCTCCACCACACCCTCTTTACAGTCAGCCTTTTCCAGTTTGCCTTTTTAAGGTTGAAATGTCTGTGAAACACACTGTTATAGATGTTACTGTGGCTTTGATCTGAATGCCAATTGGTTGATGTTGGAAATGTGGGATAGGGTCTAATACCATTTTATTACTTAGCCAAGCAATGGTTGCTGGTGAATATAAGGTCTGGGTTGTATCCTTGTTTCCAGCAGCAGCTCTTGAATAATTTAGGTAGCTTTGGGTCATGGATCAAACTCAGCTGGTATTCATTCAACCAAGCTTATATTACTTTGCCATTTTTATTAGTATCATTGTAGCCCTATTGCATGCTGTGGCTGTTAAAATCATCAGTCATCACCCATGGTTTATGCTGACTGATTCCTGGTGTATCTGTAAAGGCAAAACTCTTGTTAGGTAGTTTGTAGACTGAAGTGACTGTGATTCTATTGAGTTTGACAGTCAGGATTTTAATGTTGTTTTCTTCAGTCTTTGCTATAGAAATTATGACCATTCCAGTTTTAACAAATATGGGACTTCCAAATTGCTTCTGTGGTCTTTCAGTCATGATAGAACCATCCTTCAATACCTGGAATGACTATGAGGCCCTCAGTGCATCTCTTGTAAGCACAAGACATCACACTGCACTTTCTTACATAGATTTACAATCAGTTCTTTATCTGCCATTGAAAACCTGTCAGGGTTTGCAGACAGTATTTTCAATTTTGGCCCTATGGAGGGCTCACATTTACTTTAGTCACAAGGCATTATGATTGGTTATAGTTAGTCAATTTGTGGGGTCAAAATTGTGGTGTGGCGTTAGCAGAATTTGCAGGTATTACCTGATAGGGGTCACAGTGTGAATGCTTCTGCTATGGTTGTTCCCCTCACAATCATGCATTTGCATTTTTGGTGTACAAGGCTGTGATGCACTGACACTGCCTGGGATTATGAAATATGAGATTCATGGATTGGGTTGGGAGCTGATATTGCTTTGATAGTTTCTTCCAGTTGAATGGACAGTGTCATAACCCAATGATTTTTAGTGCCTCGGCACATTGGAATTTTCCCGCCACATGGAGCTTTCTTTGCACGGTGGATTTCTCAGCTGCAGAGAGAAACCCCCAGCCCAAAAGAGTTCCCGCCACACATATGCAAATTTGTGTCCCACTATTGGTCAATTCTAAATTATTCCTACCTGGCGGCTAGCGATTGGTTTGCTAGCCGTATAAAAGGTTAGAGCAGCTTCCGCCCAAGTTGGAGGACCCCTCAACCATCTCGTGGGGAACTCTAAGCACGCTGTGGAGCCTAGTAAACTCTGCGTGTGTCTTGGAGGAGAACTTAGGGACCTGATCAGACTCTAACCACTCCCCGTCATCGTGGAAATATTGACGTACCCCCGTGTGAAGCGCTTGTGGAGTCGTACACCGACGACTCATCTCGGTTCAGTTCGAAGAGAGATCTCACCCGTGTGTTTGTGTGCAACTGTAATTCAAGCAAGTCTTCTTCCTGCACTGCGACCATCGGCAGTGTAAGTAAAGCTTTCGTTATACAACCAATACGCTTCCGTGCCTAACTCTATTCCATCGTGGAAAAACCCCACCTGATGGTCCGGGCTACTGGCCATAGCCTTAGACCGCCCTCGGTTCCCACAGACAGTAGTTTACCTCTACTCCATAACCCTATTCTTACCCTGAGGTGACTTGGGTTGCTTACTTATCTCTGATCATTCATTAGTTAGTGTTTACACTGTATTTATCAGGTGTAAAGGACTATAAAAATGTTCATGCTAGTCTTATCATTATTTAATAAGCAGTACCTGAGGCAGGGATTTTCAATGGTAGTGCCATGATACCCCAGGGTGCCACACAGTGCAACAGGTTGCACTGTTAGATGTACAAACACCTACACAGGTGTCACAAGGTAAACTCAGAGATTTCAAATAGGCATCCATAGCGTCACAGACTTTCTGACCTGTTGTGAGCTTTCTGAGTTCTTTGCAACAGAAGAATTGCGCTATTATTTTTCCATAGTCAAAAAGCAAGTGACAGGTAGCAACAAGTAAAGGATGTTTCTACAGGCCTTCTACAGGACAGTGATTATCCATTCAATAATGCACTTCAGAAGGGATGTAATTTATATGGTGAATATTCAGAGGGAAGAATATCCTGAGCCTTGTTAATGTTTGTACAAAATTGCTTTGTTGACTGACCAACAGCTAGCTTCCTATAGTGTCAAATTGGTCTGGCTTCCAAAGGACAGGGACCCATATGATAGAGAATGGGGGAAGAGACTGAGATATTGATGAGCTAAACCTAAGGAACATTCATTCAAAAACAGTGAATGAAACAAATGGGATCTACAGTGGAAGGTAAAGGTATCTGCAAGACTCTGGCAATTGGCAGGCTTAAACAATTGGGCAGGACCCCTAAAGAAGACATATTTGTAATACAGTCTAGCTCTGCTGCAGCTGTTCAAACATGTCATTATGTTCTTGGGGTTCTAAAATAATGTAAAAACTTTTTTTCATAATTTCATCTCAGAATATTTTTTCCTACAATGAAAGTCATCATTAACAGTTATAAAGTAGAAAGCATTATTTGATTGCTGAGGGAGACTTATGCAGCTGTTCTATGCTAAGAATACACTTGTGTTTCTCATTCTTGAAACAGAACAAGATTTGGATTGTGTAATTTCAGTGGGCAAGACATTTAGCGAGCTCATAAAAGTAGCTGAAAGGAAATGGCATAGCCTTTTTTATAAAGGAAAACTGAAAGAGTGAGCATGCTGTAAGGAATGTCAGTTTACAATCTCAAAGTAGGTTAGGATACCCAAGAGACAATTTAAATGAGGTTAGCAAGGAAAAACAGATGTTGGCCTAAAACATTCTTCTCTCAATACTGTAAGAATGAGTAGATCCAAGGAAAAAATGAATGGTTTAATATGTACTATTTTATGTTCATACTGTTTAGTGGGTCTATGTATAATGTTCTAGATCCCCTTTTAAGTTGCTCTGTTCTCTTACTGTAAATTGCCCTGAGCTTTTGCTGAGAAGGGTAAATTGCATAAATGTTGTGCTGTTCTCTGAATTTTCACTGTATTCTTCATGTCAAACAATTTGAAGGAAGCTAAACACCACTGACAGGACTCTGACGTTTACAGTGTTGTGCAATTATAATTTCAAAGCTATGCGGAAACACCTGAGATAGATAGTTATACACTGAGATTTTGCTTTTGATATTTTGTCCCCCTTGTCCATGAACCTCTGCTAAACATTGTCAGGAATGTGTATGAGAATGTGTTAATCATGGATGAGATTCTCTCTTCCATCTACCCAAACAATGGGAATTAACACAGCTACTTGGGGGATAGAGGGACACACATGAATCACTGGCAAAAATGAGTCATGGAAATGAGTGCAACTTGCAGACCGGAAAACTGTCTTCAAAAGGCCACCATGAATGAGACCACCTGAGGCCCTAATAAAAACATCTGATATGGAAGTTTATATAGCACAAACAGCAGCTGGAGAAACGAGTCATTGTGACCTGTTTTGGAAAAAAAAGCCAGTTCATGTTTTGCTCTTGTTGCTCAGAAGCAAGGCCATATAAATAAATGAGAGCAATGGTTGACCAGCTTCATTAGATAATGACTTGTCTGCACTGCAAATTAGATGAAGGGTAAAACTGGAGCACTGCTTCTACCCAGACTTTTGCTTTAGACGAGTGTGGTGCTAATGTGCATCCTAGCAATGCATTATGAATACAGATAGTCTGTGCTGCCAACATAAGCACTCTGTCCAGTAGCATAAAATCAGGAGGAAGAACAAGAAAGAAATGGGGGGGGGGAGAAAAATCTCAGGAACATTTGCAGCGTGAGATGTTTGCAAACTTTTCTCATGAATATTAGTATCTTTTATATTCTGTCAAAAAAAATTAAGCTTTCAAAATTCTTTAAGTAAATGGTGAAGGGAAAGGAGGATTAACAAACAATTGTCATGATAGTCACCCTGCTGCCCCTCCCTACAGTTTCCAGAAGCATTTGCTATCCATGCCTCTGCTTACCAAGGAGAGAGGTGTATTAATTTTTCTATGGCAGAAAGTGGGAGCTGTCTGGTTGAACCTGTTTATTTCTGTTCCAGAAGTTTAGGGCCTACTTTACATGAGGAATGGGGGGTGGCTCCAGAGGGAACAGGTGAACCCCAGCTTTGATTCCAACTTCATTCACTCAGCAGCTGCACCAAGGGAGCCTGACTTGCGCTTGCTGTGTAGGGCTGGGCTAGGAATTCCCTTTGCAGAAGGGGGCTTGAGGAACAAAGAAGTAAAGAGGAGACCCAAGGAGAAGGGTAGGTGGGGAGATTAAAAGGAGGTGGGGTCAGGGTAAACAATGCAGAGCCATAAACCAGACTCCCCAGAGCCAAGGTACTGCTGCTTGCTGCTCAGGGGAGAAGTCCTACCATCTCTTACCCCACCCCTTCCCAACCCACCCCACCCCACCCCTCCACCTAGCCCAGCCAGTGCAGCTGCACTGAAGCCAGGAGGGAATGGAGGGTAGCTGGATTCCTGAGCAAATGTTTCTCCAGGAAAAGCCCTATCCTCTTTTACCCACTCCCTTCTACCTGACCAGCACATCTGCTTTAATGAAGGAGCAAATTCCTGGGACCAGAGTCAGCAGGGAATAGGTTAAGTGGGATAGAGCCCTAAACTCAGCTCCAGGAGTTAGGGAGGTGGGAAAAATCCCTTCCCTCACCCCATGTGGCTAATTAGGCTGCTGCAATAAGGGTGCAAACTGCCCAACAGGGAAAGGGTCAAGGAGCACCTTGTTCTGGCCATGGTCTTCAGAAAGCAGCTCTTCCATAGGCATGGCCAGCTGGGCTCCACACCCCACCTCCTGCAGTAGCATCAACAGCAGTAGTGAAAGCTCTGGCTTGTTTTTAAAGGTTTTGCTTTAAGGCAGGGGCTGGCAAACCCTGGCACACATGCCAGAGCATGGCACATGAAGCCATTTTACTTAGCATGCCACAGCCAGCCCTGATCCTGGACGGAGTCCTGCCACCGGCCATGGAACCTGGGCTGCTCATGGCAGGGAAGCTGGGAGGCTGCAAGCAGCCTGGGCTCCATGGCAGGGGCCCATCCAGAGCCCAGGCTGCTCACAGCAGGCAGCTGTGAGGCTGCAAACAGCTGTACCAGGGTCCGGAGCCCTGGCCCATCTCACTGTTGCCAGCAGCTGCAGGCACAACTTGGGGAACATGGCAGGGCTGCGCTGCCACAGCAAGGATCAGGCCCCTTGTAGCTCCCTCACCATCTGCCTCTGGTGCACCAACATCTTCCAAGTTAAGGTTGCAGGGGTTTTCGGTATTCAGCCCAAAAACATTGCTGACCCCTGCTTTAAGGCACCCCAGAGCCACGTGCCTTCTTCACTACACTCCTGCCATGCTTGTTGTGGTCTCACACCTTATAGATCTTCCTTAGTCATTGTAGCCTGGGTAAACCCAGGGGCGGCCCTGCCCACCAGTGGAAAGGATGATGGTCAGGCAGGGTGCTGAGAAGGAGGCCTGCCATCTGGGAGCAATTCCCTCTCCTCTCTACACAGAGCCAGGCTGAGAGCAAGCACTTAACTATATACAAATTTATTGCTACAATAAATACATGAAATAAGGAACATTTAATATTTACAGTAAAATTAATATTTGACACCACATATAATAACCTGCAATCAACATATAATACCACTTCTAGGGACTACAAAAACATAAACCAAGTGACTCACAGCATATACAATAATTAACCTCCCCCGCATAAAACAAGCATTAACACTTTAGAACAGGTAAGTCAAGGCATCAACACAATAAACACATATAAGGATCAACTTAAATAACCCAGGAAGTTGAGAGAGCAACACCATAGACATGCACAGGTGACAATACAGGTAAGTTCTGATAATAGACAACAAACACATATAGGCAATAAAAAAAGATAAACCCATACAAACTCCCTTAAGGAGTGCCCATAACTATATTAACCTCTACACTACAAAACAACAATCAATCACAAAATATGGGGGCACATTCAGCCCCTCCCCTTTAGGGCCCCGGGATGTGGACATGCCCCCTCCCGCAATGGAGGAGGGTGGAGGCAGCAGCCCCTCCTCCCCCAAGCCCACCTCCCCTGTGGGACCTGCTTCCCCAGCAACTCATACTCCCAATCTGAAGCAGCCAAGGCGCATCCACTGGTGGCCAGTCCTCCGAGGGCCTCTATCTAGTGGCACCTCTGGCTCCTCTTGATGTCTTGGTGCCTCGCACTAGGCACTCAGTGCTTCCACAGGAGCTGAGCCTTTACTGGCTCCAGTTCCCCAGCCTCACACCAGGGGGTCTTCCTTTTCCCGGGCCCTACTCTGGGCCCCAGGGCTCTTTTAGTTTAATGTGGAGCCACACTGTGGGGCTCCAGTTACTCAGCCTACAGCCGGGCTAACTTGAGCAGTCCCAAGCTGCTCCCAGGGCCAATTCTCTGTGTGCCAGTCTGCTTAGCATGTGGGGCCCAACAGCCTCGAGCTGCTCCCAAGGCTGGTTCTCCGTGCGCCGATCCACACACCGACCACCCAGCTGCTTGCCAGGTTTGCAGGCTCAAGCAGCTCCTAGAGCCTGATCACCGTGTGCCGATTCATGCACCGTTGAGGCTCAGGCAGGGTCCCAAGGACGGTCAACTCTGTGTGCAGGCCGGGAGCGGTCCGAGGCTTTCGGGGGTGTGCAGCAGGCTGTGGCCAGGAGCCCGCAACGGTAGGGCGGGTACTTTTGCACAACGGACTAGAATTAGGCATGGACTCGTAGCGGTTAATTAAAGATTGTTTTACTTACACCGTAGATGGTCGCGGTGCAGGCAGGAAAAACTTTCTTGAGTTGCAGTTACAGACAAACACAAGTGGAGTTTGCTAGGCTCCACCGAAGACACACACGCGGAGTTTGCTAGGCTCCGCAAAACAAACACGACAGAGCTCTGGATACCCTTGACAAGCGCGCAAAACCATAGATACGTCTTAAGAAGAATTTAACGAACGAGACGGGAAGAGGTTGGTGGTTGATCAGGCCGCCGAACTCCTCTGAGACACACACAAAGTTTCTATTACTCTGCCGCGTGCTCAGAGTCCCCACGAGATGGTTGTGGAGTCCTCTACAACTTGGGCGGAAACCGCTCAAACCTCTTATACGACTAGCAAGCCAATTGCTAGCCGCCACGTGGAAATAATTTAGAAACAGCCAATAATGGGATACGAATTTACATACGGGTGGCGGGAACTCCTTTGCACCGGGGTTTTCTCTCTGCAGCTGAGAATTGCACCGTGCAAAGAAAGCTCCATGTGGCGGGAAATAATTCTGCAGTGCCGAAGCGCGCACACAATCATTGGGTCATGACACTCCGGAGCTCCTCTCTCTTCGCCGTCCATTGTTGCACCTCTCTGTCCAGCATGCCAAGCATGCTCTCCTTTTATACGCGTGCCAACCATGCTCTCCTTTATACACTTTAGGGGCTCCACCCCCAAAGTTCTCCAGACCTGGCAGGGCACCGTCTCAAACCAGGTCCAGACTACTCCTTGCCCCCCTCCCTTCAGGGAAAGGGCAGGGCCTTGCTTTCCCTGGCTTGTTTCTGATTGGCAGATGGGCTCCACCAATTGGAATTGCAGAATCTCAAACCCAGGGCTCATCTGGAGCTCAAGAGGTAAGTCTGCTACATCATGTTGCTACTTACTGTTATTAAGGCAAGGATTTTTTTGTGGTATATTTATTGGACCAGGTGTACAGGTGTATAGTTTTGTACTACTTAATAGACAATATAACAAATAATGCATAGTCCAGAGGGGTTATATTTGTTTTGCTTCAATCTCAAACTGAATAATATTAACACACCACACCATTGTCACCCCTGTAACAAGGATCCAAAAGGCTCCTGTTATTTGAGGAGGGAAGAGCAGGAGGAGATAATTACAAAGAAAATAGGCAGTCAGTGGGGACAAAATGTAGGCGAGGAGGGCATATTGCAGAGTAGGTTACCTTACAGCAGTCCAGCAGGGTTGAGGCTAGCTTGGGAGATTAGACATTCCAGCAGCAGCAGTGAGCTACTATGGGGTAAAGCTAGCAAGCCTAATGAGAATGCACCTGTGGGTAGCTGGGGAAGTCACCTGACCACAAAGGAGCAATGCCTGGGAGATACAGGCCCAGGGCTGAGCCAAAGCAGTCAGTCTGGCCCTGCTGGCTGGAGGGAAAAGAGTTCTTAAGCTGAGACGACTCCCAGGAGGTCTCTTGAGCTGCTGCTGGGGTCCTGCAAGTAAGGCTAGGATGGCTTGCAGGGGTGTACAACCAGAGTGGGGCAGTTTGTGTTGCAGTTGGTGGGCTTATGATTTTGTTTATAGTTTAAACTAGTGGACCAGATGGAACTAGAAAGGGGAGATGTGGAGGTCCTAGAGCACCATGGAAGCATGTGAGGCTGTAGCTTGACGGAGCAGGGTGCAAGCTGTAGTAAAGCTAAGAGGGTGAGACTCCCTGCCACATGACCCTCAGGGCCAAAGCCCCACCAGTAGAGAAAGCTATGGAGATAGAGACAGGGTCAAAGGCCCAGCACCTGTAAGAGGCAAAGTCAGGGTCAGGACCCACAGCCCACAAAGGGCAGAGAAAGGGCTAGAGAGCCCATAACTCAAAGAGGGGCCAAGTTTGGGAGACAGGGGGCCCACAGCCCTTGAGGGATGGAGATAAGAGCCCAAGAGGGCGAGGCTGCCTTCAGATGCTTAGCTGCTGAGTTGGTGGGTGTTGTAGATGGTCTGTGGTGGCTTTGCATGGCAAAATGACAGGTTGAGTTTTGAGGGGACATTGTAGAGGAGAGGAAGGTTGAATTGTTGAAAAAATTGGTAGGATTGCTGAAAGATTAGTAGTGGTGTGTGCACCTCTTCAGGCAGCCCCTACGTTGGAGGGTCATGTGGCAGGGAGCAGAGTAAGTGCTTGTTTAAAAAAGTCAAGGGGACCCCAGTAAGAGATGCACTGATGCTGTTCACCAAAGTGAAGCGCTTAGCTTCCTGTGCTGGAAAGAATGAGGCGGCAGCTCTGTCTTCTCTTGTTAGAGCTGCGATAGAGCACTTTCTCTGCTTTCCATAATGACATTCCCTCCAGACATGCATAACATTCATTGTGAAATATATGGAGTTTTGCAGAGATTCTGTGAAACCTTAACAGTATACTCATTCTCTTGCCTTGCTAGTGCCATGCTACCTCTATACATTTTCATGTGCATCTTAATTGAGTGTATTTACAGCTAAAAGGCTATGCTTTGTACCAGGAAAAAATGCCCAGATAGAATGTGTTGAATTATCTCTTATCACTCAATGACAAAATCCTGTGTGATATACCTTATGCAGGGCTGTGATATAGTGCTGTCTACTGTGCCTCTTAATGGACTATGAAAGCTGTAATATCAAGCAGGGCATTGATCACACTGAGGCAAACTAATTTAAGTGGAGCCTAGTTATCACAGTACTCAAACACATTTTCATTAGAAGGTTTCATTGTTTGAATTGTATGTACCAAAAAGGAGCAAGACCCTACCGAGCCTGCCTGTCCCTGCTTCCTGTCAGATGCTCCTAAGTAGCATAAAGAGTGATGAATAAAGGGGGGCAGCCTTGGGCACTCACTTAAAGGGGTTGCAAGAACAGTAACTGCCCCGCTACCAGTAGCCCAGTCTCTTTTGCTCCCCCTGCTGCCAGTGCCATGCAGGGCACAGATTCTGGTGGTTATGCCCTGCTCCAAGCCTAGAAACAACTTTGTTAGGCCATTCTAGTATTTCCATTTTCAGCTGCTCTCAAGTGTCAGGTATGCCTGAGGGTAGCCAGTAGGGACAACCACTGAGCGGCTTCACTGGTGGACTTCATTCTTCAAAACATGCGGAGAAGTGGATGATAGGGCATGCTCAATGGTGCCCTGGCTGGTCTAGGCTGTCACCATGCTGTAGACATGCCCTATGAAGCCTAAGCCATAGAGAGCACACATATGAACAGCCTGATAAGTCCTGACCAGATATACGTCAGTGTGAAACGGAGGTCTACCCACATAAATGCCAGTCAGCCCTAACCTAATGCTAATAACCTAATACACTATCTAACAGGGGCATAGAAAACATATTGCATAGAAAGCATATTTCTAACAGGGCCATAGGAAACTGTGCTATGTGGATGCAGATTATTTCAGTGTGCATAAACTAGGCCTAAGACCAACTAAATGGCCTTTATAGAAAAGTGCTTGAACTGGGACCTAAATAATAAATCTCTTGTTTGGAATGGACCAGGGAATAATAAAACTTGGCTTAAACAATAAACAGGATCGGGTCCAAAGCAGGAACCCAGAAACTCTTCAGAAACAAGGGCATCAAACTCATTCCATGCCTGATCTGGGGCTTCACGCAGGCCAGATCCATGCAGCAAGCAGTGGTTGCAGTAGGACCAGCAGTGGAGGTGACAAAGGCAGCACAAGTTGCAGTGGCAGCAGGGTAAATGGCTGTGGGATACGCAGCTGCAAGGCAAGCAGGTTTCAGCACAGTCCTCACTTGCCTCCCCTGCTGCTAACTGCCATGTCCAGTTGGGCCCCTGGTCCCAGATCTGAGGCTAACCCAGATTCCCTGTCCAGGATGGAATGTCTTCACAGGCCAGATGTGGTCCTCAGGCCATACTTTTAACACCCCCCCCCCCCCCCCCCCCCACACACAACAAAC
>NW_005842006.1:1016705-1040812 GCF_000455745.1 Alligator sinensis
CCCCCCCCAAAAAAAAAAGCATCGTGTTAGACTGAGACAAAAGACTGAAAAGTACTTAGTTGTGCCACACTTCCACAACTGGGACCAATTTAAAATTGAAGATGTATTATACTTGATATGCAGAAAACGCACACACTTTGGCAAACCCCTTTGAGTCTGAGGCTTTCCAAAGCATATCCCAAATCCATCTGGAACTAGACCCTGCTCTACCTGTGCACAGACAAGCTAACTGGCTTTCTCCTAAGAGTGCTAACATTGATTAGTGGTTACTTTCAAATCAAATATTGCCCTTATAGCATGGAAACCCCATCCTTAAAGCAATATGAAAACAGACATGAAACCTTTTATGTAGGAACTTTTGTAGGCCCAGTCAGATTAATCCTACCCCTCCCCAGGAATTCCAACATGCTTGTCCTCAGATATCATCATAAATTGCAAAATGGCAACTGTTTCACACAGTTTCCATAGACTTTACATAAACTTTGTATCAGCCTTTCTCCACTTTGCCTGCCCTCCTTTTCCAATTTTCAGGTGAAGATAGCAATAAATATTTGCATACAGGTTTCCCTTACCGACCACCATTTTGCGAACCATGGTTTTGAGTATCCACACTTAGTAGTCTATATATCCTTTTGGCTACCATGGTATACAGTTTTGAGTAACCACGGTTTTCCATGGCCGTGCATCAGCCCACCACCTGCCATTTTTCCCATAAGCCTTTTGTCTTACCAATCATGGTTTTGCCAACCACAGGAACTTTCAGGAACCTGACCCCTGTGGTTGGCGAGGGAAACCTGTACAAAACTAGGTGGGTATCTTGGGAGCAGTGGACCTTTATTCTCATAATAGCCAGTACTGTAGATAAGCCAATTGCAGATAGCATATACTATAAGACAAAAGAAAATTAATACAATGTATATCTAAATTATCTATGTCATTTGTTTTAAATCTCTTTCTCAAGTTTTGGCTGTTCACTTCTCAGCAGATCACTTGAACCTGGTAATTGTACATGTACTTGGATGAGAACAGCTGAAGCCAATTATTTTTCCTATTTCTTAAAGTCCTTGTAACTTATTTTTTTCTCAATCTCTTGGAAATTGTGAGTTCTTTGTAACAACAAGCCTAAAACTGGAACACTGATGGAGAAAACTTATTTAAAGAAGCCTAGCAGGAGTACACAGCCAAAAGAGCTCCTGCCTAGATTTCTTTTAGGTGGGATTTTGCTTATTTTCCTGCACTTCATTGTTTTATACCCTCTAAAGCATGGAGTGAGAGGCTTCTATGCAGAAGTAACTTCTTATTTTGTACATGCACTTTTATGTCAGCAGTTATATTTTGGCACATTTTATAGTCCTTCAACCTGTCTGCATCTAAACATTATCTTTAATATTATATAGAGTATACTTGGTCTACAGTTTTTTGCCTTTAACATAACAGGAAGCTGAATGAAGATGCTTCTCTAGATCATTGCCCAAATATTTTACTTTACACATATCAGTGTTTTTTATTCATCAAAAAGTTCTATCTTCTACATATATTTTCTTTGGAGTTCATGCCTAAATCATGGTTTTGGTGTACTTTTCTTGTGGACTATTTAACTGGCTGGCTGTCTCTGACATGGAGTATGTCAAAAAGGCAGATCTAACCTGGTCCAAATCACATTTGTATCTGACCATCACACACACAGGAGCACATTTATCCTGAACCATGGAAGGATTATGACCCCTCTTTTACAGATGGGGATCTGAGGGAGTAAGGACAGTATTTTCACAGGTTTGAGTCTCTTGATGTTCAATGGGGATGTAGGTGATTAAAAAGCACTTGAATGCTTTTGAAAAACATCCCCCTAAATTATTTGTTTCAGGTCATATGTAAAGGCTGTGGAAAAGCCAGAGATAAGCCCCTGATGGAGTGTGATGACCTTTCCTTTCTAATCTTTCTGGCCTTATAGATTTAGACATGCACACAGGGTGGTTGGTTTGTTTCTTATAAGCTCCCTGCTAAAGAAATTTACCTGCACAAAATGTATTTGCATTCAATTTACATGTGTCATTTGCATTTTGTCCTAACAGTCAT
The DNA here is from genome assembly GCF_000455745.1 of Alligator sinensis. NCBI lineage: Eukaryota > Metazoa > Chordata > Crocodylia > Alligatoridae > Alligator > Alligator sinensis. The sequence goes on from NW_005842006.1 coordinate 1,018,782, forward strand.
CACTGACAAGTAACAATGTGGGAAACGTGGAGTTTTACTTGTGTACGGAGGCATTATAGAGCAGTTCTGCATGCTTCACAGTGGTGACACAGGGAGTAGCAACAGTAGCCAATAGAGATGTTCCAATTGCAGCAGTACGATCAGTGGTCACAGAAACATTTGTGCACCCGTGCAAAGCCAGCACCTGGGGCTGCTGCCCTGATTACCCCCCTTTGGTGATGCTAATGGTTGTTGAGCTACCAGTGGTGGCACCACCAGTGGTGGCAGCTGCTATTTTTGTGTCCTACCTAAGGTAGTGCTTGGGGCTGGTGCCCAACTCACTCCAAACTTAGGGGGCAGACAGAAGTTATGTTTGTTGTGTTATCGGCCCCTTAAAAGCAGTCTACAGCTGGCCCTTACAAAGGTGCACAGCTGCAGAGTACTCAAAAGGTCTCGATGCTGTGACAATCTGAACCCTCATTACATGAGGGTTCAAATGAAGGAACTCCAAAGCGGAGCGCCTTCATTAACTTGTGTCAGCACATGCTGGGAGCGGGGCTGGGCTGATGCAGCTCAGCCCTGCTCCTGGTGCTGTCTTCAGAGTCGGGGGGAAGGGAGCGGAGGGAGTTCTGTCTGGGGTTTTCTCAGCTGGCGCTGGAGGGTGGGGCAGGTGGATTGGAGTCCCTCGCCTCAGCGGGGCTCCAATCCACCTACCCCCTCACTCCAGTGCATCTGGGCAAACCCCAAACCAAGCTCCCTCCCCCTTCTCCCCCTCCCATTCTGAGACAGCACCAGAAGTAGGGGAAGAGGCTGCAGACGTGCACTGGATCAGCTCCAAATTGGAGCTTGATCCCTTAACCCCAACCCAAAGCTAACACCTGTTGGGTTGGGAAGGTCAGTCTAACTAATAGTTCTTTATGTGAAATGCCATGGATTTAACTGGGGGCTGCACTTCTGTCTGTGCCTTTAGTTATAATACAGTTTGTGTATTTAAAGAGAGATGGCACACATTGAAAATACGGTACCAGACTAGTATCTTCTGTATTTAAAATGGAGGACTCACTGAAATAAAATGTTCTTGGCCACAACATTCAAAAATGCAGATGAGAAATTCCACATTGAATCTTGAGGATAGTTCTCCTCAGACTATGCTGAAATCTGGATAAATGAAGAAGGTTAAAATTGGAAATTAATGGTGCTATTGGCATTTATACAGAAGAATTAAGTGACAAGGTTGGTCTCAGACACTAGGCCACAGTGTGGAAATTATGAAGAGTACTGTATCTACAAAGTAGATCCCCCTTATAAGTTGTTGTAAAGTAACCATTATGGATAAAGCACCTCTTGGAAACTCTGAGGGCATTTTTACACATTTTTACACATGCAAGTGCTGCAGCACTGGGTGCTTTGAAAAGGGCCTGATGCTGTGACACTTGCAGTTGTATAAGCGGCGAAATGCCCGTCAGCACTGAGAAAATGGCGGCAATGCACTTTTGAACTAAAACACATAGAAGGTGCTTTAGTTCAAAAGTGCACTGCTGCCATTTTCTGCATGCAGATTAATCGAGTCTGATCCAAAGTGGCAGATCTCCGGCACATCACAGGACCAAAAAGTATGTGTATAAATGCCCTTAGGTTACCATTGTGAAAGTGTTAAATGTTGTAACCTGTAATCATTGTGTGCACCAGCTATGAAACTAGCTAGTCATGGACTTTGTGGTAGGAATCTTTCTGTATTTCATATCACATGTCTAACAATGTTTGTTGGGGAACAGAGAAGTTTTACAAAGCCTTAGCTAGTTTAATTATGCCCTGACATTTTTTAGACAGGAGTTTATATCATGTGTGGTAGATCTTGGGGTCTACTTTCTCACAGTAATGGTTTAGTTTTGTATTTTATTATCTATAATGGAATAAGAGATAGGAATATGATTTTAATGCTGCCACCATGAATAGGAAAAGCACAATGAAAACTTCAGGGGAAAAAATGATGACAAAAATAGTTTAGATTCTCAAATGCATCCAGTGTTTTGTTTTGTTTCCTTTTCATTCTTGCAACAAATTCAAACTTACTCAAGCTCTGAGGTGTGGGGATGCTGTTTCCATGTTTCCAGAAGTAAAATCTTTGAAAGTACCATCTTTCATCTGGCAAGGTATGTATGCAGAAAGTGGATTAGAGATGAAGAAGCAAGCAGTGTTTTAGAGCCAGGACCATACCAGGCTGAAAAGTTGGCTCGGAAGTTAAGCCTCAGCTCTGGGTTCAGTTCCTTGCTCAGCCACAGACTGTGTGGCTTTGGGCAAATAAGTTTATCTCTGTGCCTCAGTTGCACTTCTGTAATGTGGCTGTGGAGTAATTTCACAGATGTTTGGCAGGAATTCATAAGGTCTGATTAAAAGGAAGTAGATCAAGTTTATGCTAGTGTATGAGTCCAGCCATTTGACTGACTCTTGTGTCTTGGGTCAGAGTATTTGAATAGACATCTCTTGAGATTAGCAGTTCTCCTATAGTTTTTATACACATCTTGTATGGAACCAGGGAACAGGTCCTATCCGTTTTTGGATGACCAGGAGCCAAAACTGTAGAAAGGGCTCGGATGAGGGATTCAATTCTGAAACTTCTCCACCCCCAAATTTGGAAAAAGCTCCACTTCTGAGGTCTAGTATTGATAGACTAACACAACTTCTTGTTTTGTTTTTTTTAATGAAAATTCTTCCAAGACAGACTCCTGCTGCAGAAAACAGGTCGATAACTACCATCTTAACTAGCTGGCAGTGGCAGGTCTTGCACGTAAAGAGAGCATCTGCTTGTTGCAGGGTACGTGATAAAGTGCTAACAGCAACTGACTGAAACAGTTGAGAACTAAAAGGATCCAGGTAATAATGGAGCTACGCCAAATCAAAGAAAAGTTGTTTTTGCTTTTTCCCTCTAAATGTATGCCCACGGGACTCAGGACTTGGAGCTTTTCCATTTCTTTCTCAGTAAATGACTGATCTGAAGAGAGAAGCTATAAAACAAGGACATATGGCGTAGTTCACAAAGTCCATGCCTGCACTATAAACTTACCATTCCTAGTGACAGTGCCCTCAAAGATGGTGGGCTGCCTGCTAAACCAGAAGCCATGTAGTGATGTCTGTATGGCAAGAGTTGGGGTAGGCTTATTAACCCTGTCACTTAGCACTACTAATTAGCTCACCTTAGCACCATACAGAGCTGTACAGCTTCTGGCTTAGGAGGCAGCCTACCCAGAGCTGTCTAATGCACTGACAGGCACCTGGGTGGGCACAGTAAGTTAACCATATAGACACAGCTACAGAATTAGGGTATAAAAAGAAGGAGAGTGAAAAGATACTTAAACTATCACATGCTAAATCAGGAAAGGATGGATTAGGACTATAAAGTGGGTGGTGTATGTAACTGTTATGACTATCTCTTGACATGCCTAGATGGTAAAACTGATCATCAAATATAGACTAAGGAATAAATCTCCTACATACATATTGGCAAGGAGCTCAAACTCTCCATCCTTCCTCTGGAGCAGTTAGTGTGAGTCATTTGTTAAACTGAGGTGGATGGATCCCAGATACTTAATTTCATATGATTACAGTGGGGGGCTGTTGGACCTTGGTGTATCTTTTCTCCTGTCTCTAACCTGAATGAAATCTGTTCTGAAGGTGTTATGGGCAACAGGGACAAAATGATTGGAGGTGACTTGGAGTAAATAGTAGATGAGTATATTAAAATATTATTTTTATTTTTATTTTCAACAGCAGTTTGGAAGTACAACAAATGGCTTAAATTAGACTTCAGCATTATAATTAATGGTCAGGCATACAGTTAGGAGTTGGCAATGCTGGAGTGGAGATCAGTGATGGAAAGCTGACTGAAAGAGTGAGGTTTAAGAAGGGATCCAAAGCAGAATAATGCCACTTGTTATGTCTTAAGAAAAGGCTGTTCTAGTCTTTGTGCACTACACCAGCCATGATGTTGCATCTGGAAGATGAAGGGCATAAATGATGTGTTTGTGCAGTAGCATAACAAGCAATGAGTGACCAGAGCACTACTAGCCCCAGGTGTTTGGGAGTCCTGAGACCCCAAAATGCTCCATATTCTGTGTGTTACTATATTCATCCTCACAGATAGACTGATCCCAGATGCACTTCTATCTGAAACATAGTGATTAACATGAGAAAAGGTGGACTTGAGTCCACTCAAGTGAGTTGAGATGTATAGGCCTGTAAGGACACCAAATGATGATGCTGGGTTACTATGCCAGTGGTCACAGGTTATGACTCGGAGCTTCCCTGTTTCCTTACTCCATTGGCCAAGAGACTAGTTATCTCAGAGAAATGGGTGAGACTGAACTGTATAAAACTCCTCCATACAAAGGAATAGGTGCAGGAATCTGGAACCTGCCTCAGCTATGAGGATGGATTTTGAGGGGCCTCAGACTTCACCACCTGGTACTGAGTATACCTTTGTAGTGTCTGCTGTATGTAGCTGTTATTGGTATTTTTGTCTGATTGCTAATATCCCAATAAACCAGTCTAGAGGTCCCAGTTGTGATCTACTGTACTAGGTGCCATAAAAACATGTAGGAGACAGTCCTGCCCCAACAACCTTCCAGAGAGGAAACGAGAGGCAGATATTGCACATGCACAGTATAATGAGGTGATGAGGCCAAGGTCACACAGGAAGTCAGTGGAAGAGCTGAGGATAGAACTCAGGCCATCCATGCCATAATCTAATGCCCTGTCCACAGAGCCCCAAAAGCACACCTGATACTTCCTATTTGGGTTAAGACTTTCTTTAATTGAGGACTTAAGAGTCAAGTTGGAGCCAGGAACTGGAGACTGGGAATCCTACTCCATCCAAGCAAGCTTCTGGAGAAGCTTATACCTTTGCTACAGAGATGAGGGCCATGGGCCGGAAACCTAATTCTCAAGAAAAAGACTTGGGTAGATGTGATATCTTCTATTAGACCAACTTCGTAGTTGGAAAAATTGTTCTTTGCAAGCTTCCAGGCACAAACACCCTTCTTCAGGCAAAGGGAGAGTGTGCTGGTGTTTTGTGCACTCTCCTGGGTGGAATAGAAGTCAAAATGCAGGTCTGTGACAATGTAAATGTGTGGCAGTGAGGATCAGAGGCCATGGGAGACAATAGGTGTGAGACAGGTAGCTGGGGGGAGGGGGAAAGGGGAATGTTGAACTGGTGATAGAATGTAGCTGGTAAAATGCAGATAGGTTACCTGGGGTTATCAGATGGTAGGCAGGGTATAATGTGCCATAAATCCAATGTCTATATTTAGTCCATGATTTTTTGTATCCAGTAGATTTATGAAGTGAAGTTCATAGGCTCGTCTACACAAGGTGTTTTGTAAATTCCTTTTGAGGATTAGAACTGAGCAATTGGAGAAAGAGTGGCTGTCTTGTGAGAAGTGTGCACCCACAAGTAATTTTTGTCTTGTGTGTTCATTCTGGTGTGCAGTTGTTGTCTGGTTTTTCCTACATACTTTCCATCAGGGCATTTGGTGCACTGGATGAGATGCATTACATTTCTGGAGGTGCAAGTGTAAGATGCAGGAATGGTGATGGTTCTGTTCTGGGGTGTAGTTCACTGGAGATGTGTAGGGGGTGCATGCAGGTGCACATGCACCACCTGAGATTGGCAGTGCACCCACTGAAATTGGCCACCACTGACACTGTTGGCAGCACCTGCGGGAGATTGACGCTTGCCACCCCACCTCACCACCGACAGTGTCTGTAGGCAGTTGCCGATCACCACTGGCCGCCACCAACACTGCTGGTGGCATCTGTGGGTCGTCACTGATCGCCACTCGGCGCTTGCCATCCCCCTCCCCCCCTCGCTGCTGACACCGCCGCAGATGCCTGCGGAAGCTACCAGCTCACTGCTGCCACACCACTGCCGCTCCCTCCTGTGGGCGGTCGCCATGCCTCCCCAGCCTCAGGAGGCACACAACATTCATGGTGTAGTTATTGTGGGAGTGGTGAAGATGTATTGGCAGGTTTAACATTTTTTGTCCCGGCATGGTCTAGATCCATTCAGTGTGCTTTGGGCCATAGTAAGTTTGCTTCTGGTGTTGAGGTTGGCAAGGTTTGGTGCTTGTTTAAAGGCTAGGATGGGGTGGTTCTGAGAAGATTGCTTTAAGAATTGTGTCTTCTTCTAGTATGGGTTGCAATTGTTTAAGGATTTTCCATATAGGTTCTAAGGAAGGATGGTATGTCATAACTAATGGTATGCGATTCATGGAGATTTTCTTTTTTGTACTGCAGAAACGAATCCATTTTCAACAACACTTCATCCTGTGACAACATTGAGGGAAAGATTAACACAAAAAAAAATCAGATTGGACACCTCACAAAGGAGGAAATTCAAACCTCGACTGCTGTGTTGACTGCCTCATACCTATTGTCTCCCATGGCCTCTGATCCTCACTGCCATGCATTTGCATTTTCACAGACCTGCATTTTCCATTTTGGCTTCTGTTCCATCCAGGAGAGCACACAAAACACCAGCAGACTCTACCTGTGCCTGAAGAAGGGTGTCTGAGCCCAAAAGCTTTCAAAGAACAATTTTTCCAATTATTTAGTTGGTCTAATAATAGATATCACATTTACCTAAAGAACCTCATCTGCCAACATACAGCATTGTATTCATCTGAAACCATGGCAACAATGGTCATTTTTGTTCAAAACTGTGGCTGGCAATGGTTTGGGGCTGTGAACTATAGGCTTACAATCCCTGGGAGAGGAAACATTGAAGACAGGAGGAAATCCACCTATTGGCTAGATTAGGCATTCTGCTGTTTAATGGTCTGGCTGTGGGAATGAATCCCATTCTTATGCACTTAACTCTCCCCAGTCCCTATGTGGGGAACTTAGGTGTTTAACTTGTGTCTAGCTGACTGTTGTGAATCCCCATTCTAGGTATACAACTCCTTGTGTTTATTGCATAGGGAGCTTAAGTGCCTAACTTCTGCTTCTGAACCTGGGCTCTGAGAGTGCCTGTAGACATGCCAGGAGGCTGCTCCAATGTGCTGTAATTACAGCATGTTAGAGCAAACTTGATTAATTGAGTCTGCTGGAGTGTGCTAATTAGGGCGCTCCAGCTAGCCTCCAGGTCTTGTGTATCAGTGTCCCCACATTTCAAAATGTGCGCAAAATGAAGCGCATGGATGCTGATATACGAGATGCTGCGGGCACTTGAATTAGAGCTGCTCTAATTAAGGTGCCCCCACCCTCACCCCCACCCCCACCCCCAGAGCATGCCCCAAAAATCTGTTGTCGATCTAAATCCCTCTCTTTATCTAGGTCATGTGCCTTCAGTAAAATGCCTGGATGCTTCATTTAATTGTGAATTAAAATCATTTCCCCATTGAAGGGTATGTTGGATGTTGCATACAAACTTCATCCATCGATTGGACATAAGCAGAGAAATGTATTACTAGCATTTTTGCCACAAATGTCTTCACGCTTCACTTAGAAATGGGAACTATTTAAAAATCAGCTGTGAATACAGATTTAATGATGTTGTTATAATTACTGTACCAGAGAAGATGGTTCATTTTAGAAGGGGAAAGTAGTTACCAATACAGCGTGTCTCATAAAAAAAGACTTTAATTAAGTTGAAAGGCTAAATATAATAACAGCATATTTAATGTAAGTGTGCTGTACCAAAGATCACCAAGACTGACAGGGAGATTAGATTGGTTGTGGTTTCCACATCGTTGTGATTGTTTATTTTAGCACTTAGCTTTTTTTATGATCCATGTTTTATTTTCCTAGCTCAAGTACAGAAAACCGTGGAAACTTCTTAGCTATTTTCTGATAAGCTTTTCATTCACAAAGATCAGCTTAATAGTGCACACTTTTATGAGGGCTGGAAGGCCCTTAAACTAATGGAAATGACCTAGTTCCTATCACAGTTCTCCTGACTACATTTGAATGCTGGGTCTATCTCTTCATCTGCATGACTCCCACTTAACAACAGTTACTTAAATAGTGTTACACATGGTTATTTTACTAATCTAGTGGGCAAAAAACACTTCAGACTTCTGCCCAAAGCTGAACGTGAATTCTTCTCATCTTGTTTTTGGTTTGTTAACTAATCAACTAGTGATTAGGTGATCTCCCTCTGCTTCTGTGATTGACATTGGCTTTTGATTCAGTCACCATGAGCTGGCAATGTGGTCTGGCAAACTGTGGAACTGCTGTGTTAGATGGCAGGCTTCCCTCTCTGAAGCTTCAACAGCTTTTCCCTATGGCTCTAATCCCAGCCTCAAGCTTCCTTTCCCAAATGAATCCCCTGCCATATTCCTCCTCTCTCTTTCCCACTGCAATTCCTAGCAACTTCCTTGGACGTACCCTGGAATCAGAAACAGAACTCATGGCAGAGGTGATGTCTTTTATTAGACCAAACAGATATTTGCAAATAATTTTTTTTCTCTCCAAATACCTAGTTGGTCTAATAAAAGATATTACCTCTGCCATGAGCTCCGATTTCTTTTGCCTCTAAACCAATATGGCTACAACCTGGATTCCTTAAACGTTCCCTCTTTTTCCTACTACTCGAATGCTCCTGACAGCATCACTCTGTGACTCTACTCCTCACTAGATCCCTCCGGTCAGCTCCCCAAGAACCACCCCAGCAGTAATTCTGCTTCTTGTTTCAAGCTGCTCTCCTCCCTGAAATGTCTCTTGTTGCTCTCCTGAAATTGTAAAGAACCATTCACTGTAATATTTGGATACTGCTAACGGTGCTTTCACTCTGTAAAAGGTGGAATCTCTACATTAGGCCTGAAACCCATTCATAGGGTTTTATGAGGAACTCACTTTGCTTTTTCATCTGTTCATATTTGCTCTGTGAATAAATAAGGGCCTCTCCTAAGCACTAAATATGCTTATAACAAACAAAAATGCTATGAAATCTAGTATTCCTAAAATTGCTAATGGTGTCCTACTTGAGGGTGAATGGCCTTGAAGACAGAAATTCAGACTTTTTAAATAAAATAATGCAAGCAAAGACTTCTGGCTTTCAGATCTGAGCAGTCCTCAGGTGAATTAACCTGCAATCCAATTAGTGGTCATGTATATTAATTTAAGCAAACATGTTGGAGAACATTGATTACATTTCCTAACCTACTTGAGCTCTCTCCCACTCATCTGGCTTAGAAAACAGATGATTTAATTTATATTGCTGAATCACTAGCTGTTGCAAGAGGCAGTAAAGTCTCTGTGAATATTGACTAAGCATCAGTCAGCAAAGAACCATTAGTGGGAACAGAAGCATGTGCCTACAGGACTGTACATACTAATGAGCTGTCCTAAATAACCCAGTCAACAAATCTGGCTAGCATGAGTGAGTTCATTAGTATCTACAATGTGGAAGAAGTACGACCACTTTAAAAGCAGAAGGGGAGGATAACTTGATCTTGTTTTGTGCTATCCCTTTGAACCTACCCTACCAACATTTCTGACCTGCCCAGGAACTGCTTCAGTTTCTCTTTTTTTTTTTTTGACCCCAGATTCAACTTTTTCCAGAATGCAGCCAGCAATGCCAGGTAAGTGGTACAATCATTCTGTACCAGATTTAAGAGCCTTAAGTGTTTTAGTGTGATGATGACCTTCTGAACAAAAGAACCATATGGTCGGTCCCATGCATTTTCTACCAGATTTGGAATTGGATTGTCTTTTTGGGTCCTAAGCAGTTACTATGTTTTACTTTAGCAATAAATGAAATGATCATGGACTAAATCCTGAGTGCCTGAGTACAAGCCCTGTTTAATGCAAGTGAAGCACATCTGGTGAAAACTGAGCAAGTCTGTCCATGCCTCTCGTGGGATTTGTGTGGATGTCACAGCTGAAGTCAGAAGCCAGGATTACCTTACAGTGAAGGCATTGGACCAGATCTTAGCAGGTCAGCTTCCAGCTCTGCCACAGGCTTCTGTAGGCCACAGCAGAAGCGCTCATGGCATAGCCCTGTCAGCTTCCAATGAATCTGTGAATTCTGCTAAATACCTTGTCACATAAGGACACTGTTATGGGATGGGGTCCCCAGGGATGGCCATGACACCCCTAGGGCTCCATGACCATGCCAATCTTGCCCACCGGGCACCCTTTTCCTCTGCTGCCATGTCTTGTTGGTAATTATAATAAATAGAGAAGCTGCCCTCCAGTTTGTGTTTGGACATGGTCCTGATGGACCCCACTGAACCCTGCGGGTTCTTGGACCCCTTTTGGGTCCTGCTCAAAATGGTTGCCTCATGGGACATGGTCAGCCTTCTGGGCTAGATGCATGGCTCCAAAACCACCCCTTTACATGCACCAAGCCTCACAGATGGTGTTTTAAATGTTGCCTCTCTGGACTCTTGCTATAGCTTGGCCTCCTGTCATCACCAGGCTCTCCACAGCCCTGTCTCTGCACCCACACTGGCGCTGGGCTCTCCACAGCCCCTTTGTCACCATGCCCCCTAGTGCTGGGGTTCCCACACTGTAATGGGCCCCCCAGTGAGGCCTCCTCCTTCCCCAATAGCCTCAACCCAGTCCACCAGTCTATAAACAGCAACCAAAATATGAGCCCCTGGGCTATAACATAATACAAGCAGTTCAGGGCGTGCTTTGTCCCTCTAACAGAGGGAAACTTCCCCCCAGCACTGAGTGCCTTGTAGGCCAGGGTACCTGGTGAGCTCCTGGAGCCCCATTAGCCCTGTATGCCACATATCAGGCAGCCACAGCATCTCTGGGCAATTCTTCCCTGGAGGCTCCTTCCCTGGCTGCTGCCAGAGAGCTAACCCATGCTGGTCTCAGCCCTGGGGTTTATATGTGCCCAGGGCCCTGCCTTCTTCCAGGCAGCTGACCTGGTGCAGGTGCAGGCTAATTCCCTTGTTAGCCTGCTGCCTTAGTAACCTGTACCTGTGGGGTTTCTGTCTGGCTCTTAGGGCCCTCTCCCTAGGCAGTTTCGGCTCTTAAAGGAGCAACCACCTTAGTGCCCTGTGACAGACATGAAAAAGGAAAGCTCTGATGTCTTTATGGCAGTTATTCTCTCAGGGCCTTAGTTACTGTTAATGGGAAAGGTGTGACAGGATGGATCTCTGTATGCATGCCTGGTTTCTAATGCTCTAAAGCAAGGATGTCAAACTTGTTTAAGCCCCCAGAGGCTTAATCCAGACTGCAGGCTTCCCAAGGGCCTGATCTGGGCAGCAGGGCTTCCCACAGGTGCCAGCAGTAGTGTTAACTGCTGTTCACCTCCCTCCCCCGCCCCCACCTTTCCACCTACCACTGATTTTAGTTGCTAGGGCTAACTTAAACCCCGATTTCAGTGGTGGAAAATGGGTGGGAGGGGTGAGTAGCATTAACTCCTCGTGTTCCAGAGCTTCGCTGAAATAGCAGCTCCAGTCGCCTCAGGGCTTAACACTGCCCTAGGGACTCCAGCAGCCATGGCGAGCCATTTGCAGAAGTGAATGGTCCAGCCCATGAGAAGCCCCTCCACAGGTTGCAGCTGGCCCATGGGACTTGCATTTGACACACTGCTCTGAGGCATCCATTGTCACAGAGATATTATGGAGCTAGATGGACACTGGTGATGTACGGGTAAGAATGCCGCCTTTCTTCCACCAGATCTTGTGTGTTTAGTTCATACTCACCCCCCGAATAACTGTGTGCAGCACCTGGTATAATTGATCACCAGGCTTGCTTGGCACTATTAAGAGCTGCCTTAAAATTAATAATACAGTAACACAAACTTGATGTAAGGTGAGAATCAGCCTTTATACGTGTTTGCATAATGTCAGTGTGACTCTACAAATAGTAGAGAGGAGGAACACAGCAGCACAATCTGGGCCATGCCGTGAATATTGTTTATAAAAATTTGTGGGGTCCTCCAGAGTGAATATTACTTCAATTTTATCAGTGAGCATTTAAAACTTCAGTACTGCCTTACAATACTGTCCTTCTGATCTGTATGGCTGTGGGAAAGAAGAAGGCCTTCCTTTGAGAAGTCAAAGAGCATCGCTCATAGGGCTCATTCCACTTCTTCTGGCAGTTTATCAAACATGCCATCAGCAGGAATCTGATTCTGCAATATGAGGAACAGCCAGGCCTGCTAGCCTTGTCTTGTACCATGTTGTTTTTGAGCCAGGTTTGAAGATGAAGTAGTGAATATCCATTCTCAACCACAGCTGGGGGCTGGTTGATCATGGCTGCTTGAAAATTTTTCAAAGATGGGAACACTTCCCCTGGCAACATCGTATCAACCACATGCTCCTGTATCAGGGTCCTTATAACAATTTTAATGGCTTCCTACGCAAAGTGAATCCTGCATCAAAAACATGTTTTTTCTTAACTTGTGAAATGGTTTGTGTTTCACAAGTTTCCTTCAGGGTAGGGCACAATTAATTCTCTAGAAATTATTTAAACTGCATGCATTTCCATCAGCAGTACATGCAGGAAAGATTTCACAGAGGAAACTCCCACCTTAAGTTAAGTGGCTAGTTCCATGCATTAAGATACTTTTGTTTAAAAAATGAAAAGTCATTGAGATGTCCAAGGACATCAGCTTAGTTTACAGTTATTTGCTAAGTTTATGCACCGGTGTGGTTTGTGATCTTGAGGCGTCTTGTCCAAACACTTGAACCCATTACCTGCTGACTGCTGTATCTTGGATTGCCTGGGACATTTCCTAGGTTCACACCTTTTTAAAAGGCCCCTGTTTTATTTTTAACTCTCACCCAAGAACACAGGGGCATGGGGTGGAGTAACTATAGCTCCAGGGTCCTAAATTTGAGCCTTGCTCTGGACTCATACCTAAGGCTACCCCCAAGAGTCCCATCTCTAAAGGGATTTGGTTGTCGAAGGCTACGCATGATGCTAACCAGCGTATACTGTTAGGGCTCCTCTACACATGTAGGTAAAGGCACGATGGGATCTAATGAGTGATCGACACAATTGTGCCTTCTGCCACGTCACACATGTATTAAAACCCATCATGCCGTATCACCATTCAGGGAGAGCCTAGGATCACGATCCTGGGTTCTTACTGGCTCCTACAGCTGAGAGCTCCACGTGGGGCAGGGCTTGGTGTGGCTCACAGTAGGGCAGCATTCCCTGCACTGCCCCCAGTGCAAGCCCTGCAGCTGATGTGGGCTGTGGAGCTGGCAGTGGAGGCAGTGCTGGGAATGCTGCTCGCACTGCAAACATCATTGACTGTGGGGCTCAGTGGCAGCAATGTTCCCCCATGCTTGGCTGTGGGGCTCAGTGGCAGCAATGTTCCCCCATTCTGCCCCCACTGTGAGCCCCATAGTCCATGTCACTGCGGGGCTGGCAATGGCAGCAGTGAGGAGAATACAGCCACTATTATGAGCCCCACAGCTGAAGATGTTGGCCCCACGGTGAGCCCTGCATTTGGTGGGGGGTGGGGGAAGGGGTGGTGCAGAGCTGGCAGTGGGTGGTACACCCATGTGGCTAGTAGCCCGTCAGTTGATGGGGCTCCCAGGCACAGGGTAGCACTTGGTTACATGTTCAATTAATGCTGTGATTAGAACAAGCTACAAAGCTACTACCATGTTTGTGGAATCATTTTGTAGCTTATTGCTTATTTTACAATGCCGTTAATTGGTTGAATGTGTAGCTGGGTGTGATTGCCAGGTAAATTATGCCTTAAATGTAACAAGTAGAGGGGGGCCTTAGTTCCAGAAACTGGTGGGTCTTAGCCATAATATCTTCCACAAGCATGCTCCTCATGCCATCTCTGTGCTACTTCAGAAACCCCCTTACCTGTACCTCACCTTGTTTCATTGCTTCCTTTGAATTCTCATTGGTGTCTTCACATGTTGGTATTTCTTAAGATGGGGTGGGCAAGTATTTGGGCCCATGAGCTGCATAGGGAATTTTGCTGAGCTATGGTGGGCCAAGCTGAGCTGTTGCAGGCTGAGCCCAGTGAGCTGTCTTGTCTCCTCCCATCCCCAAACACACAACAACTCACCAAAACTTCTTCAGCAGGTGGACAGCATTGTTTGGGAGTGGGACTGGCAGACAAGACTGAGGTCATGGGGTGGGGTCATGGGCTGGTGACAGTGTAGAGCCAGAGTCTGGAGCACAGCCACAATCTGCTGCCCACATGCCTCTGTGATGGGTGTTGGTTCTGTAGGCAGGGGCATGTAGGGAGCAGATTGTGGATCTCCCCCAGCCCTGTTCCCATGCTGTCATCATCCCAAGATCCCAGGGTCTCTCTGGCCCTGCCTGCCCATCTCACTCCCAGATGCTACTCTTCAGCAGCCCACAGGCCCATCCCAACCATCCAACCAAATGCCCTGCCTGTATGGGTCCTGCCCCTGGTGGTGAGTGCTGGGTGGATGGGCAAAGGTGCCCAGGCAGCAGGCTGGGTTCAGCATCAGCAACCAGAAGGAGCCACTGCTGCCGGGGCTGCCAGGAAATGGAGTCCAACCATCACACCATCCCAGCACTGCTGTGCACCCGGGTTCAGTGGGACCGACCACATGCACCATGGCTCAGGCTGCCCTTTGCGCCTGGGCTGGGTGGGACCAAGGGACCTGCTGTGAACTAAACAAAATGCCTCAGCAGGCCAGATCCAGTCCACAGGCCATATTTTGCCCATCCCTCTCTTAAGCCTAAGGGCAAAAAAAGAGGCATATAGACAGTGGAAGCAGAGGGAAGCTACCAAGGAGGAATATACTTACTTGGCCCGCACTTGCAGGGAGGCAGTTAGAAAGCCAAAGCAACTACAGAGCTGAGGCTGGCAACACAAATTAAAGACAACAAAAAGTCCTTTTTTAGTTATGTAGGGAGTAAAAGGAAGGCATGGGGCAGCATAGGACCCCTACTAAACAAGCAGGAGCAACTAGTGACAGACAGGGGGGACAAGGCTGAGCTCTTCAATGAGTTTTTTGCCTCAGTGTTCCCGAACAAGGGTCAAGATAAGTCTCCTAACGGGTTCTTAGATGGGCATGAGAAGGATATCAGCCCACCAACTGTTGATGCTGACTTGGTGCAGAGTCACTTGGATGGACTGGATGTGTTGAAGTCAGCAGACCTGGATGAGCTGCATCCAACAGTACTGAAGGAATTGGCCGGTGTCATAGCAGAACCACTGGCACAGCTGTTTGAGCACTCATGGTGCTCTGGTCAGGTCCCGGAGGACTGAAAAAGGGCCAACGTGGTCCCTATTTTCAAGAAGGGGAGGAAGGAGGATCTGAGTAATTATAGGCCAGTCAGTCTCACCTCCATCCTTGGAAAAGTCTTTGAAAAGATTATTAAGGATTATATTTGTGGGAGTCCAGCGGGAAGAATAATGCAGCAGGGCAACCAGCATGGATTCGTAACAGGTAGATCAGGCCTGACCAAACTGGTTTTGTTTTATGACCAAGTCAAAAAACATTTAGATGCAGGAGTAGAGGTGGATGTCGTTTTCTTGGATTTTAGGCAGGCCTTTGTTATGGTATCTCATCCCATTCTCATTAAGAGGATGTGACATAGATGTTTACATGGTCCGGTGGGTGGCAAATTGGCTTGGGTTGCTCACACCCAAAGAGTGGTATTAGACGGGTCGGTATCAACCTGGAAGGATGTGGGTAGTGGGTTCCCACAGGGCTTGGTCCTTGGACCTGTACTCTTCAATATCTTCATCAGTGACTTGGATGTGGGTGTGAAGTGTACTCTGTCCAAATTTGCAGATGGTATTAAATTGTGGAGTGAAGTGCACACTCCGGAGGGTAGGGAATGATTGCAGGCAGACCTGGACAGGTTGGAAAAGTGGGAAGTACACAATAGGATGCAGTACAACAAAGACAAATTCAGAGTGCTGCACCTAGGGCGTAAAAATATCCAGCACACCTACTGGCTGGGAAGTGGCCCTCTCAGCAGCACAGAAGAGGAAAGGGATCCTGGAGTCATAGTGGACTCCAAGATGAACATGAATCATCAGTGTGACGAAATCATCAGCAAAGCTAACCACACTTTATCATGCATCAGCAGATGCATAACAAATAGATCCAAGGAGGTGATACTTCCCCTCTATGCGGCATTGGTCAGGCTGCAGCTGGAGTACTACATCCAGTTTTGGGCACCATACTGTAAGAAGGATGTGAATAACCTCGAGAGGGTCCAGAGGAGGGCCACTCGCATGGTTAAGGGTTTACAGGCCAAGCCCTATGAGGAGAGACTGAGGGATCTGGACCTCTTCAGCCTCTGCAAGAGAAGGCTGAGAGGTGATCTTGTGACCACTTACAAATTCATTAGGTGGTGCAGCAGGCAATGGTCTGTTCATCAGGGCGCCTCTTGGGGTAACAAGGAACAATGGTCACAAACTGACAGAGAGCAGATTTAGGCTAGATATCAGGAAAAACTTCATGGTAAGGGTGGCCAAAATTTGGAATGGGCTGGAATCTAAGAGGTAGCAGTTTTCCCTGTTGCTTTACAGTATCCAGAAGTGTGCTAGGCACTGCATACAAAATATACAAATCACAGAGATCTGCTCTGAAGAGTTGACTTCTCAGTAATGGATTAAGCAGACCAAGGTAGAATAGACACTAGAAAGGGGAGAGGTAGAAAAGTACATGAATGACATAGGTATTACTATAAAATTGCTGATGCAAACATATATGTTGGTGACTCCAACTTGTCTTGATAACAAAATATTATTCTATTTCATAGGCAATACAAAAGTGTGAATTGAAAGAGGCAAAGGTGAAGAGTTGACAAAAATTCTGGAAAGGCTCCTTAAGGGAAGACTAGAAAGAGTCATAGAAATATTTCTGAAATTAAAGATAGAAAAAGTCCATTGGTGGACTAGGTTGCTGGCACTGGTGGACTAGACTGGATGTCACAGAAAGATAAAAGATATTATTTCTGAAATTAAAGATAGAAAAAGGCCATTGGTGGACTAGGCTGCTGGCATTGGTGGACTAGACTGGATGGACTAGAAAGATAAAAGATATATATTCAGGGGCTAAATGAAGAAGGGACATAAAACATGATGATGAAGTTTGAATGCAGTGCACAATACAGTGGGGAACCAGTGAAGTGACTCAAAGACATGAAGGGCAAGTTTGAACTAAGACTGGAAATAGGTAGTGGGCCAGTGGTTGAAGTATGACTGATTGCTGAATGGGTGTTTGAAGTTTTGGGCCATGGAAATCCAAGGAGATGAAGATACTCTTCTATGCTTTCACCATAGAACCCCAAAAACCTACTAATATTAAAACCATTTCAGGTGGTGGGTTGCTTGGTTAATCTTAATTGCCTCTGCTCAGTTTTAGTCAAGGTTTCCTTGTTTCAATGTTTTGCAGATCATATTGCTCAGATCCAGACTCAGCTCTCTGTCTTCATGGCAGCAGAGCAGTGCCTTTTTGCTAATGCTAAACGTTTCCTGCTTGAACTTTAGCCAGTGTTCGAGAGGCAATGCAGAAGATTTGGATTACAATCTGTCAATTATATCTATCTCCATTGGCTTGTAAAAAACAGTGAATAAATACTGAGTGGTTGATGGATATTTTCAATATCTCCCTTCAGGAAAATAAGGTATCAGTAACCTCAGTATGGCACAAGAGAGGTCACTGTCTCAGGAGCCATCTTTGGAATGGGCAATTTTGTCTGGTAGTGTGGGATCTCCAGTTTTGGAAAAAGTACAAGTGGAAGGGCTGTGGCAAGGGAATTCACATGGTACCTGGCACCCTCAGATTTTCTCAACCATAGTCAATCTGGTTTGGGCCTAAGCTGAAAACTAAGCAGGTGATGGATGAAAGTTTTGTGTTCATGTTGATTCTTTTCAGTCTGTCAGTGATCTTCAGTGTTAGCCATGACTGTATATACCAGGGGTGCTCAACTGCAGTCCAGATCCAGCCTGTGACACCATGTCATCTGACCCCGCAGATGTCTCCGCAAGTCCAGAAATTTAGGGTGGGGGAAGGATGGTACTGCTCCTCTGCTGCCAAATTTCCAGACCCTAGGGCTAGGTATAAACAGTCAAAAAGCCCAAGGGTGAATTGATTCAATCTTTGCAGGTTAGTCTAAGCTGCATAGATTGAACCAATAAGCAAGTGATTCTAGAAATACAGCCACATGCCTGGAGTGGCCCAGGCCAGCCAGAAGCCAGCGCTAGAGCATGCCTCTTTCTACAGCTGGAGGAGACAGATTGGGCCAAGTCTAGTCCCCCCATCCTGCGAGAGGGGGTTTGCAGGGGAGTTTCAAAGCATCCTGGGATGCTGAGGGACTGTGAATTAAGTTGAATCTAGAGGGGATCTGGGACAGAAGTTCAATAAACCGATTTAACCTAAATCAGGTAAGTCTAGTACTACATCCATCCAGATCAATCTTAAACCCATTTCAGCCATTTTGAAAATGGTTTATATGCACTGAACGTCTGTTGTGTTACAGATTTGAACTGTTTTCTGATCATTTATACCAGCTTATGGGTAATTTCTGTCCCTAGCCATGGAGAGATCCAAGGCCTGTAGGCTGCATCGGGCACCCAATCCTAACGCATAGGGCCAGCATGGGTGGTACTGGGGCCCAGGGCCCAATCCCAGTGTGGGGAGCATGAGGGTGGTGGCAGGTCCCCAGGACCCAATCCTGGCATGCAGGGGGAAAGAAGAGATGGTGCCAGGCCCCCAGGGCCTGAGTGACAGCCTCTTGACGGGCCCCATGCTACTCATCTGACCCACAGGGCCAAAAAGTTGAGCACCACTGGTATATACTGTTAATGCTCCTTTTGTCCCAAGCAGAACTTAAGGCATCATTTGCAATTTTCTTAGTTCTTTTCCTTCTGAAAAAGCACAGCAGGTAGCACTGGGCAACTGCAATCTAACATGTATACTATGATAACTAACTCTATGTGACCTACTTGGTGTAGTAGAACCAATGATATGGTGCCTATTTGTAAGTATTGATTTGTGAACACTGTACATATCAATCTGTAAGCACCTAGAAAATAACAAGGTGATAAGTAACATTAGTGAAATCATGCCTAACTGACCTTATTTCTTTCTGTGACAAGGTACAGGCCTTGTAGATGGTGGAGGAGTGGGGGGGTGGGGAGGGGCGGTTGTGAAATGCTTTCATTTTAGTAGGCCTTTGACAAGTCTCCCACAAGATTCTCATGAGTAAGCTAGTGCATTTGTAGATGACACCAAGCTGAGTAGGGGTGAAGACACTTTGGAGGATAGGATTAAGATTCAAAATGGGCTTGATAAATTGGAAAAAATGAACAGAAATTCAATAAGGACAACTGCTAAGTACAGCACTTAGAAGGACAATCAAGTGCATAAATGCAAACTAGGGATTAAGCGGCTAGGCTGCAGGAAGAACTTAGAGGTATAATGGATCACAAACTAAATGCGTGTCAAGAGTATAAGGTTGTCGTTGCCAAAAAAGCCAACAGCATACAGGGATTTATTAATAAGGATGACATCTGCACATAGGAATTGGTTCTTCTACCCTTCTCAGTGTTAGTAAGGCCTCAGCTGATTTTCAGTTTAAGTCCTGGGATCACAGGGGAGCTGGTTCAAGACTACCGTTGGGTACTACAATCTATATTTAGACCATGGTAAACACCAACGTGTAACTCCTCAGAAAACTAAGGCCTACTAATGCTGATTACAGTCTAAATATGCTAAGTGTAACATGTAACAATACTCACAGACTGTGGTCTCTACATCTTATTATTAATACATTAATAATTCCAAATGTCTAAATATAATATAACCTGATAAATCCGGCATGCGCAGGACCAAGCACCTGCCAGAAATTTGAAAATTCCGGATTTTTTAAACCAGAGCAGCAGCTGGGGGATGGGGTGGGGAAGGTAGTGGAGGCTGGTCCCAGAGCAGCATCCACATGCAGAGTGGCATCACAGGGTGGTGGATGGCAGTGGCAGCTGCGGCATGCAAGCTTCCCCCTCCTCTGCTCCGGGACCGCCTGCCACAGCTCCCCGATGTAGTGTATTCTTTAAAAGTGCCAGATTTTCAAGAATTCCAGATTTTTTATATCTGGATTTATGAATTTATAGTGTACCTTAAATTATTCTGTTAATCAGAATACAGGGAATCAATGGGTTAGACGGGAATTAATTAAATTAATTCTCGTAGTGATTTTTAGGATGTGACCAGAGCGATGCCATAAAACCAGTGTAGTGAAGAATGTCCCTTTCTGAATGGGTCTCAAGGGTTACACATGACAACAGATATAATGATATTATTAAAGCTTGTATCTTAAACACAAGAAATCATCTATATGCATACTCATGCCTGAATGGTACTGAATTCCTTAGTCTACAGAAACCCTGTCACTTACGGAAATTGCAAATAAATCATACAGAAGAAAGGAGGGATTTGATTTGCATCTCTAGGAATTTTGAAAATACTGATTTTCAACAAATCTTACAATTCACAGTTCACAAGGTCTCAGAGTATGAAATGGAACGGATCGCAGGTATTTTTAAATGGAAGGTGTTTATTATTCATTTACTTACAACCAGTCCATGGGTAGGAAAAGGTAGAAGAAAGAGACCTTTTTAATTACTAGGTTACATGAAAAAAAAATCTCTGACAATTTCCTTTTAATGAGCTTAGGGGAAGGACTAATAGCTCTAAAGTCTGGTCAGTGTTATACACTTATTCCTATATATTTATTAGATTATAAATATAATCTTTAACTTTCTTGTTACTTATTGTTTTTTCCTTGTACATGATTGAGGGGGAAAAGAGATGCACTACAGCATGAAATGGCTCATGTCTTGGTGAGAAAATGGTAATTGTAAAACATGTTTATTTTTTGGAGCAAATGAAAGTTATTTTAAAATGGATTGTTTTAAATGTATTTTTCTGTTTAAACATAAACCTATTTACAATTGAATTAGAAATTATGGCAAATTTTATTAAGGCCTAAAATTACTATAATTTATTAGATTAATTTAGATTCATTAAATAAACTATAATAATCAAACAGTAAATGTTTGCTACCACATTTTAAAGAAAATGAAGCCAACTCAGTGCTGAGGGGTAAACAGCTAGTAAAATACTTGAGATTATTAAAGTGATAAACCAGCTTTTGACAGTTATACCCTCTTCTACAGATAGAAAGATTATTTTCCTCATTTCATTTTATTCACCTAGTTCAATTCAATGCTTAGTTCATTCACAGCTGAGAAACCAACAATGAATTGTAAAAGCAGGGAAGTTCTATTCTTCCAATCTATGAATAAAAATGGGATGTAAGAATGTAAGATCTACTAGTTCTAAAATACTGAAGGATGTGGCGATTGGAAACAATCAGTTCAATTCAATAACTCCAGATAATCTTTCCTGAGTTTAGTACATCAGTTAATTTTTCAAATGACCAACATGTTTTGATAAACTTTTTTTCCTATCTATATGGCAGTATAAGGTAGAATTTAGCTAACTGAAAGCATTTCAGCATTTCAAAACAATTTATTCTGTCCATTTGCTGTATTTACTCAAATTTAAGACAAGGTTTCCCCTGATTTAACATAGGATAGAGGAAGCCCCTCATCTTGGATTTAAGTACAGGATGGGTGGTGGCAGCTGCTGCGTCTCCGACTCTGGTCCTAACCTAGGCAAGGGCTTGGGCTCAGAGCTGCAGCTGTTGCATCTGCCCCCCTCCCTTTCCTGCCACTGCTTACCTTCTAGTGCTGGCCCCCTCCAGCCCAGAGCACATGCTAGGTCTGCCCCCTGCCCAACCATGCATCAGTGGCAGCAGCTCTGGTCATGGTTGTGGGGGTGGGGTGGAGCAGGCAGTGTCAGGGGCCAAGGCTGTGGGAGGGGCAGGCAGATGCCAAGGGCAGAGACTGTGGAGAGCAGAGGCAGTGGGGGAGTAGGCAGGAAGCATGGGCAAATGTGGTGGGGCAGGTACAAGGGGGTGCAGGCAGGATGGTGGCAGGGTCCAGGGTGTACAGAAACTGGAGGAAGCAGACAGCAGGGGGGTAAATTGTGGGGAGGACAGGCAGCAGGTATCAGGCCACTTAACCCCCACCATTTGCCCCACTGCAGCACTTGGAAGGAGGGGGG
>NW_005842006.1:1040822-1054039 GCF_000455745.1 Alligator sinensis
GGGGGGGGGGGGAGAATTTAGGATGACACTCCAATAATTAGATTCTATACATGAAAAATTGCATTTTTTTATAGGGGTGTAGATTGTTACAATTACATTTTTTTATAACATTTCCATGTCTAGAGTCTATTTTTGGAGGGTCATCTTACATTCAAATTCATCATGGGTTTGGGTAAATACGATAATTGAAGTACAATTTCCATACAGATACAATTTCCATTCCATTTCCATTCAAATGATTAAACTTGGTGATGCAAAGTACTTTGGTTTAAAACGATAGCTTTTAACTGTCTTTTATTTAATATTTAGTATCAGAGATGTAGCTGGCCAGTTCTGCATCCTGGGGGATAGCAGCACATGGTACAGGAGCAGCAGGGGAAGGAATGTCCCCTCCTCCTTTTGGTCACAGACATCTGTGGCGAGCAGCCATTTAAACACCATTTTTCAGAGCACAGTATTGTCAACTCTCGTGATTTTTGGCATTGTTTTTAAAGGGTATGCTTCAGGAATGTGAAAAACTTAGCTCTTTCTTATAAATATGTATATAAATATACATGTATATAAATATATATAAAAGAAAAAACTAAGTTTTTCACATTCCCAGAGCGCAAACTTTAAGAACAATGTCAAAAATCATGAGAGTTGGCAATACTGAGTGTGTAACAAGGTGCACCTCCAGAGGTGGTCATGGCACCCTGGTGGCCATACTACACCTGTCTGCCTTCCCTGGCCTGCTAATGCTCTCTCCTTCTGCCATGCCTTGATATTAGGCTTAATATGATGTTTTAGAAGGCTGCCCTTGAGTAACTGGGGTCCAGCCATGGGTGCCTGCCTTCCACCCTACTCATCCTGAGGCTACTGCTCTAGCTAGCCTACTTGGGGATCTGTCCTTCTCTTTTACTCACTCTCTGCCTTTGGCTAGGGCTTCACCCCCAGGTGGGTTCCTGCCTACCTTGCTATTCTTGGCCCCTTGCCCATCTGGACTTTGGTACCCCCACCAGGCCTAGACCAGTGCACTCGCACATACATTCACACACACACAAAAAGAGTAAACTGAAGAAAAAACAAGGGGGAAAATATCATAGAGTTCTGGTTGCTCCACTCTGTGGTCTCTGTATTTCCCCCCGCAGGTGCCCCAGTCCATCAGTTTTTTTCTTTTTTGTATGACAAAAATGGTGCACTGGAGTTATATTTCACATTGGACAGAGCGAGCCAGGATTGAGATGGGTTGTCAAGGGTACTGAGGTTTCCAGGGCAACGGAAGATAGAGCATTATGTAACAATGTGGTTTGTGGGCTGTGTGGGGGTGCCACATTCACAAGTGGCACTTGATGTCAGGCCCATTTGATGTATGTTATGGCGGAAGTGGCCACAGCCAGTTCAGAGTTTATTGAGGCAGGCCCAGGAGAGTCTGTCCAAACTGAAGCTGAGAGGTCTCATAGAGGTGTTTGGAATGAATGTTTTGAGCCTGCAGTTCTCAGTGGCTTATCGTTCTTCACATAGTTGTGCAGCCCAGTTGTCTGGGGAAAAACCTTTGGAAATAGAGTGCAGGTGGGTGATGAGGGGTTTCCTAGATTGGAGGCACTGCCCTACTGGAAGTTCTGAACAGATGTGCTGATGTAGGAAGTGATTATCGTCTAGTTCAGCATGGCAAAGGAGATGGAGGCATTGCTGCTCACAGAGGAGGTCAGAGGGAGCAATACTGCTGATGAGTGAGAGCTGTGATGTAGGGTAGAGCTGATGCAGCTAGATATGAGTTGCATGCTATTGTTGAGTGCTCTGTCAACTTTGTGAGTGTGGGCACTTCTTTACCATACTGGGGCACAGTATGCAGCTGTTGAGTATGCCAGTGCCAGGGTGGATGTCCAAAGTACGGTGGGGTTAACTCCCCACCTGAGGCCAGCTAGTCGATGGAGCAGGCTGTTGCAAGCTTGTGCTTTGGCTGCCAGTTGGGTAAAGTGTGTCTTGTAGGTGAGGGCATGGTCCAGGGTGACTCGAAGATACTTTGGGTAGCTTTCAAAAGGGATGGAGTTAGTTCCACACTTGACATTCAATGTTGTTTTGGTGAGTTTGTTGGCAAGGTAGAAGGTCTTTGGTGATGTTTGGAAGGTCTTTGTGATGTTTAATTTGCATCTCCAGTTCTGAAAGTGCTTGTTGTAGTGAGATCCTTTATCAGACCTTTCTTTAGGTTCTTGAAGTTTTTTCCTGTGATTATTAGGGTGACGTCATCTGTGTATATGTATTTTTTGGATGTTGTGGGGGACAACTCTGAGATGTAGATATTGAAGAGCAGGGGTGCAAGGACTGTTCCCTGAGGCATACCATTCTTCAGAGGGCACATGTTAGATGTGTCTTTTCCAATATGAAGAATGAAGTAACAGTTGAAGATGAGTTCTTGCAGCAAGTGGATCATATGTTTGTTGGGGATTTTGTGAAGGAGTTTCGGAGTGTGGCCTCATTGCCATACCATGTCATAGGCTGCAAATAAGCCTGCAAAGACTGCTCCACACTTCCACCCTTCTTCAAAAGCTGCCTCGATGTCCACAGTGAGGCGGGAGACCAGCTCAGTAGTTGAGCGGCCCCAACAGAAGCCAGCTTGTTCCTTTGGGATCTGGGAATTGATGATGGGGTACAGGTGATTGTAGAGAAATCTCTCCATGAGTTTGAGTCCCACTGAGAGCAGATTGATTGGTCTGTAGCTACCAGGGTCTTCTGGTGATTTATTTGGTTTAAGGATGGTGGCAACTTTGGCACGCCACCAGGTTTGGGGGATTTTAAGGCTGTTTGGGGGGTGGGGATTTTAAGGCTGTTTAGGCAATGGGAGAAAAAGCATTGGAGCCAGAAGGGAGTGGGGTCACTGAGGTGAAGGAAGAATTCTGGATGGAGGTTGTCTGGGTCTGGGGACATTCCAGCCTTGAGGGTGCTGATGACCTCCATCATCTCTTTGAATTCAAAGTTGATGCAGAGATTTGAGTCTACTGAGGAAGAGTACCAAGCCTCTTTCAACTTTGCATTCACCACGCGGGAGAAGTTTGTCTGGTTTTGGGAATTTTCCATTGTTAATAAAACATCTAATGATGTCATTGACCTTTACTGGAACTTTTGGGTATTGTCTGGAATTGCCAGTTAAGCAGTTGATAATGGGCCAGGCTTTCCTGCTTTAGTGGGTGAAGTTTATGTTTTGGGTGGTTTGTATCCATTTATCTTGTCTCCATTTATTGAGGTGGCCAAGGAGTGCTGTGGCAGCATCATGGATTTCTTCAGGAGTGGTAGCAGATTGGTGTTGATTGGCTAATTTATCGCATTTGTTGTCCCACCCAGGAATGTAGGATTTTCAAAAGTTGCAAGGAATGTTGTCTTTGATGGTCTGAACGATTAGAGAGCAGAATGTTTCATAGGTCTTATTGACATCAGAGTTGGTTGGTTCAGGTAGGGAGTTAATGAGTTTAGCAAGTCTGTTTTGAATTTGTCCCAGTTAGCTTTAGTGAAGTTCCAACATGGAGTTGGTAAGATTGATGCAAGTTGTATAAGTTCTGGATGCTTAATTAAAGATGGTCAGTGCTGTGAATGGGGGAACTTGCTGATCACCATTCTGAAGGGAGAAGAAGTGCGGGAGGTTGTTGCGCTTGCGAAGGCCCGGTCAGGATTGGTATTGGTTTTCCATCTGGTTGAGTGGAAGGAGCAGTGTTGCGTGGAGTCATAGAGGAAGGTGAGTCCTGCCAAAGACGCCCAGTCTACCAGTGCTTCTCCATCTGGAGAGTCATGTTGGTAGCCCTACTCCAAGTGCTGACAATTGAAATCTCCAGAGTAATCCACCAGGTACTGTTAACAAATGAGCAGGGGGGAAGGGAAGGAAGGGAAGAAACTGTATTGGATTCATATAAACAATCCTCAGGGTGCACCCACTCTTCTGGGATAAAACAAATGGTCGTCAGTCCCCTGAGAGCACTCACTGCACAAGAACCCTCCTGGGCTATTACAAACAGGCCTTAATCTGCTGGTTGCACTCACCCCTGAAGACCCCTCTGGGTTAACATAAAAAATCCTCAGTGTTTCCCATGCATTTACTCTCTCTCCTCCTCCCCACCCCCTCCACAAACATAGGCTCCTCTCCTAGGGCCATAGCACCTCTTGCTAAGTCTCTCTGGAGGACTCAGTCCTTGTCGGCCCTGGAAGAAGATTTATATTCCAGTCATCCCCTCCCAGGACTTTCAGCCACCTGGAATCTCCCCTTTTCATCTCCAAACTAGGCTCTACAGGGCTGAGTCCATAGCCCAGGGCCAGTCAGGAAGTATCTGCTCTCACCTGCAGCAGGCAACTTGCCCCGTCCTGCTAGGTGGGGCCTCCACCACTTTAGATGCAGACAGAAGTGACAGTTTTCACTTGATCTGGCCCCTGAAAGTGCTCTATAGCTGTGATCAAACCGAAGTGCACGGCTTCAGAACACTTTGAAAAGGCCTGATCCCATGAAAATATGGACCCTTATTGCATGAGAGTTCAGATGAAGATGCTCCAAGGTGGAACAGCTTCAGTAACTTGTTTCTGTGCATAGGACTGGGCTGACTGCAGTGCAGAATGGGAGGGGGAAAGGGAACAGAGGGAATTCAATCAGGGTTTTTTTCAGCCGGTGCAGGAGGGTGTGGTGGATGAATTGGAGCACCCCCTCATAAGGTGTGCTTGTGGGTCTCTAATCCACCCACCTGACCCTGCAGTGCCAGTTAGGGAACCCCCAGAATGAGTTCCTCCACTCCCTTTCACCCCCTCCCATTTTGCAAACAGCACCAAGGCTGGGAGTGGGGAGGGATGTTGCTATGAGAAGAGTGGCTGAGACAGCCACTCTAAGCAACAGCTGGAATCCCAACTCCTGGGACCCAACAGCGAACTTCCTTTGGGTCTGAGGCATCATTGTAACTCATGGCACTTCCTGCAAAGTGCCATGAGTTACAATGGGGAGCTGCTCTTCTGTCTGCACCTTCTGGCTACTAGGGCAAGCCTTATCTCTACTGCAGGTAATACTTCCCTATTTTGGACTATAGCAGTTTAGGGTTTAAAGGGGCCTTGCTAATTTTTCTTCCCTGGCCCTCTTTTTCCCCACAACAGGGTTAGCATTCCCTATTGCACAGAGGCAGAAAAAAGGAGGTGACCTCTCCCCCCCATAACAGCAAACCTCTGTCTACTGCTTCTGCTCTAGGCTCTACTATTTCTGTTCTGTCCTCCCTACTGCTGTAGCCAAAACAACTCCAGGAAAGGTGCAGGGTGGGGAAGGGGGGAAAGAGGGAGAGGGGGACATGACACCAGATAGCGAGGCAGCCCCCCCCAGTCTCATTCTAGCACCCTCCCCTATACCACACACACACCTTAGGCAGCAACCAAGGCTTGTACCCTGCTCTCGCACCCACCGTTATGCTACTGTTAGTTTTTTTTTGTTTTGTTTCCATACACATCGTTTCAAATGTAAAACTTAAAGGCCTAGAAATGTATTTGGGGTAAGTCAGTGTAGCTCCATTTACAAGGGGGATGCTGACCTACACTAGTAGAGGACTGGCTCTACATATTTTTATTTCATAAGTTACCACACTTCTTGTTCAAATTAAATCAACCTCATTCCCATCCAGAGAATGATGTTCTCTGTCTTGCTAAGTGTGACTGCCGGAGATGATATCTAAGCAGGTCTCCTCCTTGACTACTTCAGCCAGATTTTCACCTGGTGTAAATTGCTGTAGCTCATTGACTCAAAAGGATTCTAATTAATAGCATCTAGAGCATGTAGCCCTATGTGTGTGTGTGCAATTTGTGTGTGTGTAATGTGTGTGTGTGTGTATTTTCCAGTATAAAGGAAATAATCATTCAAGGGGCGTAATAACTTCCTACTCCATGGACCCCTCGGAGGTATGAAATTAGCTTCTCTTCTTCCCCTTTGATGAAGTAACAGGGTGGCCCTTTCAGACAAGGATTCAATTAACATGCAAATATCTAACTGTAAAGAAAATAGCTAACACCTCTATCTAGACCTTGCTGACCTTAATTCACAAAGAGTTATAAGCAAAATGATTGCTTTTTTCTGTAGTTGTAATTGCTGAGTACATTAAACTAAGTGTTCAAAAAGCAAGTTATGGTAATATCGAATACAAAATCTGGTATCGAGTTAATACGATTTGCACAGTTTTAAACCATGGAAATACAGAACAAGGTCATATAATCTCACTCACTCACTCACTCACTCACTCACTCACTAAATAGTTTCAGCTCCGGTCCTTCAAGCCTAAATTAAAGGTTCAGGGGCTAAACTAACTTCCTTTGCTTCTGTGCACTAGTGTAGCATTTTACAGCTGAATAGGGTGGTGCATTATTGGTTGGGAGGAGGGTATTGTCTCAGGGATTGGTCCCTAATGGAGGGAGCACCACCTATGAGGTGTTTCCTCCAAATCAGTGATCTAATACTGTCTAGCAAATCTTTCCCCATGGCTATTTGTGGAGAAGGTCTGAGAAAGGGAGAAGGAGCTCATTTGAAAAAGCAGCTTTTTCCAAAAGTAAAAAAAGAAATCAGACTGTATGTATTTTTATTTCTTGTGCGCTTCTAAATAGAAGCGGAGAGCCATTCTCCTGGGTATCTTGAGGAAGAGGAAAAATTTTGTATCCTAAAACTTCACGTATCCATTCTCCGCCTGAAGAAATGTTTTGTAGTGGAGTTTTAGACTTCTGAACAACGTGATGTAGCATTGGATGTGTTTAATTCTAATGGTGCTCTTGGCATTTCTCTGTAAACAAACAGAACATTATTCAGGTGGGATTTGAAAATACAGAAAAACAAAGGCAAAAACATTAGCACAATGTATGTACAGAACAAAGGATTGTCTAGTGCTGAGATAAGCAAATACGAGCAGGATTCTTGAATACAATTCATCCTTATAGCGCTGACTGCCCAAGTCTCATGAGCCAGTTCTGAACCTGGGAGAGTGCCTACATGGGTATGTCCATAGGAAGGACAACAGCACTGTGCTGAGACATGCCATGCCTGCTTCATATGCAAATAGCTCCTGAATTTGAAGTAGTGTAGTCACATAAACAATAAACATACAGCCTTGCATGATGCAGCTATATTACTTCTGATTCAGAAGCTGCCTTGTGCAAAGAACAGGTGCCGTGTTTCAGTACAGCACTACACTGTACTATAAATCCCAACCTTGCATGTGACAGTCCTCCTCCCCCTATGAAACTGGTATGAAAAAAGGTTTTCGGCCTGGTGTGGAAAGATATCTCTGAATTCACCACTGATATGGACATATAGTAATCTCCCAAGCCTGAGTAAGATTTGGATGTTCATATCTTCATCAGCAGGCAATCTATTTTCAACAACAGCTTTGTAAGTCAGGCAGTTCCTGTATTTGATTAACCCACGATATCCAGCATGTCTTTTTCAAGTGCAAACCCAGCCTTTGTGTCTTTATATTTCTATCTGTACAGTGCAAGTGATAATAAAACATACCTCTCTTTAATGGGATGTCATAAGGCCTTGTTATTTTGGGTTTGTAATGCACTTTGAAATCACTGGATGAAAGATGGCCCTGTGTTCCCTCTAACGACTTTAGTGAATAACAGTGTGCAAGATCAAGTCCTATTATTGTATAACAAAATGTCAGGTTAATCTTCTGAGAGAGTTTGTCACCACTCCTAGATTAAGTTTGTGAGTTTTCTCCACTGCCAAAAAGTTATGGTATCTTTGTCGCAGGGCACTAAAGTGCCTGCTCCTAGACAAGCAGAAACTGCCTGGGGAGAGCCTGAAGAGACAGAAGCCCAGGTGCAGGTTATCAGGGCAACAGACTAGAGAGCAAATTAGCCTGCGCCTGGACCTGTCAGCTGACCAGAAAGGGCAGGGCCCTGGGCCCTTATAAATTCCTAGACTGGAAGTAGGGAGGGCAGTTTGCTGCCAGTGACCAAGCAGGAAGGAGCCCTCCTAGAGGGAGCTAGGGGAAGAGGCCTGAGGGCAAGTCTAGCTTCTGTGCATGCCAGGGGCAAAGTTTGATTTTTTTAAAGGGGTGGAGAACAATGGGAACTTATGTGTTATGTTATAGCCCAGGGGCTTATGTTTTGTCTGCTGTTTCATAACAACCAGTGGTTTGGGTGAGGCTACTGGGGACGGAGGAGGCCTCATTGTGGGGGGCCCACCGTAGTGTGGGGGCCCTGGCGCCAGAGAGGGTTCGGCATTTGGGCTGCAGAAAGCCCAGTGCTGAGGGGCGCAGAGACAGGGACAGGGCTGCGGAGAGCCCACTGACAACTTGAGGCCGAGTAAAGCCAAGGCCTCAGAGGGACGTTGTGCGAATACCTTCTGTGAGGCTTGGGGCATAGTAAAGGGGTGCTTTGGAGCCACGTATATAGCCCATAAGGCTGGGATGTCCCGAGACATCTATTTTGAAAAGGGACCCACAAGGGGTCCGGGAACCCACAGGGTTCAGGGAAGTCCATCAGGACCATGTCCAACTGGATGTGAAGGCAGCCTCCCTATATTATAATTACATCAAGACGTGGCAGACGAGAAAAGAGGGTGCCCATTGGGCCAAATTGGCATGGTCGAGGGGCCCTAGGAGATCATGGCCATCCTTGGAGACACCATCCCGTGACAACCTTCTATAAGGAGGTGCCCTGCCTTTTTTTCCAGGACTCAGTATATTACATGAATAATACTATGATTCTCCAACACTTCATCTGTCTTGTCTGAGTGCCTTATAACCGCATAGCATCCTTACAAATCTGTAAGTAGTGTCTAAAATCCCCATATTCCAAGGATGTAAGCAGTGATCTCACTGTTAGCTGCTCTCGATGAAGAGGGAGAAGGGAAGCCCAGAGCTCCCTGACTACTTCAGGTGGACAGAGACCCCATAGAAGAGGGAGCTCTGTGTTGGCATCTATTGCTATCCAGGGAAACTGATGTATGGGCCAGGCCTTAAGTACAGTCTGTTATGTGGCAGTTTGGGATGGTTTTTATTTCAAAATAGCATTACATTTTGGTGTTGGGGGTAAAGAACTCTTATTACTCATTTTGGTACTGAAAGCAGAAGAAAACAATGTCCATTGTAGCCAAGATGAGATGCAACACTCAACTTAAGCTGCAGCTTGCAGTGGTCCGGTTCAGCAGTCCTGGGCAAGGCAACAAGAGAGAGAGGACAACAATACCAGGTAAAGTCTTCCTCTCTCTCTGCCTCCAGTGGTATTTCTAGAGGCAGAGAAAGGGAAAGGGTTTACTTGAAGTGGCTTTTTCTGACAGATTTATCTAAAGAAGTAAAATGCTGCAGAAGCTTCTCCATGGTGAAAGCTGGGCTGAGATGCTGCAGGCAAAAGTATTAGAATAGTGACAATAACAAGGACCATCAGCAGAGATTGGGAATGCTGGAGCACCAATGAGCAGTGATGGCGTAGGAGTGGCTATGGTAACTGGGAGCAGCAGTGGTACAGAACAGGTGACCGTAAGAAGCAGACACTGTTGGTCTGATGCCACCAAAAGCAGCAGCCTAGATTAGGGACTCCAGTGAGGGTGTCTCTGCCCAACACCAGAGCTGTGATCACTCCACCTGGGTCAGAGAGCAGAGCCCATGAGAACCGTACACCCATCATTGTCATTGGCAATCCCTTGATTTGCGAATGATCTCCTCCATGGCGCATTGATGGGTCTTTAGGTGATTTAAGATTCTAATCCTTGAGCCACAGATTTGTTTGCAGAAATTGCAGGTCT
This sequence comes from Alligator sinensis, assembly GCF_000455745.1. Lineage (NCBI taxonomy): Eukaryota > Metazoa > Chordata > Crocodylia > Alligatoridae > Alligator > Alligator sinensis. Next base: position 1,050,550 of record NW_005842006.1, read on the forward strand.
TTCCACAGGGGAGAGTAGCCTACAGGTTGGGATTCCTCTCCTTTTCCTTCCTCTGCCCTCTCTTCTCTGCGTTGAGGGCAAAACGCTTTACCTCAAAACAGGCTGCCATTTGGTTGAGGTTGTGGCATCATTGGAGTTGGATGACAATCAACTCCTCCCAACACTGGATGTCAGCATCTGTTTTCTTGAGGTATGCCTTCAATATGTTCTTGTAGCATTTCCTCTGGCCACCATGAGTTCTCAGGTCATTACTAAGTTGGGAATAGATCATTTATTTTGGGAGTTGAGAGTTCAGCATCTGCACACAATATCTGGTCCAGCAAAGTTGGTGCTTGAGGATCACCAACTCAGTGTTGGTAACTGTAATAGGGCGCACCTAGTGGCCAGGTGCAGCACTTTCCCACCTCTGCTTAGGGCAGTCCGCCCTCACTCCTCTGCCACGCCTTGATGCAACAAAATGGATGAAAATGCAGGAGTCCATTTTATTGCCCTGATGCCAAGCTCCAAACCTACCCTAATACCATGTCCCATGCCTCACAGATGGCATCCAATTCACCATACTACTCCCCCGGCCCCTGTGCTTGGCCGCACTCAGGCTATGGCGCAGACCTGGCCTCAGACCCCATTCTGTAGGCCTTGGCCTCTTGGTCTCTTCTCAGTGCCACTCTATTCTGCCTCTCACTGGGCCACTATTCTGCCCCTCCCCGAGCTACTGGGCCTTACACCCCTTGGGCCTCTGACCCCACTCAGTGGGCCTTAGCCCTCTGTCTCAGGCCCCACTCCATGGGCCTGGACCCCACCTCAGTCCCCATTCAATGAGCATTGGCTCTGTGCTTTTCTGTCGGGGTGTGCTCCCCTAGCCCACAAGGCAGTGGGTGCTGCGACTTTCTGGCACCCCTTCCTTGCCTTTCACTGGGGATGCACAGGTATGGCACTTCCTGGGGGCTACACCAGCACCAGCAGTCCCACCACAACATCCAACCCCAGCAGGGTGCAGTTCCATATCCGTAGAGGAGATGGGGATGATGACTGCATTGTAGACCTGGATCTTGGTGTCTTTCTGGAGGTCACAATGAATAAAGACACACTGAAGCAATTTCCCAAAGGAGCCACTTGCACACTGGATCCTATGCTGAACCTCCTGATCAATGTTCACTCTCTGAGAGTGGCTAACAAGGTAGGGGAAGTGCTTGACTACCCCCAGTGTTTTCCTCAATGTTAATTTGGGGAAGAGAATCGCATCCATGGGCCAGGGCAGGCTGATAGAGCACTTTAGTCTTCTTGATGTTGATAGAGAGGCCCAAAGCTCAGTAGGCTTTTCCAAACAGATCCAACACAGTCTAGAGGTTTTCCTCAGATGCACAAGGATGGCTCTGTTGTCAGCCTACTGAAGGTCAGAGATGTTTGTTTTAAGTGCTTTGGTCTTTGAGCAAAAGTGACCCAGGTTGAATAGCCCTCCATCCATTGAGTATTCAATGTCAATTCTGGAAGAAAGGCAGTCCTTAATGAGAACCAGGATGATTGTAAAAAAAAAAATGGAGAATAGAGTTGGGGTAATAATGCATCTTTGTTTGACCCCAGTTCAGATGACAAATGGATCTCTCTCTGATCTGCTACAAACAATGATTGCAGTCATCTGGTTGTGGAGAAGCCTCAGGACCTTGATATACTTTTCAGGACATCCAAATCCAGTGAGTACTTTCCACTGCACACCAATAAGGGCTAAGAAATCAACCTACCCAGGTTTTGGGCTTGTCTGACCCTGAACGACAAACTGTGAGTGAGGTTCAAGAAAGGGGAAAAGGGCAGCTAACAGCTGTGGAAGGAAGACTGGGCTGAGGACTCTTTCAAGTCTTCGCCCCTCCCCTCTTAATTACATTCTCTTTGTTTAATCCCTGGGATTCATTGCTTGAGAGTAGGAGACAGATTCTACCTTTTTTTGCACCCAACTGGTGATGAAACTATGATTGTGCTCATTGCCATAAAAAAAGCTCTTTTACTGCCCTTTTTCCCCTGAGCCAAGTTGAATTATCTAGGGATCTCTGGAAAAAATCCACATATATCATTACCCAGAAACTTGGGAAACAAAATAACGTTTTGTTTCCCAAGTTTCTGGGTAGTGATATATGTGGATTTTTTTGCAGAAATCCACAGATAATTCACCCTGGCTCTTTTTTACTAACCTTTTTCTGCACCTGACAGCAGGGTTATAAGCGTCTAGTTCAATGGGACCCTTGGTGCTACTGTACTGTAAATAATCGCACCATATGGGTGACTGCTTGTCGCATAAACCATGGGGAAGATAAGTGAATGTAAACATGAGACATCCACCGTAGTCTTTCTTGAATTTCACAAGTAAATACCTTTACATACACACACACTGTAACCATGGTTATTAACATAATTTTAATTTATACCTTAATTACAGACAAAGTACTCACAATATTGGTTTGATTTTGCAGCATCCTCCTTTCTTTCATTTCAGTTATCAAAAGCAAAGGTTGTTTTATGCTGGTGCCTATGTTTTTTAAATGTTATCCTCATTCATCATACTAATTTAATTTCTTCTCTTTTTGATGTGTGTATGCAACTTATCAACTGGATTTCATCATCTTTCCTCTCTTTGTCCAAGACTAAGTTTCCCAAAATGGTATTATTTTCTTTTTTGAATAAGAATGACTATACAGCAAGATATTGCTTCTTTGCTGGGAGTATCAGACTTTTCCAGAGATAAAATTTTGAACCTATTAGAGGTTACTGACTTTTTTTAAAAACTGAAAGCAGTATCTGATAAAATCAGTAACATGGACCTTTTTAAAACAATCTTTCATCTCACTCTGATATTCCCAATAATACTGTAGCTCACGGTCTGATACGGAAATTAATTTTGCATAATGGGAGATGACATATTTATGAAAGTCTATAAAAGAATATATCTTTTTATATATGTCACTAAGGAGAGTATTTCTGTTGTCTGGCAAAATTCTATTCCATTCTCAGTGGTTAAATGACTAATGATGCTACATTACCGTATTTGTGTTAGATCTTCTACATGAATAAAAAATTATCTAGATCTGAAGGATAATTATTGCAATTACTCTATGTGCTAGTTTTATAATTGCATGAGAATATAAAATTATACTCAATATAGACATCAGTAGTTTTAGTCTAGGCTTAACATACATGGGAGGCATGAATTTATGAGAGATTTGTACGGTACCAAACAGCATTATAATTTTTATGAAAGTAAGATGCTGAAGGGTGAAATTAACACAGATGTGGAAGGCCACTGCTAGATGTCTGCAGCATTTAAGCCTCATGTTAAGGCTGCATGCAGCAAGGAGAGATGAAGTGGCAATGTTTGATATGCCTTTGTTAGAATGGCAAGGCACTGGAACAGGCTGCCTAAGGAAATTGTGCAATCTCCTTTACTGGAGGTTTTCAAGAGGAGGCTGGATAAGCATAGGTTGTGGATGATTTAGGATAGCAT
>NW_005842006.1:1054070-1061150 GCF_000455745.1 Alligator sinensis
GGGACAGGTGACCCTTGGGTTCCCTCTCAGCACTCTGCTGTTATGATCTCTACTGCTACTATACACTGCAAAAAGTGTTCTGGTGAACTCTCAATATGCTAATATGGAGGGCTGCTTTGTGAGAGTGGGTGGCAATGGATGTACAAAGGTACATGGATCCAGCAGCCAGGAGCCACAGCTGACAATGTGGAAGGGGGCTGTGCTCTACCCCTAGGCTGAAGGGTGGATCCTTGCCTGCCTTCCTCCCTCCAAGCACCCATCTCCTGTGCAGCATAAGAAGAGCAGCATAAAGCTGGGTTATTATGGGCTTTGAATAGGGCACTGTGCATTTCATCTGTGGATGCAGAATTTTAAAAGTCTCCTTAATAGAAGTTATGACAACTCATCAAATATGGGCTGCTGCTCTGACATAAGTTGGATGGGGAATAAAGAAAAGGGAAAGCCAAAAGGAATGGGAAGGGCTTGGCCTGTGTGATGCAAAGGTTAGATAAGGATACGAAGTAAGTTAGGTAAGACAAAGAGTTACTGGCCTGAGAACAGCAAATACTGGTGCTGTTAACATGGAAGCAATAATACCATCTTCTGTGAAGTACTCTGAGGTCACTTGATGAAAAGTTACATGCTAGGAAGCATGAGTAATGATCTGTTTGTACTGGATGAGCATGCCAAGGGCAAGGATCAAGGATTTCATGTGTTTAAGCTCTCAGCAGTAGAGCTCTGAGAAAAGTGTAGCAGAACCTCAACTCCTCTGTAGTAACAGTCAACCCATTTTTGTTTTAAGGTTGAGTGTTATAAATGCTCTTAAATCCATATACCTGTTCAGATCACTTTGGAGGTCAGAACACCTCATGGGGGTGCAGGTTGAATTAGTGTTCCCAAATTTCAGGTCAGTTGAACAACAGATTCCAGAGATGCAGCTCTAAAATTCATATTTTTACTTGGGTTGCCATGAAAAAGCCACAAAGGGAAACAGGTAAAGTTAGTACAGTACAGATTGAGATCATAAATCATTAGATCACAAATCAATAGATCATTTTTAATAAGAGGTTCCTGAGATACAGACCCCCAAAAATACAGCATTTATTTAAGGTTGAAAGATCTACCTTTTTTTTTGTACCCAACTGGTGATGAAACTATGATTCTGATCATGCCTAAGATGGCCTCAATAACTCAACAGTTAACTCAAATAATGCAAGGTACCCGTTCCCCTCTGAGGAAGCAATACAAAACATGGTGTTTGCCAAAGTCAAGCTCTACAGTCAGGTGCCCCCTGCCCTCCTGTGTTTGTTTAAGCTGTCATCCCTCACCCCTCATGTGGCATCAAGGGCCTTGCCTCTCTCCTTGTCCTTCACAGTGTAGAAGCCAAGATCTGTGGGGCTTTTCCCATTGTGAGAAGGGTACTTCTACCCCTTTTTCCTGTCTCAGGATTTGGAGGAGCCCTAGCTCTTGACTGTCTCCTGAGTCATTCTGCTGGCCCTACAATGTGAGCCAGGATTTGGGGTGCCCATAAAGGTAATCTCAAACTTCTGAAAACCAGAAAATAGGAAGTTAAGAGGTGTGCGCTACACCTCTGTGTGATAGAAAAACTGACTAGAGGTAGGAAGAAGAGGGCGGCGTGGGGGGGGAGCTGAGTGGGTGCACCTAAGGCCTGGTGGGAGGGCTGTCCAAAGCTGGGGCTGAGAGCTCAGTTAGGTAGAAATCAAAGAGTGAGTGCAGGGTGTACAGTTTGGATTATAACTAAGGAATACAAAAGAAATTACATGATCATCGAGAAGGCAGCTGCCTGTGGTGAATGTGCACAGCAGAGGAGGGTACCAGACATCTGGGAACAACTTTTAAATGCACTAATGGCTTCCACAATGCTAGTGGTTTAGAGGGACTGGAGGGGAATGGTGAACTGGAATACTGACTGTGCACTCTATTTAGCAGGGCATGCCAGCTTTTCCTCACATGCTTAGTTACTGTAACCATCCTGTAATAAACTGTCAATGTTCTGGGACATCTAGACTCTTTGTGTGTTTCTCCTTATCCCTAACAGCACCTGAATGTTCCAGATACATAGATGCATGGCCATGCTTATGATTCCACTATAAGTGATTGAATAGCATCCTTTACCATTGTCAGTACCACCTTCAGGTGCAAGCCTACATGAGACCGCCGTTATGTAAACCTGCAGATAAATCCAAGAGAAACTTTTGGGAGAAAAAAAATGAAGTAAATAACATAGACAAAAAATGACAGTTTCATGAATATGAATAAGCCATTTGTGGATACACAATATAAATAGAGAAACCTGTCCTTTCCCATCAGTATTAATAGTAACTCTGCTTAGAAATGTAACTTAATCTATTGTTTGTTTTACTTAAGTTTTTAATTTGGATAAAGAAAATGAAAATGAGTTCAAAAGCCTGAATTTGGGTGGGCAGATGACATTTGAGAACAACAGTTTAAGTAATGATTGGTCGTGGTTACACATGCTATGAATCAGGGGTGACTGGTGCCTCCTGAGTCTGGGGGGACACGATTTGTGGGTGGGCCCGGGAGTGGGCCAAAAGCCCCATATCCACTCCTATACTTCTGTGCGTGGCTTAGTGCCTCCCCCCCCCCATATGCCTCCGCCCGGTGCAGCAAAAAAACTGCCCCGTCCTGAGCAGTGCCAAGTCAATGGCCAATCTTGGGGGGAGGGGGGTGGTGAAGGGACCCCCTACCAGTCGCCTGTGCTATGAATGTTCAGTACAGTGTTTGCACTGAGAGCCTATGGGTACACTACAGCAGAAGTTTAGTAATGATATTTCTAGTTAAACATGCACCACAACTTTTAGTTGACCCCCTCTCTCTCTTGCTCCACCCTCCTTAGATTCACAGCCTTCTAAATCATTCCCTTTTTGGTGTTTTCTATGTTTTAGAATCTGCCATTGGTGATTTTATAAGATCTCTTCAGATGTGTTTATGTGCATGTAGAAAGCTTCTCTTTGCTCATTTAAAAGAGGCTAGAGCTATGCATTTTTAACAGAGCTATCAGCTTATCCAATCTAGCATAGTTATGAACAAAATATAGACAATACTGCTTGCTGCAGTTCTATTAGGCTAATTGTGGGAAAATTTTAACAGTGATATATTAAGGAGAGAAAACTGTCAAATGATTTTTATAAAGCAAGCCAAGGCAGTGGACAGATCAAACAATTATACCACATTAAGATGGAGAACTTCTTGCTCCCAAGCATGCATCATCTGATCTGTTTAAACTGTTTTATGTGTCTGGTGGCCTTCTCCTCCAGTCCATGAAGCTAAACCAGGGCAGCTTTACACTGCAATGAAATAGTTGCTAAATTACGGTGGTTTAGCTTTTGCTTGTTGTGGGATAAAATAAGCATACAATACAGTTAGTGTGTCAGCTGGAAGGGCATTCATCTCCCCCTCCCCCCCACCCCCCACACACACCTTCAATTGGTATAATTGTTTCATCTGTAGGTACTTTAACTCTACAAGAATAGAGCGTACCTGCTATTACTTTTTAAAAACCCTCTTATGGGGACAGCAAATACATTATGTCAAGTTGGAGGATAAACATCAATTCTCGGTATTGATACATGTATCATAATTTAGGCACTTCCAGCTCATTTTCAGTCTTTTTTCCCTCCACATACACCCACAGTGGCCAAACCACAGCTTGTCAGCACAGTACTTGCAGCTCTCCGATAACTGGCCGAAGCCCTGTCCACTTCTCCCCAAGGTGGCTCTGGGGGACAGCGCAGCCCAGCACCTCCTGCCGCTCCAGCTTTCCCTGTGGGGATTGCACCCCAAGTCCACCCTCCTCCCTCCTCCCGGGACTGCTGGCTTAGGCGTCAGGCTGCTGGGGCAGGGGTTGCAGCCACACCACTTACGGGGCACGCTTCCTGCGGGGAAAGCCAGAGCGGCTCAGCAGTGGGGGGAGAGGGGAGGGTCATCTCCACCCCAGGTTGCTCAGCACCCGTCCTCCCCACACTCTTGAACTTCAGTGGAAGATCAGATGTGGCTCCCAGGGGAACTCTGGCAACCCCCGGCATACACCCTTGAAAACTTGTTTGCTCCAACCTGGCACTGAACATATTGCTATTCAGCTGAGCCACACCCTTGAGAAATATTAGCCATAAATCCTAGAAACTGTGTGTATCCTTTCATGCTAATGAATGGAAGTGTTTGGTACAATTTTATAGCCAGGAAAATGTGTTTTAACCAATATGTGTTCACTTTTTCATGGATTCTATTCTTAAACACAGTTACTGTTCTATAAAACTGTCCTCTGCTAGAAGACAAAGTGCTTCTGGAGTTTACAGTCTACTAAATAGTCAGAGCTTGTGGCTGTGGATGCAAAGCAGACTCACAAAACAGCATGGTTCTGCACAATCATTGTCTCATGGATTCATATATAAGATTTGCTTCATTTGCAAGTAAGACATTTATTCTCACCACCAGCTCTGTCCTGCCAGCTCACTCCGGATCTGAAAATCAATCTGTGTTCTTTCTGGCATGTGAGTCATCCCCACTACTGACAATTCTGCAGAACAAATTCTGCCTTCAGTTTTGTTTGCAGATAGGAGAAAAAGTGCATGTAGAAGGGATGTGAGTGGGTCTGAGCCTGAGGAAGCCTGGGGGAAAAAGGTAGAATAAAGACTACCAGTTATTCACTATGACTTTGAGCAATTTATCTGGTCTTCCTTTGCTTCCGTTTCCCCCATTATACTGATGGGAATTTTATTGACCTTCCTAAAGCACCTTGAAATCCTTGAAATTAAAAACAGTGCCCATTATGGAACTAGCTATGTATGAAGTTATCTTCAGTAGTTTTATAAAGTCAGATAAAAGCCAAGTGAAATTATGAAGGAAAAATAAGCATCTCAAATGAACTGCCCTCTCTTAGTTTACAGATGAACTGCACACAACATGGGGATGGCCTGAAATAAAATGTTTTTATAAAGTTCCCTCTGCTTTTGCTATGTCACAAGAAATTTCACTGGAAGTCCTTGTCTACATTAGTGTTCTAGGGCCAAGGTTTTCTGCTTTTCCTTATGCCTGTGCAACTTCCCTGGTGGAAGCAAAAAATAAAATGAATACTGGGCAAAAACAGTGGAACATGGCACTGAGCACATCACTTCTTGTGATGAGGTTAAAGAAACAGTGGCCTGTAAATGGGACAGCTTTACCTTTACTAGACAAAAAATATATTGTTGAATAGTAAATTTACCAAAATCTTAGTTCTGGTGGAATCTAAATGGTTTGTAAATTTGAATTTGTGAATAATTTCAGCTGAATGATAGCAAGAGAAAATAGAAAAGGTGAAATATTTTATTTTTGATATGTTTCAATGGTCTCAAAGTATTATTGTTTATAAGTTGATTTAAACTTCATTAGCACTAGAAATGATGGAAAGCTGTTGCCCCCAAATCGTTTGGTAGGCCCATCTATCATTATACTTTTCCATTGTCTACGTTTCCTAGTTCTTTGTCAGTTCAGGGAAACATGATATTCTACTACCCACCCACTTGTAATGCCACTAGAAGAATAAATAGCATTATAAGTAAAATAAAGATCACTTTCCACAGTAAGAATGCTACAGTGCCATTTTGATGCCTTTTCAGCTAAATCTTCACTTCCTGTCATAAACTGTAGTGTAGTTCTCTTTATTGTCAAATAGTCTCTGCATTTCAAGAGTGAATGAAAGGGTACTTTTACACAACATATAATTTCTGAAGTACATTGGAATCCTTCGCATAAATATCTGAATATAATGTTTGGGTTTGTCAAAGAGCCTTTCATCCTAAGGTTCCCACATTTCAAATAGTAACGCCTACTTTAGAGCACGCAGTGACACTACACTACAATTTAGTACTGGGGATGAAGGAGCTCAGGTAAACACAAGCTGAGTCGGATATTTCCTGAAACAGCAGGTTTAATGAACGCTTGTATGCACCTGTATAGAAGTGTCCTGGGGTCTTTACTGAACACAGGTGACCAGCACCTCCCTTTCACATTTTGTAGTTTTTCAGTTTATGGACAGAAAGGACAAGTAGATCAGCTCCTTTGTACCCCAAGCCATAAAATTTTACCCAGACTCCTTATATTAAGCCCTTGTGTGGCTAAAGCCAAGGACTTGTGTGGCTAATGCCTCCATCCCACAAAATGCTGCTACCTACTGCCATATTGTGGTATTTGCTCAGAAGTGGCTCAGAGAAGTGTGACCCCTTATGAATAGGCGATACCACTTGCTTCAGCATCTAGGTTTTGTTTGGCCAGCAGGCTCTAATCTTGCTTAGCTTGTGATACAATTTTGATGCACCTCTGTGAGCCACATTAAAGGAACCATAAAGAGAGAAAGGGCTTTAAAAGAGCATTATTCAAGATCCATTTATATTGGTTCTGTGCTTTCTGTTCATTAATGAGCCAGAAACCCATGCCCTCTGTCTCACATATAATTATATTCCCAACAATCTATCCTTTCCCATTGTATCATTATAAAATCAGACAACTACTACCTACTCATGAAAGTATTCAGTGTGTTTCATGAATAATTTTCCTGAAATTAAAAATGCAAAGGTAAGATCCTGAAATTTGCCTCCCTCAGGAAGACCTCACACAGAACCATCTTAAAGCTATTAGCTACTATTCTCTAATGATGCCAATGGTGCACGGGGGTAGATTTGGTTGCCTGGTGTGACCCTAAAAACTATAAGCCAAACTCTGTATCCTGTTGAATGATATTCCAATGTGCTTTTAGCTTTCTTATCCTCCACACCTCCAGGCAGAAGGTGGGGAAACATTAGCAACTGGCTAGTTCAGAGGGGCATGAGCTTTCCTAGATAGAAACTAGGCCTGTGCAAAATGGCAAGTATTCACTTCAGATTCAGTTTCGGCTGATTCGGAGGACAGTGATTCAATTCGGAAATTAGAATCACTGTCCCAATTCGATTCGGCCGAATCAGATTCAAAAGATTGGCACCTCTTCAGTGATTCGGCCATAGACTAAACAAGCAGCTGGCACAGGTGCCTCCAGCTGGTAAATCTCTTGGGGTTGGGGGAGGGGGGAAGGAGGGATTGGGGCTG
>NW_005842006.1:1061274-1069427 GCF_000455745.1 Alligator sinensis
CCGACAGATGCCGTGCTCCCATCCCACGCCCCCCCCCTCCCCTTCCCGAGTCCTGTGCCCCCTGCCCCGGCTGGGCAATTTGTCCCAGCCCCAAGCCCTCCCTCCCCCACGCCCCTTCCCTTCCACCTCCCCCAACCCCAACAGACTTACCAGCTGGAGGCAGCTGTCAGTTGTCTGTTTAATCTATGGCTGAATCACCGAATCTTTTCCCAAATAGATTTGGATGCTTCAAATAGATTCAGAGCTTTTAATTAGTCTCCCGATTCGATTCAGATTTGGAGACTTGGTCCCCGAATTGGGCCAAATCTCCTCCAAATCAAATTGACTACTGAAGCTTCGCACAGCCCTAATAGAAACCTACTTTGTCAGTTGCTATGAACAACCTGGCTAACCACCACTCCAAACCTCTGGTAATCCATATGTATATGCTGCATACATCTGCAGAAAAGAAATCTAAATGTGCAACTAAATTGCTATCTATGTCATACCCTAGATGTATACAGTATTTTATAGACAACTGAAAAGTACAGAATGCTGCCTTGGTGAGATTACAGCCTAAATTAACTATACAGCCTATTGCCAATCCCAAGCATTAAAAAATCATGAGTTAGGCTTCCCCCTTGTCACCCCCTTCCCCAAAATCACAAATGGATGAGATTTTAAAAATAATTGGGGATGTTTTATTCACTTTCTAGTGTTTGAGGCTCTGCTACAAGATGGGCTTCCATTTTCTTGTTTGAAATAAAAAACAAGATCCTCAGGCAAGAACCTGATTCTTGAAGCTGGAGCTTTAAGAAAAACCCCAGATACCTCATATCTAGTCATGAAATGGAGTTACTGATCTTATTAATCTTACTACTGATCTTACTGGATGTGATACAACAAACCAGGGATGACGAATAAGGAGTGTAGAGTTAAAATGGTGTTAAAACAAAGTATGACATTATCACCAAGCATTTACACCTGGGGCATACGTGATATCCTGGAATAATGTCTCTCATATCTTTAAAGATCTTTAGATACTTTCTATATTGAGAAGTGCTATTTTAAATTTCTACTCAGTACATCATCTAACTGCAAGTCCTGCTTTCTCTCATTGGGCTAAATTCATCCCGGGAGCAGCTCTGTTGAGGCCTATAGAATTACACCATGTTTGAGTTTGATGCATTGCACCTAACTGTCCTACTAATATATGTGCCTTGGGTCCAAGTGTTCTCCCAACTGGTGCTATAATTATCCTAAAATTAGATTTTTCTAACTTTCATTCTTATAGTTTTTTATAGTTCTGGAAATTAATAATTCAGAGCCATGGAAGCTTTTCCTCCTGCTTTTATGGGCACTAATGCATTTAACTAATGTAAAATGAAGTGTGCATGCTGATTTCAGGCAGTGAAAAGGGAATATCACAGATTTTGTGCCCAGCATTTTCTGTTCTAATGACATTCTTTCAAAGCCTTTGTGAGCCATTTTTAATCTCAGGGATGAATGACAAGAATATATTCCTTTTCTGTTCATACTCTTTTAAGTCACACTCCTTCCTTCACAGGATGCTGTCACTTTTGAGGTAAAAACAATGAGTAAGACATTACTGACTCCAGTAATAAGATTCAGTCACTCTGGCTTAGAAACTATGGTATGAGCTGCCATGCAGCAGTCCACCCATTCATCTGATCCTCCTGTTCCCAGATGACTTGAGCATCCCCGTCATAAAGGAAATTGAATTCTCCAGCTGCCCTTTGTAGTATCCAGACTTTATCTGTGATTCAGTTCATTATCTTTTTCCCCCATTGGTCTTGCAGGCAGCAAAGGGCACTAGAGGCTGCTAATAAGCCTTTTGCACAAGTGGGGTTTGCTCCTGGATAGGCAGGTTTGTAGGTATGTGGTGGTGAAGGGTCTTGGTCATGTAGACCCTCACTGGTGTTCATGCATTATTTTGCCTTCACAAAGTCTAGAGCTGGTTCCACAGGTTTCTCTGATGAAAGCCTCAGGTATTTTCCTTCAGTGTAAACTAATCTGTTGAGATACTGTTTTTAAATTATAGATATCTTTTCATAGTATGAGCCTCTTGAGGGAAAGTTAGCTGCTGCTTTTGCTTGATGTTTGTCATGTCACTATTCAACAGAATCACAGATGGGACTAAAATATCAATCTAAAATAAACTAACATAAAGTAAAATATCGATCCTTGCACAGTACTGTGTATCTGTCCTCCATTACAGCTTTGAAAAGGAAGGAGAAAAGGGCAAGGTTATATTTCTGGCCATTCATAAGTACGGTTAGATGAGGACCCTAGGTGAAGAAATTACTGGCCTTATTTGTCCTCATTTATGCCCTGAACCTCCCACCTTGACTCCTCAGAAATCAAAGTGGCAGCAGAAGAAGCAACAGTAAGGGGGCAGAGCTGGGGAAGGGCAGTGAGAGGCAGGGGATTAACTGTGGCAGGAATTGAGGAGTTCTATTTGTAACATATATAGGAATTGTCTAGAGATCTCATTTTGCTGATTGGGGGCATAGGAGTGCATAGGGGACATGGCAGGGCTCTTTCTGGGGGAAAAGTTAGGGGGATATTAATTTTCAGTGCCTCCCTGCAGACTGCAGATGATGACTGTATTTTGCCTTCATTGACCTAGGTTTTATGTGGGATTTTCAAGGACACCATGGCACCAAAGCACAGACCTAATTTTCCCAATGGCTCAAACTGGTGCCTCTGTGAACATAACACATTTTGCTTGCTCAGTAAGGAACACATTTCTTTTTGAGTGCAGTTGTAGTCAGAAACATGCCTACATAAAACCATCACCCTGTCACTCAACTTATTTGCTTCCTCTGACATGCACGGTGAGTCATAGTTGCTGACTGTACTGACTATGAATGCTGTCTTCTCTGGGGTACACCTTCATGCCACCAGAGCCCCAGTGCAGTGTTACAAACTCAAGGGCTAAGTACAGACAGTCAAAAAGCCCAAGGCTTCAGTCTTTGCAGGTTAGTCTAAGCTGAAAGATTGAACTGATAAGCAAATGAACACACATTCAATTTTGATTCAGGAAATGCAGCTTTCCTGAATCAAAATTGATTCAATGTCTGCAGTAGCTCAAGACAGAAGCTGGGGGGTGCTAGTGCATGCCTTCCAGCCACTGCCAAAGGGAAGAGACCCCTCCAAGACTTTCCCTCCCTCCCTGCTGGAGCAGAGGGGGAGTGGCCAGGCCCCAGCCCATGCTCTGCCTGGGTGGGGAGGAAGGTAGTGGCATTGAATTCATAAAAGCTTGAACAAGAATAGTTCTTTCTCTGAAAAACTATAAACTGAAGAGCTATAAATGCAGCTTAGGCTGTATGTTCATTTACTCTTCCTGCTGTTCCTGCGGTCTCTGGGATTTGCAGTCCACAATCACAGCAGCAGGACTCAGCAAGGTTGCTCATCACTTCTTTTTCCTACTTCCAGATGCCTCTGGAATTTGTAGTCCACAGTCATGGCCAGCAATAAGTTTTAGCAAGGCAGGGCAGCTCTGTACTTGGGGGAAGATGAGTTTAACCCTCCTCCCTGGCCCCAGACACCAGCCGAAGTTTGCCTGGGGGCGGGGGGGGTGGGAGGGGGGAGGCAGTGAGCCAGCCCTCACTGCCCCCTCTAGGGAGCAGAGGGGCGGGGCCATCCCTGCTCTCTGAAGCAGACAACACAGTCCAGCCCAGGGCTGAAAGCATGCTGGGATTCTGGGGGACTCTGATTTAACTTAAACCAGGAAGGGGTCTGGGACAGAAGTTTCATGAACCTGTTTGACCTCAATCAGTTAACTCTGATACTACATTCAACCAAGTTTATCTTAAACCAGTTTCAGCCATTTTGAAAGTGGTTTATGTGCATTGAGCTACTGTTCTGTTACAGGTCTAAACCACTTTCTGATCACTTAAACCAGTTTATGTGTAACTTCTGTCCCTAGCTAAGGAACCAATCATGGGGAAATGCTTTCAGGGTTGGGATCACTGCTTAATATGATTAACCTTGCAGGAGCAGTGCCGCAGTGGCTGATGAGCTCAATTCTATTCTGCCTCATTGTCAGCCATTATTGGGTAAATGCAAATTGCCAGAGTTTAGTTAGCAGTGAGGCTGTATGAAGCAGACAGAAAAATTTGAGATATTCTGATCCCAGGTGATGTATCTATGATTGCCATTAAAATTCATCCCTTGATGCATGAACTGAGCAAATTTGATCTTGATGCAAGTATGCAAGAATAGATGCAGAATTGTGGTGTCATCCTTAGGATTGCTGCTTTGACCAAAACAACATTTAAAATGCTACTTTATTTTAATGACACAAGGACTTAACACTGCAGAATTTGTAAAAACAAGCTCGCTTTTAAACCACTATCTTGTAGCAAGGTACAATGCAATGATAGAACAATCTTTTCTGTAAGCATTAATATTAAAAATGTGAACATAGTGTATGTAGTATCTATGCCTCTGTCTTTTGCATCTGTCACCTTTAAGCATGCCTAGCTATTGGATATACAGCTCAATGTGCCAAGGCCCAACTATGGGAGGCAACAGTGTGTGACAGACTGAAAATGAGGGACACCAAATATTTATTCATAGATTTTTAAGGCCAGAAGCACCCCTGGGATTATCTAGTCTGACCTCTTCGACAGCATAGATCTCAGGACTCCTTTCGAATTAATTTATCTTTGAACTAGGCAGGAAAACAATCATCCTTGATTTAAAAATTGCCAGCAATGGAGCACCTGCAACTCTTGTGAATTATTCTGATAGCTAAACATAGACATCCTTTAGGACTTCTATTCAGCAAAGCACTTTGCTATATGCTAATACAGTGGTTCCCAACCTTTTATAGACTGCAGACTAGCAAACTCACTCAGAGAAATTATAGAAACGATCTAATTTACATAGTTACATTTAATTTGCATGTTTAAATTTAATTTTTACGTGGGGAGGGGTTGCGAGGGTTGGATCGGGTTGGGGCACTGCAGCTGCAGGCACCAGGTGACACTGCAGGGGGAGGAGCTGTGCACACGGTGGCCTGGGGGGACCCAGCTGGGGCTGCCCAGGAAGAAGGGGCTCCACTGCCTTCCCTAGGAACAAGCAGCAGAGCTGCCTCCCCGCCTTCCACCCTGAGTATTTCCCTGCCTGTATCACTCCACTCCCAGCTATAGGCGGGGGGGAACCGGGGGGGCGGGGAGCTGAGGGGTCCTGCCCAGCCCGACACGGGCCCTGGTACCTGCTGTGTGGGCAGCAGCTCACCAGACATTGCCATGGGGGCAGGAGCAGGACAGGGCACACAGAGCTGGCTGCCTCCCTCCTAGGGCTGCCCCGCCACCCAGTTTTAACCCAAGTGAAAAGACAACTTGGCAGCCAACCCTTCGCAGCCTGGTACAAGGCTCTGGCCTGGTGGTTGGGAACCTCTGTCCTAGTGCATCATCCTGTGGAAGTCTGTCAGGCTGTCTGGTGATCTTGGATTTTATATTACTGCCCATCACAATGATATCTAAGTGCTGACTACTTAAGTTAAACAAGGGACTCTCTTCTCACAGTGGGACTCATGTAGAAAATGCAGGATTATGTGTATAAGACATAAAACACTGAAGATGTACAAAACGACTGCATTAAGACTATACAACCTTAATTTCTGTCCTTTTCTAATATTTTTCCCAAATTAACTTAGGTTTTCTGTAAGTAATATTTAATTATTTACAAGGCAATGCCTATTTCTTAAGAGGAATGTGATTCATAATCTATTCTAATAAATTGCATAGTTCTCAACTAAATTTATTTAACAGATCTTTCATTTTAAGAATGACTCCAGTGACCCAAAGTGTGCAGTTCTACTAGCAGGGGAAGCAACTAGAACTGCAGATTCCATATTCTCCTTGTGGAAAAGGCATCAAACTGAGGTGGGCAAAAGCTGGATTAAACAGCAGCCAGGAATGAAGGTACTGAAGGAAAACCCAGACTCCGGACAGAGGTCTGTGGCATGCTTTATACTTATGGTTCTCATCTCTATGCTCATTTGCCTACAGCTTTTGTTGATCTAATTCCTGTGAACTCTCCTGTGCAAGGTTAGTACCACATTCTCCTTTATATTTTTGAGACTTATAGATAATGCTAAAACTTTAATTTAATTAAGTGCATGCAAAAAGTCTGAAATCTAGCACTTTGTACAGGCAAACTATAGCAGGCAAGCACTTTTAAATACCCAGGAACTCATCTGGTGTCCTTTATTATTATTTATTACTCACTGCCCACATGCAAAATAGAAGAGAAGCCACAGACTGTGCCCAAAGGAACTAACAGTTTAAATCAGACAGAGATAATACAATTCCATTGCACAGAGCACTGGATGAGTGACTTCTATAACTTGTGTGAGTATTATCTTATATAAAATAGAACATCTGGTATCATTGATAAGGTGAAAAATCTAGCAGCATTTGCATTTATGCCTGTGGGCATTTAAAGTACTGCAGTGACAAATATAAATATGCTGCTTCTAATGTGTGCCTTTAAACACTGCAGGGCATATCAGCTCAGACTAACTCAATAACTAGTGCCTCCATGAGTGAGATTTCCTTGCCAGAACATTAGAGAGACACTGATGGCAACAGAGACAGTGTCATATTTTTTCTAAGATTCTTTTATAATGATTTTTTTCTTGTGTTAGTATGTTCCTGTATCTGGATTAAGCTACAGTTTCTTTTTGTATTCTGATCAGATTTAATGTGACTATGCATCTCTAGAAACTAGGAATTATTCTTTTGGCAAAACTTGTTCTCTTTGGTTTTTTTCAAAGGTCACTGTTTTATCTATTTTAGGAATTCCTACAGTCAGTCAGTGCCAGGCTCCATCCTATCCAGTTTCCAGTCTCTGAGAGTTGCCAATACCAGACGCTTCAGAGGAAGATGCAAGAAATTCTGCAGTAGCTGGTTAAGGCATAACCTGCCCTCATAGTTGTCATGACCCAATGATTGTGTGTGTGCTTCGGCACTGCAGAATTATTTCCCACTACATGGAGCTTTCTTTGCACGGCGCAATTCTCAGCTGCAGAGAGAAAACCCCGGTGCAAAGGAGTTCCCGCCACCCGTATGTAAATTTGTTTCCCACTATTGGCTGTTTCTAAATTATTCCCATGTGGCGGCTAGCGATTGGCTTGCTAGTCGTATAAGAGGTTTGAGCAGCTTCCGCCCAAGTTGATAGAGGACTCCACAACCATCTCGTGGGGACTCTGAGCACGCGGCAGAGTAATAGAAACTTTGTGTGTGTCTCAGAGGAGTTCGGCGGCCTGATCAACCACCAACCTCTTCCCGTCTCATTCGTTAAATTCTTCTTAAGACGTATCTACGGTTTTTGCGCGCTCGTCAAGGGTATCCAGAGCTCTGTTGTGTTTGTTTTGCGGAGCCTAGCAAACTCCGCTCGTGTGTCTTCGGTGGAGCCTAGCAACTCCACTTGTGTTTGTCTGTAACTGCAACTCAAGAAAGTTTTTCCTGCCTGCACCGCGACCACCTACGGTGTAAGTAAAACAATCTTTAATTAACCGCTACGAGTCCGTGCCTAATTCTAGTCCGTCGTGCAAAAGTACCCGCCCTACCGTTGTGGGCTCCCGGCCACAGCCCGCCGCGCGCCCCCGAAAGCCTTGGACTGCTCCCGGCCCGCACAATAGTAAGGGTTATGCTAACTCCTGATAGTAGGAATTTGGTTCTGCCCTGGAATATGAAAATTAACGTCCCTTCCAGATTCTATTATTTTCAGTCCTTGTTAATATAATTCTAGATATTTAGCAGGGCTGGATCCAGATCCAAACTAGGGTCCTAAATGGGACCTAGGCAAAATTTACACAACTAAATAGCAAAAAGGGATTAAGAATAGCTCTGCTTCCCCAGCCAAAAATCTCATGAAATGCCTCCAGGAATGACTAGTGCTGCCTCAGTCAGAGGGGGCAAGTGCCCCACCCTCCGACCAGTCCTGCCAACTGGGTGGGGGTCCCCCTGCGGCCGTTCCGGCTGACTGGGAGGAGGGCCCATGACCGATCTTGCTGCCTGGGAGCACTGCGGCCGATTGGTGCAGCTGGTTCTGGGAGAGACTGTGGCTGCTTCCGGGAGTGACTGCAGCAATCGGCTAGTGCTTGCAGTGGGGGCACCGGTGCTCCCACCTGCCCC
>NW_005842006.1:1069437-1083813 GCF_000455745.1 Alligator sinensis
AGTGCAGCCGGTAAAGGGGTGGACCAGCGCTCTCAGGGGGTGCATGTGCACCCCTGTGCACCCCCTACGCATTGCCACTGAGTGCCTCCATTTTAAACTGTAAAGACCCCTGGGCATGTCTACATGTGCAAATAATCCAGGAGCAGTTTACTAGTCTAGAGTAAAATAGAGTCTAGAGTAAACTTTCCTGGGCACACATCTGCACGTGCAGGGATGTGGGAACAGATATACTATTCCTAGCAGCAGACTGATTCTGCTCCCTGCGGCCCTGCACCAGGCTTCTGCAGCAGTCAGGGGGAGCTCTAGGCTCCCCTGGGTGCTAGCTCAGGGACTGGCAGGGAGCACAGGGCCAGGAGACAGCTGTCTCCTGGCAGGGCCTGGGATGTTGCTCCATGCCCCTGGGAGCTGCCTGCTGCCAGGGCAGGTTCTGCCACTGGACCCCAGGCAGGGACAATGTCCCTCTGCCCCAGCAGCAGGGAGCTCCCAGCCCCTGCTCCATAATCACGGGGCCTGGACTGGGAGAATCTTATCTCCCAACTTGAGCACCAGGCCTGTAATCATGGAGTTAAGAGATTCTTCAGCCTTATCTCCCATATCTTGCATCCTTATCTCCCAGCCCAAGCCCCACAGTCATGGAGTCAGGGCTGGGCGATCCTTATCTCCCAGCACCAGCTCCGCAACCACAAAGCTGGCACTGGGAGAAAGGAATCTCCCAGCCTGAGCCCCATGATCACGGGGCTCAGGCTGGGAGAAGAGGGTCAGGGAGACATTGTCCACCCCTAGGCTTTGGTTGTGGAGCTTGTTCTCTCAGCAGGCAGCTCCTATGGGCAGGGAGCAATCTCCCACACACTGCACCCAGCTGACTGGGAGCAAATGTGCTCCTGGTCAGGTGTCTACATGTGTGTTACTGCGCAGTAAGTAATCAAGAGTTAATTTGCTACTTGCATTTGCAGGTAGCAAATATACTCATGATTAGAGCCAATTACTGGGCAGTAAGTGCCTGCACATGTAGACAATGACACTTACTGTGCAGTAATTAGCTCTAATTTCAAGTAAAGTGTCTTGTGTAGATGCATCTCCTAGTTCCCAGACTTATGCTTTCACATATGTGCAGAACTGCCCCAGTCTGAGCAGTGGAGCACTTCACTCCTGTCAAAGATCCACCACAATCCATTTAGGAGGTGATGTGCAACCACTACACTGCTTATATCCCCTGAAGAGAAGAGATATGTCCTGAACACAACTGCTTCACACTGGGTGCATCTACATATTGCCCTACAGTGACATTGTTATCGCTTCATGCTTTAGTACTCCCAACCGTGCTTTAATACTTCCAAAACCAAGCAGTAACCATCCATACTGCTCTGTATGCATGGTGTACAGTTAGTTTTAGCCACTGTTTTGCCATAGCAGCACACTAAAATGGGGGAGCGCGCTGCTATGGCGAACTAGCTGCTGGTAATGTGTAGACTCATGTGATTGCTATGTAGCTGTAGCACATCGTACAGTGACATACTGTGTCACTACGGTGACATAGGGTGACATGTAGATGTCCCCACCAACATCACTGAGTTCAGTGCAAAGCACTGTATTTATCTATCTTGCATTAGAGTGATGGTCAGTGGTCTACAAGTTATAGCAGTAGAAGCTTGATATGACTGCATGGTGATCTGCATCAGACAGTTACTGAGTAAAAAATAGAAAAAAGCAGGGATCAGAATCTGGATTCCCTGCTTCCAGTTGAGTGCCCAAATCATAAAGCTAGAGTCAGGTTCCCTCTTGCTTGCTCTCCTCTGGCCTTGTGACCCTTGCAAGTCCTTGGTTCCATGGCAGCCCAGCATCAACAACAAGGGTGGGAAGTTTCTCCCTTCCCTCCCAAATGTCTCACAGTCTGGTGGTTAGCCCATTCACATGGGAGACATGGGTTTGAATCTTTTCAGGCTAAGGAGGGGTTGGACCATAAATCTATCACTTCCTGCATGAGTGCCCTAACCACTAGGTTATTATGCAAAAGCTGGGCACTGCCACCTCTTCTTCCTTGTGCTCTAGATCTTGAGCCCCCCTCAATCTAGGGGGTTGAGGTACCTAAACTCCAGAGAAGGTCTGGAGTTCAGACATGCCTTTGTGCTTAGTGTCCTCTAGGTCAGGGGTCAGTGACCCATGGCCTGCAGGACAGACCTGGCCAGCAAAGCTTTTGGATTCGGCTTGTGTAAGTCATGCCTTCGGCATCATTTGGCAGAGAGGGTTCTCCTGGCACTAACTACAGTCAGCTGCCTGGCAGTCTGGGGGAGGGGAAGCTATGCTTATGCCATTGTACATTTGGGCAGCAGGGGCTCTGGCAGAGGGGGCTTTCACAGCGGCCTGCTCCTAATACCCACCTGCCTCTGAGCTGCCTCCAACCACCAAAATAGGTTGTCAATCCCTGCTCTAGGCAGTTCCCCACTCAGCCTCCAGGCTTTCTGAATCATCCTTTGGTGGCTCTTACCGCTCCATTTTGACTGTATAGATTGCTCAGGCACCTAGCTCCATTTTTTTAACTCATCCTGCTGGGACTAAGCGCCTAATTTTTAAACATGGTAAATGGTTTCTGCTGAGTTGATCTGGCTTTTACCTACTGTAGATATTACTATCCCTATCCTTTTAAAAATCTTGATAAGGTCTCAGTCTCCATGATATCTTGTAGAAATGAGTCCCACAGACTCACTGAGCAGTATATGAATTTTTTTTTAGCAGTTTTTAAAACCATTTGCTGCTTTTCAGTTTTGTTGCACATTCCCCTTTCTTCCATATCACATACAAGATCAGGCATTTCTATTCAACCTGTCTTCTCTAGACTAGTCATTATGTACTGTGTCTTTTTACCAAATCTGGGGGAAAAGAAGCAGCAGCTGACCTGCTAAACCAATGGTAGTGACAGCAGCTCAGGTAAGCACATGTGCACCCAAAGATAAACACCCACCAACCCTGCTGAATGTTCCTTTAGTCTTGTGCTCCCTTCCTGCCTCCCTCCTGAAACTCAGCCATTAAGCCCTACAATTCTTATCTTCCCAGCTCCCAAATCCCTCTCATTCACACTTCTCTGACTGACCACCATATTCAGTTCCTGCACTGCCCCTTCCTTGCTATTAGTGCAATGAACAATTTTTCTCTGGCTATCTGGACATCCTAAGAAAACTGGCAAGCTGCACAGAGAAGATGGGCACTGGTAGCTGGACCGAGGCTGCCTGAACAGCCAATTAAGTGACTTGTTTGCCTGGTTTAGGGTTTGGTCTTGCAAACTGCTGAACATCCTAGTCCCAGCCCCAAAAAAGGTTTGCTTAACTTTTAAAGATGAAAGCAATCCTAATGCATGACCCTTCACTAGGGGATAAAATTGCCTGTACTTTGCCCAGCTTGAGTGGGCATGTTCTGACCCAAGGAGGAGTCATTTTCACGCTTGCTAGCAAGTCCAGTTAAAGACAGAGGAGAGTTTAGAGTTTAACTTGACCTGAGAACTCATGTTAAACCTACAAATTGCCTTGTGTAGCATAGGGTTTTATCTCACACTAGTCATAATGTGTTGGCTTAGCTGAGGTAAGAACACCCTTCTTCCTAGCGAAGGCCTATGAATTAAATGAAGTGACTCATACGTGGAGTTACACACACATTCTTCAGTGCTTTGCTGGATGGGAGCCAGAGAGCTCAGTACTTTGCAGGATTGGGGCCCAGCTGCTGTGACGAGGGGAATGCTCATAACCATGTGTTCTCATTGATGATCTCAGTTGATGTTTAAATGTTTTATTCAGCAGCATCATTCAGTTATTGGCTTCTATTGTTTGCTAAATGCTAACAATGTGCTCATCCTATTTAAATATTTTCAGCAAGAAACCTTTCTTTAAAATGACTAATTTTTGTCTTATTTATAGTATTTTAATTAATATTTTTATTGCCATCCCCTGTGATTTTCATATCCTTAATTACCAACAGGAGCAACACAAAATATCTGAAGAGCCTTATTGCTTGTGCAGAAATTAATCTAAATTCCTCAAAATATTATTGGTTGTTTTTGGTTTAATCAAACAGACCATAGGCTTACAGTTGTGTCACGTGTTACACTTAGAATGTGTTAACTGCACTTAGAATGTGAGCATCCACGTATTCAAGCAGTAAGACACATGCTAAATGTTATCATAACAAAGTTATAATATTTTGGGAGAGGAGTATCTCCAAATCTTTTTAAGTAACGTGCTCAGCTACAGAGATAATACGAATTCAAGATTCCAGTGCAGTGCTAGGGCTAGGACCAACAATCAGCTGATTGTCCGTTGTAGCCCTGGCATCACATCAGAGCCAATTCAAGACTGCCAGCAGCAGCGACCCAGCTTACCCTACAGATCCAGAAGCATGAGCAGCGCCTCCTCCTAGGCTTGGCTCCCCATGCCTCCCTCCAACCACCAGCAGCAGAAAACCAGCTCACTCCAGCATGCCAGGGGCAGGTTCTCCCAGGCTGGCCAATGTAGGGCAAGCAACAGAGA
The DNA here is from genome assembly GCF_000455745.1 of Alligator sinensis. NCBI lineage: Eukaryota > Metazoa > Chordata > Crocodylia > Alligatoridae > Alligator > Alligator sinensis. Next base: position 1,073,952 of record NW_005842006.1, read on the forward strand.
AGGTACAGGTTCTGGACATGGGGGTTGTACTTCCTCATGGGTAGATGTGCAAGCTGTGACACCTACAGGTTTCCGTCGCTTCATGGGGGTTCTCTACGTGCAAATTCGCTCTTATGTGATGACTCTTTTTATACCAAAAATTCATTATATGCAAAGAAAATTAACTCTTTTGTGATCAGTGTGGTGGAAGCCTGCAGTCAGCTGCTGTGTGTGGTGCATTGTGGGAGTGATGTGCACCAACATATAGTGTTGGATCAGTGCTCCTTGCTCATTGTCTGCAACATGTGTTTCTGTAGTTGCCATCTGCATTCTGATAGTGCCCTGTACTTATGTGTACTGTCTGCTGCTGGTGAATACCAAAATTGTCTTGTAAAAGAGGTAGCAGTGGGTCTTGGGGTCAGTACAGTCAAGGTCTTGGCACGTATCCCTATTCATTACATTGTAAAGTGGGTTCCCTTTATGCGAGTTTGAGTTACGCGCCATACAGCACAAAGCAAGGGAAACCTGGAGTGCCAAAGTCAGTATGCGTGCGCGGGAGATGGCGGGGAGACACAGCTGGCTCCAGCCCTGTCCAGAATAGGCTGAGATCATAAGCATTACTGTGTGACTGCTCAGAACATATTGTAACTTGTAATGCAGTGTTGTAATGCTTACTATGATCTCAGATAAAACGTGCTGTGTTTCCTGTGGAATAAGGCCCTTAGACTCCAATCTTATACAATAGATTGGTTTTCCCCTGCAGAGCCTCACTGACATCTATAATGATCTGTATGGATCCAGGGGTTTACTGGTTTGTGTTCATTTGCAGAACTGAGCTGTAGAACCCAGTCCTGAGAAACTCTGTGTGGGCAGGCCTTTTCACCTGCAAAAAAGCTGTCTAATTTCAGTGGGTCAACTCTGGAAACACATTTCCATTTGGAAAATGTACCACATTCACAGAATTTATTCTTATAAAATTCACCGATTTGTTTTAAAAAAATAAGTGTTTGCAGTATTCCATAAGAGCTGCTGGTCCATTTTTTTGCATCTAAGCAGCTGCTTTCAAACAGAAACCTATTTAATCTACAGGTTAATCATTTAAAATAATACATCAGGATTAAAAATAATGTTATATCATTATCATCTTCAGGTCACAAAATATTTTAGACTATTTGGAAGTAAATAATTATTAAAAAAGTATATGAAATTTTGTAAAAATGCAGTATGGGGAGGTATTATTTTTATTTAGTCTCTGTACTTCAGTAGCAAACCATAAAAGAGAGTCCTTATTCTGAAGTGCTTACAGTCTAAATAGACAAAAACAAAGAAATAGTGGATGTTCAAAGAGATCCAGAGCAATAACATTACTTGCCAAGAGCACTTGGATCAGTGGCTGAGACAATAAGAGAACCTGGGGTTTCCTGTGTCCCAGTTAGTGGCCTGTCAGCTGGACCCCCAGAACTTCCTTGCACCAGTTCAGTTTGCTTCCTAAACCACTAAGTCTAGCAAAGAGGAGAGAACTGAAAAACATGAGCCAATAATGACAGGATTCATTTTAAGTTATTCTTAGCAGCTTCATGCGTATAGGACTTTGGCTGGGTAAAGAGAATGTCATTGACCTGTGGCCTTTGAGAAGGGCTGGGGAAAAGGGCAGATTTTTGAAGGACATTAACCTCAAAAACAAAAAAAAAACCCAACAAAAAAAAGCCACCCATGCACCTCTGCCCAGTGCCTCTGTATGAAAATGCTCCATATTTATGGGCCCTAAGTAGAGCTGGTTGAAATATTCTGCACTAAAAGTATCCCTCTCTGAACATGGGTTTTTGTCAAAACAAACAAACAAAAACAACAAAAACATACAAACAAAACCCCAAAAAACCAACATTATCCTTTAGGGAAAGTCAGTTTCAACAGAATGTTTTAGCTTTTGGGTTGACAGAATTAAGATTGAAAAAAAAAAATAAAGTTTCATAATGTCAGTGTGAAATATGACTTTATTTAGAAACATTTTGGAATTTCTCATGTTAATTTTTTTCTTTGCCACTTCATTTTTTTTTTTTCCCTTTTGGAAAGGAAATAAATCTCAATTTCTTGCTGCATGAAAGTTCAGTTTCCTGGTCAATTGTAGTTGTAAGGTTTTTTTCTTTTTTAAACCTCTTCTTTACAAACCTGCAAGTTTTAACTACAGAAATTGTTTTATATGCAAATGCCTTGACAAAGTCATAGCACATGTGCAATAGTTGCACTTCTTACATCTATTTAGCTTTTCACTTACTCTACCCCAAAGGTCAGAGGCACTCCCAAATCTGAAAGACTATGTATTACTTGTGTACTCTGAGAAAAATCTGCTTGCTTATGCATGGAAAAAGAGCAGTGGGGTTTCCATCGTGATATGTAGGCCCTGCTCCTACAATTGAATCAACCCTCTCTTTCAGTGTGACTCTACACACATGCAAAGGTTCATTGGCATGGATCCAGCCACAAAATGACTGCCTGTTTGTGTCTAAGGCAAGTGTATGCAGACTATGTAGAGCAGGACAAATTCAGCATAGCATAGCTAAAATAACACCCAGTGTTTTGTTGTTATACTATTGTTTGCCAAAATGTACCATAATGCATTGCAAAGCTAATTCATACAAAAGTAAGATGCTAAATAGAGACGTGGAGCTTCATTATTATTACTACTGCCTAATCTAACAAATTAATACTATTTAAAAAAAAGCCTAGATGTCAAACCTCATCTGAAAACATTAACTAATGTTTGTGCCTACTGCACAGTACATGTGCTATATAAAATCCTCTCTCATTTTGGACATCCATATAATAGACAGGCTGGCAAACAATGAGGTAAAGATGAAAATATGCAGTCTTCATTCAGAATTTCCTCACCTATGTCTGCTTTATTCAAACCTACTTTTTTTGTATTTACACCTTTAAACTTGCATCCAACAAAAATCATTTAGTTCTGCCAAGTTTCCTTTATGCTGCTTTAACCATTTCTCTCATTGATTTAAGGAGGACACAAGTCATTTTTAAATGTGCACATGGCTTCCACAATTCATTTACTAAGTCATAGGAAAGTGCTGTGGTTTCCCTGTGGCAACCTTAATACAAGAGCAGAAACTAAAGTGCGCATTTTTTCCCCTTTGTCCAGTTGTGCAGACCTCACATCTGGTGTTTTCAGGCTCATTTCCAATTACAACTGAGCTGCGGCTGTTCTTGGAATTCACTTTTCCTTGAAGGGAAAGAGGGGAGGGCAAGAGCAGGCACAAATGAGAATTTTTCTAACAGAAAGAAGAGCAATCATGCAATGACAGGGTATTGCCACTACTTGTTATATTTTTGTGATAAACATCTCTCCTGTTATTGGCACAACCACAAGTCGGGAAAGTAACCAGGAAAGAAAAAAAGCAGACTAAAAATTACATGAAACACTATTAATTTCATCTGACACGCAAATTTTCCTCTTTGCTTGATTATTCAAAATCCAGCATGCAAGGGCAGAGATTGCACTAGCCGGGCCTCTTTCCTCCCCCTGCCCAGCACTGATCACTTCCAGCACTGTTCTATGGAAGGGAGACTGAGAGTCTCAAGGGTAGCAGCAGATGCTCCTTTTTGCTCTGTCATTTAAACCTGGGCAGGAAAGCAGACTACAAAATATAACAAGGAGAAATGTTGCTTTGGCAGGAAGATGGACTTTGACCTGCCAGCTCATCACCATCTCCAATTTCTGTGATGCAGACAACTGACAAAGAGAAAGCACACAATTGTGACAATGGTTAACTGGATGCTAGTTCTTCCTGTTAGTGACATTTGCTGCCTGAGTAGTAGCCGAGAGTAACTTGTGCAGCTGGTATTTCCCAGGTGTGTTTGTGCGCTGTAGAGAGGGAGAGAACACTGAGGTGTTAAACTGACACGGGCAAAGATTCAAGCATCAGCATCTGGTACCAACAAATGTCAGGCCTTTTGGTAATTTACAGTCATGAAACCAGCCTGTTATTACTGGAAAAAAAACCAAGGTCTTGTAAGACAGTAGTCTTGTTAGATAAACTTGACTTAAAAATTTCCTCAAACTGCCATTGAAGACAAATGCTTCATTTAGTACTATAATCTGTCATGGACTGGGGTCCCCTGGGATGGCCATGATACCCCTAGGGCTCCTTGACCATGCCAATCCTGCCCCACGGGCACCTTCTTTCGCCTGCCATGTCTTGCTGTAACTATAATAGATGGGGAGGCTGCCCTCAAGTTTGTATTGTTGGACACGGTCCTGATAGACCCCACTGAACCCCGCGGAGTCTCGGACCCCTTTTGGGTCTTACTCCAAAATGGATGCCTCTCAGGACACCCTCAGCCTTATGGGCTAGATACATGGCTCCAAACTGCCCCTTTACCACGCCCCAAGTCTCGCAGATGGCATTCACACAGTGTCCCTCCGAGGCCTTAGTTTCACTTGACCTCTGGTCATCACTGGGCTCTCTGCAGCCCTGTCTCTTTCCCAGCACCAGCGTGGGTGTGGAGAGGTCTGCACACCCCAGATACCGCATCCACACTGGCACTGGGGTCTGCGCACTGTAGTGGGTCCCAAATGAGGCCTCCTCCTTCCCCAATAGCCTCTGCCCAATCCACCAGCTTACAAACAGAAATCAAAATACGAGCCCCTGGGCTATAACATAATGCAAGTAGCTCAGGGTGTGCGCTGTCCCTTTAAATGAACCCCCCCTTCCCCCAGCACAACATGCCTTGTAGGCCAGGGTCTGGTGAGCTCCTAAAGTCCCTTAATCTGACCAGAAGCAGGAGATGGGCCATCAAGCCTCTTCACTTAGCTTCCTCTAGGAGAGCTCCTTCCCCCTTGGCTGCTGGCAGAGTACTCCCTCTCTGGACCCAGCCCTGGGGTTTATATGTGCCCAGGGCCCTGTCTTTTCAGTCAGCTGACCACCTGCAGGTGCGGGGTAATTCCCTCATTCCTGCTGCCATGGTAACTTGCAGCTGAGGGGTTCCTGAGTGACTGCTGGGGCTCTCTCCCTAGGCAGTTTCAGGCCTTAAAAGAGCAAGCACCTTAGTGCCTTGCAACACTGACTCCTGCTTTCTTTCATTATTTTTCACTTGAAATCCCCTGCAATAGTGTTTCCCAAACCTTGTGGGTTTATGCCCCATCACAGTGAAGCTGGTAAATCTTGTGCCTCCCTGCTTTGTCATCACTACTTGATTGCTGCCAACTGCCCTCACCAGTGGCAGGAGGAAGCAATGGTGGCGGCAGCTGAAGGAGAGAGAGGGGCACTGGAGTGGTTGAAGTGGTGGGTGGTACCACCACTTCCTACCATGATTTGCATGTCTCCTCCCTCTCCACCCAAAACTTTTGCACAACCCACAGTTTGGGAAATGCTGTCCTAAAATAACATGGTGAGAGATTAGGAAAAGCAAAATTAAAGCAGGATGAAAAAATCATTTTAAAGCTGGTTCAGACGTCACTCCACTCTCTTCCATGCAAGACAGAATAAGGTTCACTGTTTGCATAGGTCCTTCTTTATCCAGCCATCCTGCCATGCTTCTCATGAAGACACATAGCCTCTGATAATCCAAGCGTTTTGTGTAGGTAGATTCCTCTGGCCTATGTGAAACCTACTAACCAGTGAGGCTCCATGCCACTTCCCATGCAGAATAACATGCTGGGTTGGTGTCACATTGTGCCACCTGAGTGAGGACTATGGGATCTGACCCTTAGGGCATGAAGATTAGTCTTAACCCTGAAGTTGAAAGGCATGCTTCTGATACTTTTTCTAAAGCATCAGTTAAAGGCCAGATCGTTTCTTTGGACACGTCTGTGAGTTGGGGGTCACAGGGGTCTGAAAATCCATTTACCAAGAAATCCTTTGCTGCCTGAACCTATAGGAAGCAGTGTGGTTAGCCAGCAGCTCTGCCAGTTCCAAGAACTGTGTTGGAGCTTATTTGGGAAACAGGCAACAAAAGGTCTGAGTACTACAATCCTTGCCCTCGGTTTCATTTTAATGTCTGGTATTACTATCAGTAACTGTTTAAGAACATTTGTCAAAACTGCCTGAACATGCACCACTGCACTAGACTGTCAGATTGGTGCTACTGAAAGATCACTTGTGGAAGTCATGGGGTTCTGTTGTAAATTGTTCATAAAAGTAAGTCTCTCTTTAATATTCTGATCTAGTTACACACATGTCTAACCATAGGAAGGCAGGTGATATTGTAGCAGCAGCTTTAACAGTTACTGACATTCAGATACTTATGGTAGATGTTTGAGAAGAAATAATAGGGCATTGCATGTCTGTCTCAAATAGCTGAGTCCTCTGGTTAAAACACTATAAGAAGCTCCTTTGGCTGCCTCATGCTTAATGAAATTCAGTATGCTTTGAAGGAGCCAGATGCATCTAATTTGGGTTCTCCTCTCCTTGTTTCTTTCTTCCAACTGTGGGAATAAAATGAAGAGAAAAATAAAAATAAAGGTAAGATGCAAAAGCAGTCAAAGCACTTAGTTTATGAGGCCTGCACCATGCCAATATAGGGAGTGAGTATTATAGATGCACTTAATGCATGTCTGCCATTTTAAAAAGATCTTCAGATAGGCTAAATATACCCAATGGGCTCAATATTCCAAATACAGATACTTTAATAGGACATTAAAATCTTGTACTAGGGTGCTCAAATTGGCACTTAGGTACATGAAATAGGAATGTACATACCTACAAATTGATCTTCCATTCAAATGCAGAATTTGAAAGTCCTAATAATGTATATGCACACTGAAAACAAGGCTCCTGTCCTCAGGGGTTACAAAGAAGACATAAGATGAAGCTGAAGGAATAGGCTGTAATCAAGGTTTTATTTCAGAAATGTATCCTCTTTTTCTGTTGCAAATAATCCTTGAGTAGTTAACAATTTTCTGAATTTGTCCTGTTTTTAATTTTTTTTGTAAATAGTTTCTGTGAATAATTGCTGATCATGAACTGTTCTATGAATACATCAAAGGATCTTAAATATCAACCCTGTTTGTTGGTTGGTTTTTTTTACTAGACACCCAGGTCAAAGCTTAGGAAAATGTTTTGCGCATCCATACTTATATTTATGGCTTCAAAAGTTTGCTTTTGCTGAATATTCTCCGATATTCATTTAATCCATTCCAACAACTGTTTCTGCCTGTAAATTCATTCACTAAACTATGTGCAGCAAGTAAGGGAAAAAGGGCAAGGAAAATGTAAAGCAGCAGCTTTTTATCAGTGTAAATGCACAGAAACTTTTAAAACAATTGTTTAGATGTAGAAGGACTCAGGGTACAGACAGGAGGGACAATTTTTGCCTGATCTGGCCACAGAGAGCAGTTTATAGCTGTGACCAAACGTAAGTGTACAGCTGCAAACAGCTTCAAAAATCACTGATCAGGTGAAAAATCTGACCCCTCATTGCAGGAGGTATCAGATAAAGACATTTAAAAATGTAGCATCTTTTGTAACTTGTGTCCAGGGAGCTCTCAGCATGTTGCTGTTTTCAGAATGGGAGAGAGGAAAGGGAGCAGAGGGAGTTCAGTCTGGGGGTTTTCAGTCCCTCCCCCCAGGGTAGGGCAGGTGTACTAGAGCCCACCTGATGTGGGGGAGCGGGGCTCCAACTCACCCACCCCACCCTTCAGCACCAGCTGAGGAGCCCCAAGAACAAGTCCCCTCCACTACCTTTCCCCCTTCCCATTCTGAAAACAGTGAGCACTGGCAAAGAGCCCCAGCCATTGCTAGGGGAACCTGACTGCAGGCTCCCAGCCCCTGCTAGATTCCCCTCCCCCCTGGAGCCAACAGTGAACTTCTGTTTGGTCTGGGGTAAAGTAAATCAGAACTCTTTGCAAAAATGGTTTCCAGTTACAGCTGGGAGCTGCACTTCTGTGTCACTGAATACTCACTTGGGTTTGCTGCATTGCATGCAGAAGATGTCACAATTGCTAACTCAGTTATTTAGAGTTCAGGACCTTGATCCTGCCATCAGATCTGTGGTTGGAGCCTTGAAGAGTTCATCATGTGAATCCAAATCCAGAATCAGAACCTAAATTAGAGAGAACAGCACTGTTGTTAGAACCTGGCACCATATAGCACACTCCAAAGGTCAAGAAAATGAACTTCTTGGAGCTGCTACCCATTTGGACTCAGACCTCTAGCCTCTGGCTGCCACTATCTAGGGCAGACCAGGCATTAGCGTTTGCTGAAATACACATTACAGTGGGGCTCCAAACTGCTGGCGTGGGAAGAGGGGGTCAGGAACGGATTCTTGCAAGGTTCCCATTGCTGGACATATATAATTTGGGCTGCCACACTGTAGCTCTTTGGCCAGCCCATCTATCCATGTCCAGCAAGGAGAACTCTGAGGAGCTTCATGGGAGGGGGTGGTATGTGTACTGAGCATGAGAGAGGACAGCATGATGAGTAATCGGAAAAGCTTAGATTTTATCAAAGGCCCAGTCTTGCCAGCCCTGAGTTTTGTATAATCCTTATGCCAATGAGGATTTCCAGAACTAAGTCCAGTGAAATCAAGGGAATTACATCAGTCATATAACTATTGCGAGGAATCGGGCCTCAAATAGCAAAGGTGGAGTTGGCACTGATGGACGTGAAAAACCTTTAGGCAACCGTAACACCATGTGTTTGTTTTCAGTGGATTCTAAGTTTGAAAACTGTTCAGGCTCATATTTTGCACGCTTGCTGTCTTCCTTAGGTTGAATGTTTTTGGAACTTGCCAATACACTTATGCTGCTTCTGAGAGAGATGTTGGGAGAAAAAGAGTTAATTTTGCAGATGCTAAAAAAAACATTTCTGTCTGTTTCTTTCAACAGCCTCACTGTTTGCATCCACGCTCTGACTAGGAACTTGAACCTTGGCAGGGATGGGGCAGGAGTGTCTCTCTCTTTGTGAAAACCAATCCAGTTTAGCTGAGTTCCAAACCCTGCAGCATGGCTGTTTGCACAAACTCAGCTGAGTTTTGTTATAGGCTTGCCATTAACATCTCAAACCGTTGTGTCGGTGGTGAGTTGGCAGAGAGCACCCGCATGCCATGTGCACCCAGCATGCTTGTCAGCCTCCTGCACGGGACCTGCCGAGACAGGGTGCTGCGTAGAGACAGGTGCAGCAGCAGTGTCACCTTCTCTCTATCTCTTTGAGCAAGACAAATGCAGGCGGGACTGACAGCCAGGAAAAATCCCTTCCACTAATGGGTGTTAATACACCTGTGCACTTGACCGGCTTTATTTCCTTACAAGGTTATCAGATGCTGCCTTGAGAAAGGCAGGTGGGTATCATTTCCCCCCTCCTGACAGAGGAGAGACCTGAGAGGCTTAATGCGAGAGTCCTCTCACTGATCCCAGGGGGCAGTGAGAGAACAGACCTGGCTCAGGCCTCCATGAGGTTTGGAGGGGGACATCCGGCCCCACGCTGGGGGTCAAGCTGTATGACCTGGGCAGGGCCCTTCTGGCCTGGCTTCCCTGTGATTTCTATGGGCTTGGCCAGGCTGTCTGCAACCCCTAGATCCTACCTCTGCCGGGCCGGAGGCTGCAGCCTCTTCCACAGGCAGCACCAGCCCAAGCGCAGGGTAACAACCCACCATGGCTACCCCTGCCCCGGGGCCAGGAGCCTGTAGGTCCTGGATCACCCGTGCTCCCTGCCTCAGCCCCACGTCTTTCTAAAGGCACCACAAAGTGGGCAGACCCTGTGCCAGGACCCAGGGGGGCAGGTATGTGTGTCGGGGTGGCTATGTGTGTGTCGGGGTGAGGGCAGGTGTGTGTGTCAGGGGGCAGGTGAGGACAGGGGGGTGTGGGGAGGTCCGGTGTGTCAGGGCCAGGTGTGTGCGGGGTGGTTGGGGGGCATAGGTGTGCGGGGGGGGG
>NW_005842006.1:1084206-1098942 GCF_000455745.1 Alligator sinensis
GGCGGCTGCAGATCGTGACCCTTCCCCGCGGGAGTCCGGAGCTCCCCCCGGCTCTGCACGCGGGCTCGGGGGGCCGGGCCGGGCCGCGCCCCTCGCCCCGTGGTCCCGCGGGGGCAGCGCCGTGCCCTGGCCGGACGGTCCCAGCGGCTTGGGGAGAGAGAACTCCGGGCACTGCTCGCCTCCGCGCACAGCGCTGCCAGGGGGCACGGGGCCGGGCAGAAATCCCCCCTACTCTTCCTCCCCACCCGTTGTTAGGAGCCCCTGGGTGGAGGCTGTGGCTCCGCACCTCGCGGTGTCCCACTGAAGTTACAGCCAGGCCGGGCGAGCTTCAGGAAACCGCCTCGCGCGGGTCCCTGCTGTCGCCGCGAAGCGAAGCCCTGGGAACAGTTAATCTGCCGTGACTTTGAAGCGTCCTGCCCCCTCCTTCGGGACCTGCGCTGCCCACCTGATGCCAGGCAGAGTCGCACCACGTCCCTACCGCATCCCCTGCTCTCTTGCTCACGGTGGGCTCCTCTGTGAGGGTGAAAAAAGGGTTGCCATGACCCAACGTTGCTCTGTTGAAACCTAAAGCAACCCAATCGCCTTTGCAAAGCTTCCTGTGTGCTGCGCTGTGCGACTGGCTGATGGGCAGTCTCTCCGCATTGTCTTGTGCTCTCCCGTTTCTCCGGACACCTCTTGTCTCCCATTTCGTACCTAGGCGTGGTTTACACTGAAAAGTTTTGTCAGCACAGCCGAGAGGGGAAAAAAATCACATTCCCAATGGACATGGCTGTCCTGGCAGACAACTGGAGAGGCAAGTGCACTAGCAAAAGGGAAAGAAAACAACCCCCCTTTTCTCCCCAAAATCAAAACTTTTTTTTCTGGCGTAGCTTATTTCATTCAAGGAACTGGCAAAGCCAGTGCAAGCTATATTGCTAGTCGCCCAGTAATACAGCTCTGCTGGGGCGGTAATGGGAACACACTTCTTTTTAACTGTAGGCAGGCCGGTAGACTGCTGTTTTCTGTGCCTGGGCTGTCACTTTGTCTGAGTCTGGGCAGCTCCTAGTACAGAGAGATCAAGCTAGGGATCTTGGGTACTTTGGTAATACAGCTGCTATTGTACCCATATAGTAGCTTTGAGCTAACAATGAAGATTACTTTGTAGCTCAAAGGATTAAATTTGGCACATGGTTGCTTTTTTGCACAGCCATGTGCTCTATGACTAGAAATGGTAGTTTTCCCATTAAACGGTAGTGCAAACCACCTTCTCGAGAGCATCAGTTCTTACTCAAATGAGGTAGAAATGCTTGATGAAGTATATCAAGTAGGTGGTGATTCGGCTGAGACTTCCGAGCTGCAGACTTGTCCATGTTGTGGCGGGGCATAGGGATGGCTATAGATAATGAAGTCGAGTCTTTGCCTGCATACTGCATAGGGATGTCTTTAGATAATGAAGTCGAGTCTTTGCCTGCATACAAAATGTGCTGATATTTTAGGGAAAGGGATTGTTGCTTTTCTGAAGAGCTGCTGATCTTTTATGCAGCTGCGGCTTTAGGTCAGGGTTAGTAACAAGTTCAAGGCGTTACCCACTGAATGGAAATCAGGCAAACTTTTTAAAAATTGTTTTTACACCTTGGTTTGTAGTACCCAACAAAGTATTGATGTAGGACCAGGTTTTTGGACATTATCAGAAAAATATATAGTGTAGTTGGGCACAAAGGCTTCATGGAACTGAACTTGTACCGAAGTTAATTTCTGTCGCAAGAAGGTCTTTTTGTTTCGGCTCATGTTGTTGACCATAGTAACAAAGTAACTGATGGAAATTATTGGGTAGAGCAACATAGGTTGTCTTTCGAAGGTCTTCAGTTTAGAGCTGTTGAGCTTTTAATTATACTAAGCATAAAATACTTTGAATCGGTGCCTGAAATTCTGCTTGCTCCAATACTATGCTATCATTCTGAAACCTAATAGATACATATGCTTGATTAGCTTCACCCTGGCAGTCTTTTGATGAACCGAAGCTTTAGCCTGGGTTAGCAAAACTTTGATTTCTGCTTGTCTCGACTCTTCCAGCAAGCATGACTTTTCCCTGTCGCACATTCTGCTTAACAGTCTGATAGCAAAGTAACTGTGTATCCTTTAACAAAATTATAAGGTTAAAAAACTTCCTGATGTGCCTCAGCAGTTGGGGGGAGGGGGGGAACCTCAAGCAAATCCCCTGGAAAATCTTGTCTTTCTCTCAAAGTGGGAATAATTGTTCTTGTTAACTAGAGACGTATCCATTCAAATGAGCACTACTGTGTACATTCCTCTGTGACTATAAATATGAGATGGAGGACGAATCCTCTCAATCTGACACCGGTGTAATTCCCATGAAGAATGCAATGTCTAGTGAGAAATGATAGTTATAATTCATTAGTGGAATAGCAAGTTTTAGAGGGCAGCTGAATTACTACCATGGAAGAAACCGTGAACAGTATTTATCTCTTCTTACTGTACCTCGTCTTTATCCCTTTTTGAGAAAGGAGCAGACTTGCATGCAGGCAGCCAAGAAGGAACCAGGTAGTTTATAGGATTTACCTTGCATGTTAATCAAGATGTTTCTCCCTAAAAAAAAAAGAAGCACTCTGGAAGAAAATGTCAGTTGAAGGTAGTCTTTCTTCCTCCCTCCCTCCTCCCCTACACCCCAACACTTTTTTTTTTTTTTTTTTTTGAGTGACCAATCTGCTGTATTGTGGGGCACTGTCGACTTAAAATCCAGTTGCATCAAAATCAAAATTTTGAGTTAGATGAGACTTTGGCAGTGACACATTTGAGACCCTCCTGGGTTGGTTTTGTTTTGTTTTGTTTTTTGGTTTGGGTTTTTTTTGGCGCGGGGGGGTGGGCTTTACAATTGCATTCTTTTAAAAGGGGCTTTTCCCTCTCCTTTTACTTCATGTGATAACTATGTAGAAAAGAGCCTGACTGTAAAGGGGAAATCATGCAACTAAACAGGGTGAACAAACCAGGAAAAATATTTTGCTGGTAAAATTAATGTCTTCCTAAAGATGTCTTATGCTGATGCCACCCCTTTACGTGCCTCAGTAATGTTACTGAAACACAGTGGTTAAATGAGAACAGGCATCTGCAGAGTCTGAGGGGACAGGAAGGTTGATGTTGCAAGCATGATGGGCACTTGACAATGTAAGATGCTGTTTGAAAAGCATCAGATGAGGACCTGACCACTTTGCCAAGATAAAGGATAAGCTCATGCAGCTGGCTGAGCAATCGGATTGCATTTTTCCTGTTTTGGACAGAGTTTCTATTGTAACAAATTAACTAGTATACTAATCATGTTGGCAAAGGTGTTTGTTTTTGTTTCCCAAAACACTGAGCATGCCAGCATGTGAATTGACTACTCAAAAAGAAAGGCAGAAAACATTTAATTGTGAATGTCTGGGTTTGTATTAGTGCTGGGGCATAAACTATGGCTCCTGTAGTTTCTTGAAAATACAAACATTACTCTTGACAAAGATGGATGGTATAGCTTAGGCTTCAGTTAAGGAAATACATCTTGCTTGAAAGTTGGCACGTGTCTTGTGCAAAGTCATTTTCGAACCAGTGGAGGCGGGAGTGGGAGGGAGAAAAAGACTGCCTTCTGGGGGCCAGAAGCCAAGAATGTGTGGGCGTAATGTGAGTCTTCCCCCCGCCCCGTGTTTTTAATTCACCTCTGTACAGAGCAGACTAGCACATCTACATGGCATGGGGAGGCCTGCTGATGCTCTGTGGCTTCGAAGTTGGTTTTTTTTTCCCTTTCAGTTTTTAAAGTGTGTTATGAATGGAATTCTTCTGCTCTTGGCAGTTCTCCCATGAAGTAAAGGGAGAAAAGCTCAGAGTTGTATTGCAGTTGGCCACAGCAGAAGCTAATTCTGGTTTATAGGGCATCATCTGTTTTCTATATTGGGTTTTCAGTAGTAAATAACATTTCTCAAATCTTTCTCTACATCATGTTTCTCAGAACAAGCTCTTGTGGTGATGGCAAAATATTTTTTTTTTTTTTTAAGCTGGCTATTGCTTATGAAGATAGAGTATGCTTGTAAAAGTCATGTGATTATAACCACTACCACTTTGTTTAATTAACAGGGTTTAAAAAAAAAATGTAGGGTTTAGAAAAGATGCCTAATAGCGAGGGTTTCTTACTGTATAAGATGGGGAAGGGGAAGTCAAGTGTATATGTCAAGTGTGTAATGATTGCGGCTTGATTTTTATTGTCCTTTTTTCTGAAGGAGAGGGCAAGAACAGCATAAAATTTGGCATAAGACAGGAAAAATCTCTTGGTTCATTCACATCCTCTGCTGTTGCATGGTGTCACATCAGAGAAGTCTTCAAAAACTCCCCAAGCTTCAGCTTAACACTAGTGTAACTGTGAAGTCCCAATCATTCTTATAGGAACATATTCCAGAACCTCACTGCTCTGGTAGCCATGAATAAATTTGGGTTGAATATTGGAACTAGTTTATGTACACTTTGTCCTTATATGATGTTTTTCTATTTAGCTCCTTCCCCCACCACCTGGTTTTTATCTTCCTGATGTGTTCATAGGCACAAATTAACTGACATAGAAACAAATTAATTCTCAAAGAGGAAGTGGGGGGCAAGAAGAGTAAGCATAGGAATAGACTTAGTAGGCAGTAGAAAGCAAGCGGTGCTTAGACACCATTTTGATTTTTAATGGGTTGGGATGTATTGCACTTAGAGTTTATACAAGTCCATTTGTTTCAGAAGTGCCCTGGGGGCTTTCTTAAAAAATAATGATCCTTTGCGGTAGTGTGCACAGAAGATTCTCTGATTGAATCCTGTTAATTAAAAAAGCACACCTAGGATAAAATAAAAAAAGGGTTTCAAAATGCTTTTAAATTGCTGCTTTGTGACCAAACTTGGTAATACAGTTAGAGCCATTTAAATGAAAATTATTGCAGGATAATTATTGTTAGTGAAACCTGTCTTTCCCATCTCTGTGCCTGGTGTTGCTCTCTAGTAAAGTGCAGCAAGTATGGGGTAACTGGTTTAGCCTCTCACTGCTGGAATTTTAAAATGTCTCTGCAAATGTAAACAGTTTAATTATCTTCTGACTTCAGTGGAGCATTCCCCATCTACACTTAAGTCAGATGATCTGCATTCATGTAACATTTTTGTTAAGAGAATCATACCTGATGCCTTTTAATATACATTGTCTGGCCTGCCATCATGAAGTTGACTTGCAGTGCAGTAACTTAGGTGTGTTATATACCAAGTTTCAGCATGTGTGTAGATTGCTTTCAAGCTGTTGAAAAATTATTAAATAGGAACATGCAGGGAACAGTCTATCTAACACAACATGAAAGGTTGAAAAACTTGTTATTTTTCAAAACCAAATTAATTTGAGAGGCAACAACCTCTGGATAGTCATACTATAGGGTGGTTATTTTTCTTTTCCCCCCAAAAGTTCTCTCTCTCAAAACCTTCCCTTGGTGCAGTTTGCAATTGATAGGTGTCCTCTCAGTTGTCTGAAAGGGAATAGGAAAAAATCCTTTAGACTTACCTGTAGAACTAAGGTTAAAGAGGAGCTTTAATTCATGCAACTTGTGTTCCTCTCCTATCACCGTAAATTTGAGTTTCAACCTTTTATACAGATGGTTCTAAAGTCGATCAGTTATGGAGCCTAAGGGGCATAGTTTACTCTGACTATGGAGAGGAGAGCAGACCATTCCTGCCATTTAAAATATAAATAATTTAACTTCCTTTTCATTAGAGCAGAATCTAATTTTATTTGCCCAAAGTTATAATAGGGCTCTGGTGTGTCTTCTGGTGAGGATTTGCACCTTTAGGAATTTGCTCATGTATACTAGGGCCCACTGATATTGCTCTGCATTTAGATGATTTGGTTTAGATTAGCTTTGTTTGTTCCCAGTTTCTTTTTCTAGTTTCTTGCTGTCCAGACTAACACTAGATTTGGTGAGTTTAGCCCATGACAATACCTTATTATTTTGGGATGGTGGGGGCCGGGGCTGGACATAAAATAAAAATACCTGTCTGCTATGCTATATAAATGAATTGCTTTTCATGAATAAACTTGAAATTCTTTCCCCTTGTTGGATCATACTATGTATGTATGAAGGTCACAGACAATTACGAAGCATTTTTACTGTAGTACTGGCTTTAAGAGCAGGTGGTAAGTTTCTCAATGCACCAGTCACTCTGTAAAAAGTTGAGCTGTCTGTTGTGGCTTGCTTACATAGACTTACATAAGCAGTTCTATTTGGTCAAGGGGGATAGCGCTGCACATAAATGCAGAAGTGGTTAGCTGTGTTAGTCTAAAGTCAGCCAGAAGGCAGGACACAGTGGCATCGTAGGCCCCTGACAGACGTTACATTTAAGATGTAATTAATCTGTTAATTGCACCTTAAATAGTAACTGACCTCATGTTCAGACAATTCCCCAAGAAGGGAAACCAGCCACAAGAATATTATAAATATACAAAACTTATAATATTTTGTACCTGGTTTCCATTGTGCCTTAAATTGAATATGTGGAGCTGGAGTCCTGCATGGTCAGTCAGGAGCTGCCCACTGCCACTTCCCTGCCCTACCTGCTGCCCAGAGCAGCACAGGAGGAGGAGGAGGAGCCGCTGGAGGCTGTGTGCAGTGGCTGGGGCCAGGACCATCCAGTGAGTGTGAATGTGGGTGGGAGCACAGTACAGGCTGCCCTGCATAGGAATGGGCAGGTTTTGGCCTCATGTAGAGCACCACAGAGGTGCAGTGGGTTGGATACAATCAATTGGTGGGAAAATTAGTTAGTGGGCTGGATCCAGCCCATGGACTATATTTTGCCTACCCCTGGTCTAGAGCTCTAGGTCACATAGAGCAGAGAAAGTTTCCTTGTTCCTTTTGCAGCAGTTTTAATAGCTGTGTCTGTCCCTGTAACACCTCGCTTTGACCAGGGACCGATGAGGCAGAGGAGGAATCTTGGAAAGGGAGGAGTAGTGAGTGAGGAACCAGCTCCTGCAGCTGCTAGTATATTGGGTACCAGGTGTGTGCATCCAGAAGGCTAGTGCTCAAGCAGCAAACTAATCCTGACCTCCTCTCTCTCCCTGCCTAGATTTCTAGTGTAGTCCATTTAAGACTGAAAAAGGGCTTTGCCCTTCTCCAGTCACTGCTGGTTAAGCGTGTAGCCCTGCCAGCGCTGAGCTCTCAATAGCCCCCAAACTACCTAGCTCCCCCATTTTCAAGGCTTTTAATAGTTGCTGTTTAGGCTGCTTTGAAAAGGCTGGAAAATGAGGGGAGATGATTTCACAGCTGCTAACTAGCTCCTGTCCTTTTCCAGGTACCCTTTCAATAGCAGCCTTTTGACAGTTGCTTCCTCCTCTTTTGTTTCTGACACAGTTAAAGGGAGTTATAAAGTAGATAGTTGCTGTTAGTGACTCTGCAGTTAACCCAGGCACAAGCTGGGCTGAATGAAACGGCTTCACAATGTGCAGTGTATGCATTTAACTCATGTGCAGATAGCCAGATTTGTAACAATGTTATTAATGGGCAGTAAGTTGGGACCGGGAAGCATTTAAGTGTATTATGCTTACGTGTGGATCCATATTCTTTCTGCATCTGGGCCAGTTGGTCCTTACTGCACCAGCTGTAGTTCAGACTGCCATAAACTCCTCAAATTGAGCTTAGACAGCTCTTATCAACCTGCCAGGCTACCAATCCTAAACTTGGTCTAGACCAGGGGTGGCCAGTCTGTGGCATGTGTGCTACAAATGGCACAGGTAGTAGCTGTGTATGGCTTACGACAGATGGGACAGAGAGTAGGATGCAGATGATGGGGTTTGAAGTGGTATTGAGGGGATGGGTAGTGCCCAGCCTTAATTTGTGGCACACCTGCCAAAGAGGTTGGCCCCCACTGGTCTAGACTCAAATTTTGCCTGCAAAATTAAGTTGTGAAAACAGTTTTACCATTAGCCAAAATAGTGCTGTTGATAGATGTTTTAGTGAGGACACAGTACATTTGCCAGAAAAAAAGCTGCATCTCACTAGGGGGGGGGGGGGCTTGCCTGTATGCTTTTTCCTGTGTCTGAATTGGCAAATCCTTTTAAATGTGCACAGATCCTTGGAGATTTGAGTGCTATTGTTGGTCAGAGAAGTCATGCTAATGCTAATCTCAGGTATGCTTATAAATGGGTCCCTGTATACTCTAACACAGCCACATTCTGGGTCAAAGACATCTAAATCCCATAGCAGTATAAACTTTATTTTCTGTGAGAAATTCCCCACTCCCATCCTTTCTGAGCCCCTGCCCAAACAGCAATCATTCTCAAATAAAAGTGCTTATGATGTAAATGTATTTCTTTTCCAGCACCGCCTGTTTTGATAATGGACTTCTTGCTTGCCTCTAGGCAGCCTAAGTCCAAATTCTTTCTTCCCTCCCCAATGTATGTCAAAGAAGAAGCAGCTCATGGAAAGTTTCAGTTTCTCCTCTATAAGGCTCTCCAGATTGTGCTTTCCTCTTCTTCAGGAAGCCCAGCTTTCTTGCTTACATTTCTGGCTCTCTGTTCCCTGACTGCCAGCTGGTCTCCAGCTCTGGTTCCATTGAACAATGCAGGGTGTACGCTTGTTCCAGCGCACCTGTTTAAGTTTGCTGATGATACCAAAATTTGGGGTGAGGTGGACACGTCAGTAGGGAGGGAAAGACTGCAGCAAGACCTGGATAGGTTGCAGGGGTGGGCTAACAAAAACAGGATGCGTTTCAATACGGACAAGTGCAGGGTGCTGCACTTGGGCAGTAGTAACCAGCAGCACACTTATAAGATGGGGAACTCCCTTCTTGAGAGCACGGAGGCAGAAAGGGATCTTGGAGTCATTATTGACTCCAAGATGAACATGGGCCAACAATGCGAGGTCACGGTCGGCAGGGCTAACCGGACGTTATTGTGCATCCACAGGTGCATCTCAAGTAGGGCCAAGGAGGTGATCCTCCCCCTCTACGCAACACTGGTCAGGTCGCAGCTGGAGTACTGTGTCCAGTTCTGGGCACCCCACTTCAAGAGGGATGTGGACAACAATGAGAAGGCCCAGAGGAGGGCCACCCACATGATCCAGGGACAGCAGGGCAGACCCTACAAGGAAAGGCTACGGGACCTGAACCTGTTCAGCCTTCACAAGAGAAGGCTGAGGGGGGACCTTGTGACCGTCTATAAACTCACTAGGGGGGACCAGAAGGGTTTGGGGGAGACCTTGTTTCCCCTAGCGCCCCCCGGGATAACAAGGAATAACGGCCACAAGTTGTTGGAGAGTAGGTTTAGATTAGGCATCTGTAGGAACTACTTCACAGTCAGGGCGGCTAAGATCTGGAAACGACTTCCAAGGGAAGTGGTGCTGGCTCCTACCCTGGGGGTCTTTAAGAAAAGGCTTGATGCCTACCTGGCTGGGGTCATTTGAGCCCGGTTTTCCTCCTGCCCAGGCAGGGGGTCGGACTTGAAGATCTACAAGGTCCCTTCTGACCCTACTTCTATGATTCTATGATTATCTCTGCAGGTAGATTGGGAAAACAAGGGAGCTGCAGGCAGATCCCAATAAGATGGATCAGCAGTGAAATGACAGTATTTGTCAGGAAGGTGACTGAGATCACAGCATCCTAGGATAAAAACCCCATATTTGTGCAGTTATGAAATTGCGGAGTCCTGATTAAGAAGTCTGGTCACACTTCCTACAGCTATTTGGAGGCTTCCTAATGGCTTGGGTAGATACCAATGCATTAGTTTTGCTCATTTTGTACTTTTAGTGCTTGGTTAAATGCAAGGGAAGTTTAGATTAGATATTAGGGAAAACTTTCTCACTAAGAGGGTAGTAAAACACTGGAACAGGTTACCCAGGGAGGTGGTAGAGTCTCCATCCCTGGAAGTTTTTAAGACCGGGCTAGACAGAGCCTTGGCTGGGATGATCTAGATGGGGATGATCCTGCTTTGAACAGGGGGTTGGACTAGAAGATGACCTTCTGAGGTCTTCCTACCCTAATTTTCTATGATTATATGATTCTATATGTAACAATAAGTGCTAGAAATATAATTAATCAAAATACATTAAAATGAAAGATAGAATGTAGAGAAGAACTCTGTCAACTGATGTAAATTGATGTGAACTAGTAAATTCCATGGCTGGGTGTACACTTAATTGTGCTACCCTGGTGATGGGGGAGCAGAATACAATGGGTATATGGACAGAGTTAAAGTGATTTGGGTTTCTTTAACTTTGCAGTCTCAACTTTTATCTTTGTAATTTTAACGTGAGGTTTGGATGTCCTAACCTTCAGAAGTTTGAGCTTATCTAGCCTTGGTGCGCTCTGATATCTTTCATATACATTAATAGATACTATCTTAGCTCCATTTACCAAAGGCTATGTCCTACCCCCTTTCTGTGGATCTACTTTACAAAATTTGCTGTAGTAAATTTTCCCCCCTTTTGCCCCTCCCTCACACAAGATAAAAAGCCATCATACTGCACCCAAACATGTTGTGTTCAACTCTCAGTAGTTGTCATTGTGTGTAGTATGATGACGGAAGAGAAGGATAAAAAGAGGAAGAGCTAGATAAGCTTCCTGAACAATGAATGTGTAGTAATATAATTGTGTTAATCTTATTGGAAAGAGTTTAACATTAAAAGAGGAAATGGAGTGAACAGCTGGCACTGTTCCAACCCATGCTGCTTGCATCCTTTTTTAATTCCAACCCAATAGCTAGTGCCCAGTCAGGCCATACAGTATGTGGCATTTGCCAGTTGCCTTCAGAAAATGCAATTCAGGAAGGAAAAAATAGAAAGTGAAGGTAATTCATCTTGCACTAGCACTTTAAAGCTTGCAAAATTAGATTTAATCAAATTTTAATATGCTTAGTCATAGTGGAGCATTACTGTCTCTTTCTCGCTTTTCCTCCCCCCCCATTTAGGATCTGCAGGGGCCTACTACAATATGTGATCTTACTGCTTAAAGATTAGGTTCAATCACATAATGAGTCAGAAATTGTTGCCCTTTTTGAAACCCACAAGAAGCTTGTGTTCAACATTTTAACACTAGTATAGTCTTGAAGTCTTCCCCTTCAAAGCGTGTTCAACATACTTAAAATTGGAATGCTGCTTACCATCATTTTTTGTTTTTTTTAGAGTTCAAGATCCTGGTAGAGGAGGACTGGAAGTGGCAAGTATAAAATATTATTTAAATTGGGCACCAAAATGCCCATGCAGTGAGTTTCTGCAAGTGAGATGTACGTTTTTCCTCAATACATGTTACAGTACTAAAAAGCATCCACTAGTAAGAAGTACTTGAGCCAAGCGCCTTTATACAAAATAAAAGTGCATTTTAGCTTTGGTAAAAAGGGGAAAAATTACATTAAAATCAACTGAGTTGCATCTGCTTATACTAGGAGAGTAATCTGCCCAATAACATTTCAGGGGGAAGGCAGGGTGGCACTTCTAGAAAGCAGCTGGTTCAGAGGCATGAATTCTTGTAGCATCCTTTTTTAATTCTGTCCCAGTTGCTGTTATACCCATTCAGACCATGCAGTCAGTTTTTATTAAAAAAGGCAACTGCAACAGATACCTGCAAGGGATGGGCTGAAAGAAAGCGAAGGTTGTTCTAAAGAAGGGAAAGGGATGGGCAGGGGGAGAGCGTGCTAAGAGAAGTAATAAGTGGATCAGTTAAGATGAAGTCTAATTTTAGATGAACAAGGCACTTGACATCTGGAAGACCACTGAAACTGCTGGACCAGGTAGTGGCATAGGAACATATAGTTCCAGTTGAGACCATGGTTAATACAGCCCAATCTGTGGCTCACTTTCTGTTTTGCAGCTTCACACTGAAGTTGTTTTTTTGAAGTTTAAGGATAGATATGCTGAGGTGGAGAATGGACTGTCTAAGGAGGTTGAAGTATTCTGCCATGGGCTTTTGTGTGTTTCTGGAATTGATATTAAATCAGCGTCCATTCATTTTTTTTATTTTTATTTTTTTATTAATTTATTTTTTACATAGGGATTGTCTGTCTGGTCAACATAGACAGCAGAGAGGTATTGTAAGCATGATACCATCTAACAAAGTAGGTTGTTGTTTCTGAAAGCCCATGCCTCTAAAACAGTTCATCTATAAGGTACAACCCTCTCTACCTTCTACCTGACTTCAGATTAGCATGACTAGCTAGCTCTGTGCCAGTAATATTTCAGTACAGGTCATTGTATAGCATTCTTGCATTTTTTTACTATGTCTGTTTTTTCTATCTCTCTCAAAATTTTTGGATGCATGTTTTTATTTCTTTGTTCATATTAGTGTTGAGGAAGGATCATAGCTGCATAGTTGTAGGCAGACTTGTGGTAGTTTAATAGCTTAACCCATAAGCAGAAAATGTCCAATTAATAACCAGTCAGAGATGCTACACGTCTCTGTTGGAAGAGTAGTTATTCATTCTGGATGTAATTGCCCACTGTTTTAGATCCAAGAGGATTTGCTTAAGGCAAAACGTAATGATGATGATAAGGTAGTTGTGAATACTTCTTTATTCCCTTAGGAGTAGGAGTTAGATTGGATAAACTAATAGGTATCATCTGACTCCAGGCAGATCTTAGATCATATTAGAAGCTTCTACCTATGTAGTAATATAAATTGTAAAAAACAACCTTGCATTAAAATATTTTTGTTAATGAAGTGTGGTGTCAAAGATGTAGGATGCTATTTCCATACACAGAGAAGATGCAAAAAGGGGATTTGCTTAAGAGCTGTTTTAAGTGCTCAGTAAATAATCAATAGTAACATATTTTCAAGATTTGTTAACCTGTAGTTTTCTGCCTCTTGATGTTTTCTCTTCTCGGGGAACTGCAGCGCTAACTTTTTTTTAAACATTGTTTTGCTAATGATTTAATGTCACTATCTTCAGCCTATACAAAAGATGGCTGAGGGGTGATCTTGTGGCCGCCTATAAATTTATCAGGGGAGGACAGCAGGGAATTGGGGATGTGCTATTTAACATAGCGCCTCAGGGAGTAACTAGGAATAATGGGTGCAAACTAGTGGAGAGTAGATTTAGGTTAGACATTAGGAAGAAATTTTTTACAATAAGGGTGGCCAGAGTCTGGAATGGGCTTCCAAGAGAGGTGGTGCTGTCACCTAACTTGGAGGTCTTCAAGAGGAGGCTTGACAATCACTTGGCTGGGGTCGTCTGACCTCAGTCCTCTTTCCTGCCAGGGGCAGGGGGTCAGACTCAATAATTCGTTGGATCCCTTCCAACTCTATAATCTATGAATCTTTCTCCAACTTTTCACTGGGCAGGGAATGAGCCTGGCTTGGTTTCGGCTTCACTGTTAAAATTACATTTACCAAACAATGCCAGATTTGCTTAGTAAGCTGTTGGCAGGTAACATTTAATTCCGAGCCACACTTCGTGTTGCAAAAACGAATGTTGGAAAGATACGTATGCCAACTGCAGAAGAAGAAGAAACTGAAGGAATTGTCAGTTGCTGCACAGTCAGTTCTTGTAACCAAACTTGTGGATTATTTTAAAGCATGAGGAATCCCAATAGCCTAGGAACTAGGTGTGCACTCATAAAGATTTCCTTGGCCGATACAGATAGCTGATTAGTAACCAGCCATATCGGCCAATACCGATCTGATAGCTGACTTACAGGAATGCAGCCAGGCATCTTGGAGAGCAGCACCCTGCAGGTAAGTCTGCAGGGGGGAGGGGAATGGGGGAGGGAAGGAGTGTGGAGTGGCAGATTGAGGCCTCCACGGTGGGGGAGGTGGGGAAGAGGCAGGCACTGCTCAGCCAGAGCTGAGTGGGAGGGAGTGGTGGGTGGCTCGTCCAGGGAACACGGTGAAGGGGATGGTCATCCCTGCACAACTGTGTGCAGCCTTGGGGAAGTCATGGGAGGCATATGCCCCCCCAGATCTGTGCATGGGGTGGAGGCAGGCTGCCCACAACAGGCTTAGGGCCGGGGCAGCGCCAGTCTCTTCTTGGTGAGGGGCTGGGCTGAGCACAGGCAGGAGCAGAGCAGGCTCAGTTGCATGAGGCAGGCAGTGGTGGCACTGGGAGGTGTGGCTATGTGAAGGCTAAGGTGGACTTTAGGGTGGCTATAGCCCCCCATAGTGCCACCCGTGCTTGGGGCACTCTGCTCTCCTGCCTTTTCCTTGGGAGCCCCCTGCTGTAGGGTGCACCTCCCAGACAAGCTGCCCGGCTCCATCCCTCTCCTGGTCCTGGGGTCCCATTCACCACCCTGGCTGGGCAGCACCTGCCCCACCTCCTCCTTCATCATGGGGACTTTGATCTACCCCCCAATGCCTCTTCCCCACTCCTCCCACCCCAGCTTACCTGCAGGGTGCTGCTCTCTAAGCTACCCAGCTGCATTTCTCACCATGTCCATGCGTGTAGCTGCGTGCGTGCATGCTACGTTTATCAGTGACATTGGCTACAGCGGACAAAAAAAGCCAATAGCTGATCATGTTAATTTTCTATTTAGCGGTGCGGATCCGGTACGTGACCAATATAACAGTGCACCTCTACTGGGAATGTATTTCTATTCAGCTGGAAGGTGTAAATGGCATTTGAAGTAAAATTCGTGGGGAATGTCTTGGTTGTCTCACCGTAGCTATTTTCTAGAATTCTAAGCATTCTGTAACTTAATGAATTGATGTTTCTTGATGCTTTTTAAGACTTCTGGCTAACTTGAAGCTAATACTTAAAATGGTCCCTATTGTGGACTTCTAGCAGGA
>NW_005842006.1:1098973-1101553 GCF_000455745.1 Alligator sinensis
TGTCTGTGGTCTTATCTCACCATATGCATTCAAGGTCTAAGGAGACTAGCATATTCAAATATTATGGAAATAAAGGCCATTATGAGTACCCTTAATAAATAGAAAATATTGCCTCCTGGTATCCATGGTAGAGGAAGGAGGGATGAGCAACAGGTCATACTGCTCAGACCTAAACCTCTCTATGCAGCACTGGCTGCTCTGGTCAGGGGAGGAGTGCATCTGTACTTTAGTTATAGCAATGACAGCATTGTACCATGGATTTGGCTTTAAATTCATTTGCTGAGGTAGCAGTAAGCAGCTCAGCCAAGGCACAGAACTTGGTGTGGTCTGTAAGACCTGCCTCAAAAGGCAGGGTGAAATAGCCTGT
Source organism: Alligator sinensis (assembly GCF_000455745.1). Classification (NCBI taxonomy): domain Eukaryota; kingdom Metazoa; phylum Chordata; order Crocodylia; family Alligatoridae; genus Alligator; species Alligator sinensis. Next base: position 1,099,341 of record NW_005842006.1, read on the forward strand.
GCTGAGTTCTGAGCCACTGTGGTTAGACCACTGCTGCTCCCTTACCTAGCCAGGTTAAAGCTAGCTCAGGCACATCTATACCCAGTCACTATAAATGTACCTTGAGGAGAAATAACTGCTCTTCCAACTGTCCAAACTCAAGACTAACAGCACTGCCATGCAGTATCCTTCCCTCCCATAATTTAACAGAATTGAGAGAACTGTATGGAACTCTGTTTCTTTGGGTCACAGTATCATATTCATCCAATGGTCAAAAAGAGAATGAATTAATTTAACACTGCTTTTATGAATTGCAGTTGCATGTTTGTACAACTGCATTACCCAGTAGATCAGGGGTGGGCAAAATGTGGCCCACGGGCTGGATGCGGCCCGCCAGGCCATTCTATCCGGCCTGTGGGCCCCTAAAAAATGGAGAAAATTAATATATATCTGCCCTTGGACTGCCTGTCATGCAGCCCTCAATGGCTTGCCAAAACTCAGTAAGCGGCCCTCTGCCTGATATAATTGCCCACCCCTGCAATAGATGCATGTGGTCTAGATTATAGATGCAACAATTATAAGCGTGCTGTTCTGAGAGTTAGGGTGGGGGGAAACATGGTGAAAGGAGCCAGAGAGATGTATCCTATAGCGCAGGAGGCTGACTGGCACGTGTTGGCCAGACACAGAGTGTCACTCGTTTATAAGGAAGGAATTGTTAGAGCGGTCTCAATGGATATTTAGTGCACTGGCCTCTGCACACTGCAAGTTGGAAATGGGCTAGAGAGGAAAGTCAAAGATGTGGTCAAAGAAAGTGGGTTGTGAAAGAACAGGTTGGTACACAGTGAAAGTGTTTTGGCTTTTTTATATCTGGGAGATGGTCCCAAGAATATTGAGTAGAGTGCAGGTTTTTAGGGCTTATGAGCAGTCACTTGTTTGCATTCAGAAAGATGGTAAGCTTAAATTGTCAGATTCTGTACAAGCAAAAGGTTGTAGGTAACCTCAGTTTGTTACTTGGGGAATGGAGAGCAAGGACTGTCTTTATCTGAACAAGGCTTGCTAGCATGTACTGCAAAAAAAGATCAGCTAGAGAGAAGCCTTATTCCAAAGGTAGCATTAATAACAGTATTGATTTGCCTTAATGTTTGCCTGTGAAAGCTGAACTTCCAAGACTTTGGTAGATGCCTTTCTAATGTTGATTACTACTATTGATTGAGAATATTATCAGCAAAATGAATGTATGTGACACCAGTGCAGAGTGAAACTATTTCTGCTATAGAGGAAGAGAGTCCACAATAGGTCAGGCTCCTTACTGGAGAAAAGCCTACTTGTAAGAATAATGGCCATGACAAAACATGAAGGAAAAGAGGATAACATCTACCCAAATCCAAGAAGATGTTGAATTTAAAATGTCCCTTCATTAATTATATTTTATATATGGAAAATGTATAAATTTGTTATAATTTTCTGTGTAGGGTCATCTTAAATTTGTTCCTCCCACTACTGCTGCGGGGAAAGCAAAAGCAGGGGAGCAGGCAGGTGGTGCCTAACACTTGTCTCCCCTGAAGCCTGCCTATGTGGTGCCTCCACCCCCTGTTGCCTCTGCCCCCAGCTTGATCCCTACACCCTCTGTTCCTTCCTCACCTTACTGTCGGGTAAGTTCCATTCACTCTTGGGCATGCCAACTCCAACCCATGCCTGGCCATGCAGCAGCATCCCAGGGCTGGAGCTACGCCATTTCTGGTTGGCCAGGCAGGGGACAGAGCTTGCATGGATGCCCTGCCTGAAACAGAACAAGCCTAAGAAGTCTGATAGGAAAGGGCAAGGGAAGGAGAGAGGGTAGAGGTTGTGAAGGAGGGGGTGAAGGAGCTGCAGCAAACACTGCAGGCTGTGACTCAGGCTCACAGCCAGATTCCGCTGCAGCAGTCTCCTGCCTCCCACTCCATCTTCTGCTTGAGTCCAAGATGGAAGGATTTTTTCCCCTCATGCTGAAAGGGGGAGGGGAACATAGTCTTGGATTTAAGTAAATGTGGTAATTTTAGATCCCACAACCCAATGCTTCAGGGGACACGTTTGCAGTACAGGCAGTGGATCATAGAATCATAGAAGTAGGGTTGGAAGGGACCTTGTAGATCTTCAAGTCTGACCCCCTGCCTGGGCAGGAGGAAAACTGGGCTCAAATGACCCCAGCCAGGTAGGCATCAAGCCTCTTCTTAAAGACCCCCAGGGTAGAAGCC
>NW_005842006.1:1101724-1138270 GCF_000455745.1 Alligator sinensis
CTGGACCCTCTCAATGTTGTCCACATCCCTCTTGAAGTGTGGTGCCCAGAACTGGACACAGTACTCCAGCTGCGGCCTGACCAGTGTTGCGTAGAAGGGGAGGATCACCTCCTTGGCCCTACTTGAGATGCACCTGTGGATGCACGATAGGGTCCGGTTGGCCCTGCTGACCGTGACCTCGCATTGTTGGCCCATGTTCATCTTGGAGTTAATAATGACTCGAAGATCCCTTTCTGCCTCTGTGCTCTCAAGAAGGGAGTTTCCCATCTTATAAGTGTGCTGCTGGTTACTACTGCCCAAGTGCAGCACCGTGCACTTGTCCGTATTGAAACGCATCCTGTTTTTGTTAGCCCACCCCTGCAACCTATCCAGGTCTTGCTGCAGTCTTTCCCTCCCTACTGACATGCCCACCTCACCCCAAATTTTGGTATCATCAGCAAATTTACACAGGTTGCTTTTCACCCTGTCGTCCAAATCGCTGATAAAAAATTGAACCGTGCGGGCCCAAGGACCGAGCCCTGGGGGACCCCGCTGCCCACTTCCCTCAGGTCGAATATGACCCGTCCACCACCACCCTCTGAGTATGACCCTTCAGCCAATTTGCAGTCCATTTGACCGTGTAGGCATCGATGCCACAGTCACCTAGTTTTTTAATGAGGATGGGGTGGTCAATGTGTCAAAGGCCTTGCTGAAGTCCAGAAAGACTATATCCACGGCGACATCTGCATCCAGTGCTTTTGTGACCTGATTGTAAAAAGATCATCGTAGTGTGAAGGGATGCTTTGCCTCCTGTATGTGTGCACAATGGAATTAAAGTAAGACTGTATTTTGACAGTTAACCTGATTCCACTGAAAGTCTGCATGACTAGTGTGGTGTCTCAGAGCTGTCTTACAAGTTAATGGTATAATAACTCTGAAATGGAAATTTGTAATAGGTCAAGCTTGGGATGCACTCTCAACAAGGTTTGTGGTGCTGCTTGTCACCCAGAAGGGGCGTGAGCTAACTGTATGTGTTCTTTTAGTAGCTGGGCTGCCTCTGAAGCCAAAAGCCTACTGCTTCATTTCAGATAAAGGCCTAAAGCTCAGTGACTTTGCTTAGTAGTGACTTTTTTTTTTTCTGCTCAAGATTCTGGGTTCTCTCCTTGAAAATAAAATGCTATGTAGTGCGTGTGTCCCTCTTGTCTTACATTTCAGACATTGATTTCAATGCATGTCCATCTTCAGTCTCTGACGCTGTCTGATTAGTTTAATGCAGATTGACCACCCATTCAGAGGACAGACAGCAATATGAATTAAATACATTTTTAGACTATGAGGTGTCTGTTTGGGAAAGTTGAATGACTTGTGTAACGTAAGAAGTTCTCACTCTTTTCAGCCCAAAATACCAGAGTGTAGGAAGCATTACAAAATATAAGCATTCATTGCATTGCTTTTTTCTGTGGTCTTGCAGCCTGTGCATAAAGATTCTTCTTGGAAGGATAATCTTCACCACCACACTGGTAGCTTTACGCTACTAACCAGGAGAATGTTAGATGGATTCAGCCACCCTCTTCTACCCAACCCTCAAAAGATAACTGACATCTGCTGTAACTCTGCCTTGTCATTACATTTCTACCATAAATTGCTTCTAATAATTCAGTGATCCTTTCTTTTCCATTGACATTGGATTTTAAATTCAGATCGATTCCCTGCAGTACAGTTAAACTAAATTGTATAGGATTGGAGCCAACTATTATGATTTTAAGGAATATTGTCCAGTTCTTCTCCAGAAGCTTTACTTTTTCAAAAAAATTAAACTTTTGGAGCTTTCCCATTAAGTGTTGGTTGGTTCGCTTCTTTTTTCTTTCAATGGGTGCTTGACTGGGTTTAAAATCTCTCTGAGTTTGTTTCTTCACCTGCAAAATGGGAATAATAGCATTTACTCCCAAGAAGTTACAGTTGCTAAATTAATAGGCGTGTCATAGTATATTGTACTTCTGCTCATCACTGCATCTGAGCCTTTTGCATGTCAAATCAATAGCAGTAGTGAAGCCCCTGGTGGGCTTTGTGGAGTCTCTAGAATTTGTATTCTTTAGCCTTTGAATCCTTGGCTATAAGGTACCATAGAGATGGAAAGATACATCAAAAGTGTAAGTCATGTAAAAGACTGACTGAAAGGAAAGCTGTATGTAAAGTATGTATTTTTGTGCTCTTTCCTTCAGGCAAGTGAAGCCATTGAATTTGCTCTGAAGAAGTTCCAAGATAGGTGGTAAGTACTTTTCAGCTTTTGCTCTTCAAAGGCATCAAATGAACTGGCAAAATAGAAAGTATAAATCTAAAATTAGTCTGCAGCAGGTATTAATCTTCTGTATTGAATCCAGCTTGGGGTCCTTTTTAGAGACAGGGTACCCTTAATTTTGGATTTGATGGATGGGGTTTAAAAAAAAGTTTTATTCTATATTTCCACACTAGAATCAATTTCCTGAGAATTAATTATCTTTTTTTTTTTTCTTTTTAAGACTAATTTATTTAAAGCTTGACTCCAGTGGGGGAAATTTGCCCAAATTTGTATTTTCAGGTAGTAATCTATACTGCCCCATGGGACTGCAAAGTCCTTTTCATTTCAAAGGGTAGATTATCTATTAAAATTTCATTCTGTCCAATTAAGAAGCTCAGAGTAACCTGCCCAGCTCACTTTTGCCTTTACTAATATGATTAGTGTGGCTCATGTCTTAATACCATACTGCTGTATATTTCATATGTATGTATGTGGTTATAAAGAGGAAGCTAATAAAACTAGTGAAAAATACCACTAAAATAGTCAGAAAATGTAAAAGGTAAAAAACCTACAGAAATGTTAATATGACCACTTTACTCACACTGCTGTTAATCAGCATAGTTCCCTTCAGTTTTGTTGAGCTATGCCCCTAAATACCAACTGAGGACATGGACAGTTGTCTTTTTGGTGACTTGTTTCTGGATAAATATGTGTCTGGCTTCTCCTTTCAATATGGAATTCTTTCCAATAAGATTAACACAATTATATCATTGCATGTTAATTGCTCAGGAAGTTTATTCTTTTAGTTGCATTTGCCTAGTTCACAGGATATAAGCTATTAAATAAAGCACTCATGTTCAAACAGGCTTGGGGTACTCAGTTGCAGTTTAATGTTCCTCCCTTCTGTGAAATAAATCTGTATTACACTAAAGTGTCTTTTGTTAGAAAGGATACCAGTGTTTTTGAGCGAGTGTCCAAAGGAAATTTGTGTATATGTCCACAGTGCTAAAGAGTAGCTTCCTGGATGTTTTTAGTGCATATTATACATCTTGTGTTCATGTTTGAGCATTTGTAAATTTTTGCCTAATCTTTAAGTGCCCCTTTAAACTTGTTCATACTCATACAGTTGGTGTAACAGTAATTTAGTTCTTTCAAGAAAGGACCATGTGTAATAAATGGAACATCACCTTACTTGGAAAATTCAGATGAAGGACTAAGGCGAGGATTTGTAGTTTAAGTATGTTTAGGTACGCAGTCCTTATGACTTAACACAGATATTCACAAAGCTTAAACCACCTGGGACAGATTTTCAATCTTGTGCTCCTTTTCTGACCACTCCTGTGAGTAACTGTTGCCAGTGTTGAAGGGTGGGGGGGGGGGGGGGGGTGCATTTATATATCTGCATCCCAGGTATCTTATTTCTGGGATATTTATTTATTTGTAACACTAGCTCTGTTGAAACTTCAAGGGCCTTTAGTGTTTTGAGATGTTGCTAAATGAATCAAACTCTCTTCCTTAGGGTAGAGTAGAATGTAGGATCTGTCGGTAAAGTTCCTTGACCTTTAAATACACAGTACTAAACTGTCAATTTAAATCTTACTTGTCTGAAATTCTGGATGAAAAAACTAGCCAACATCTGAAAGGGCTGTAAGTGGAAAAAACAAATAAAAAAAAACCTTTGCACATTCTTAGCATTGGTTACTGTTTCCCCTGTGTTACCGTAAGGAACTGCATTTTCAAAAATTAATTAGACTTGAGCTCCTAAGCCACTTTAAAAATGGAATTTAGTATTTAATGCCACTTTTACTTTATACTAGTGAATACCCTTTCCCCCCCCCCCTTTTGAAGATGAAGTTTTAACCAGCTAGAAAGGGCTTAAGCTGATGTAGTGTATTCCAGTTGGAGAAGTGAAATAAGCTGTACCATTATAAGGCACCTTTATACCAGGAATTGGTTCTATAGCTATGTTTATATTTCAAGACAAATAGTAGACTATAGGATTAAGCGTAACTGCTTCCATACTGGGAATGCTACTGGTCATACAATCAAGAATAAAACTGGACTTCTAATCAGCATGGTTATAACAGTACAATTTAAGGACTGATCTGTGCCTTAGGTGACTGTTGATTACACTTTTCAGGTTGTTACCCTTAATCAGTTTCCCCTGTTCTCTTTGAAGGATTTTTCTCATATGGTAATTTCAGGGCCTGGAACAATGTGGAATGGAAAGTATATTGGGTATTTGTGAGGGTGGAGTTGGAGGCAGGTGTAATGACTGAAATAACTTTTTAAGCATTTTGTTTTCAGTTGACTAAACTCCAAGTTAGGCGTGCCCTGTAGCAATAGTAGCTCACCATGCTGCAAGCTTGACGTCATAAACACTCATATTTAACTGTATGAACTATTTGAATGGGGAAGAGGTGTGACTAAATAAATGAATGAATAAAAATACTATGGTCTCAGTTCAGAGAAATACTTAAGCATGTACTCAAGTGTTCTTGATTTGTGCAAGCTACTTAATTACGTGCCTGTATAGAAATATATAAGTAGCTGCACAGTTTTCAATAGGGGCAGGTACTCATGCTCAAAGTTTGTTATACACTTAAATAACAAAATAAAGCATCTGCCTATGTGAACAAAGCACCCCAACTAACACTGCTATAAAATATTCACTCTAGTTTTTTAGATTTTTACTATGTGGACTTAATATTGCATTAATGTATTTTTAGCATTTGTATTAAAAGCTTTACAGATGAGTTGTCTGTCAGTTACCAAACCAGTTTAATGGAACTTAAGCTGGTCTTTTTTGTTATTATTTTTATTCCCCGCTCCATATTTAAAGAGAAAGAAAGAAAGAAAACCTACATCTATTTCTAACCCTTCAGAGTAGTTAGAGACTCCAGTAAATATAGATACCTGTTCATAAGTTAATTGTTGTGATGATAAACACCTTCAAATGATGCATTTGATCTTGGAGTTTGATTCCTTCCCCCCACTCCACTGTAAAATTGCAGCCGAGAAGAATTTAGAAAGAGAAACTCACTTTCTAAATACAGCAAATAGCATCAGAGCTGTAATGTAATTGCTCATGCTTTCAGGTATATGATGCTGCAGTAACTGTTATCATTTTAATCCTGTAAATATTCTTTGTTGTGCAGGAAACATTAATGCTTGTATTATTCACCCCCACAAATAGATTTGTAATGCTCACAACAATTTAATGATTTTAAAATTAGGCTCCTGTTGTTTTTAAATTGTAACGTTCTAGAGCCTGCTTCTTCATGTTGCTTTTGGTTTAGCAAAATCACAATATTTAGATTAGTCTTTCATGAAACAAGGTACAAACAGGAATTCAACCAGGCCCCATAATATGTCTTGCCACCATTTATAATGTGTGCAGGAGAAATGTATTCTACCTTATCATTTCAATGTAATATTTGCCCAAATGATATGCTATAATATCTTGCAGTGCAGAAAGACTGCAATGATTGCTTATGCCATGTGAAGCTTCACAATTTTATGGTACAAAGGGTGCAGAGGAGTTTTCCATTGACTTAGAGGGCAGAGTAGGGAACCTGCTCCTCTCTTAGCTGTGGTTGGTGCTGTTGATTAGATGAGCATTGAGTTATGCCCTTAACAGTGATTGGTCATGTGGGTTGCTAGTTGGTACAGTGGCTGTAACAGAGGTCTGGCCTTCAAAGTGATGTGGAGATTCAAGAGTCCAAAACTGGAAGGGTAGCAGAGAAAGTGGAGGTTTTGCAGAATGTAACACTGGAGAGAAGGAGGGACCTAACCACAAAAACTTTCTCCTAGTCTTCCAGGCTTTATCAGGTCTATAGAGGAAGACTCTGGGGAAGGTGATTGTATATTGTTCTTTAAGCGGGTACCAGCATTTTAAGCAGAGTGGAGACTTGGCGAGCAACTTGGTGGCCAAAGGAGAGGAAATTGCTATATACTATACACATAGAAGAGTAAGAGAGAAGTTGGGACATGAGGTAATGGTGGAGGTGTGCACAAGTAGTATAGATGATATAAGCACATGTCCAAGATTTTGCATTATGAAGAACCTCTGAATGCAACAGAAAACAACTTTTAGCTGGCAGGTGAATAGCCTCATGTGCATCTTCAGATGCCTCATTCTCTGGGAAGTGACTTCATGTAAAGCTTTGAAACCACAACCAGAACTAGTGAAATGCTGATTTCACACTGATTGGAGTAGGGTAAAAGTTCTCACAGCCCAGTGAAAGGTTCATCCTGCCAATAAATTGACTTTTTAAAACCTTTTAATTGAGACATCTCTTCTGCCCTTATTTAAAGGGAAGGAAAGCTGTACTAAGTGGGAGTTTTATTATAACATATGACAATGAAAGCTAAAGTTTACTTTCAGCACAGGAAGTGAGTAATACAGAGCAACAACAGATGCCTTGGTTTCACAAAGTTTATTTGTACTTATTGTAGCCCATGCTCCTGCTCCTGAGTCTTGCTTTTTTGGAAACCAACTATGGAAGCTTTTTTACTTGCCATCCGTAGTTTCATTAGGTCTTGGCCATTGCACATCCAGATACTCCTCTTGTGCACCAAACCTTGTCCACCCTCTTGCCTATCAGAACCATCTGCTTCACTGACCCCACAGTTCCTGTTTGGCCTCAGGCTCTGCTTATTCTCTTCTGGCAAAACTGCCTAGTGCCTTTGTCTGTGCCATGACCTCCTTTGCACATGATTGTTACTGACACTATTAGCTTGGTATAGTCATAAAGGAGGAGGCAGGAGAAAAGCAAATAGGGGGGTGTGGTAAATCATGAAGTGTGGAAGGAGTTGGGGGCTGTTGTTGGAAGTCGAATGCCATTTACTTTGCCTAGTGGTCATAAAGCCCTTGCTGTTTGCTGTATCCTTATAGCTGCAAAACCTCTCCGGGTCTCTGAATGTTTTCTCCTGTTTCTGTTCCATATAAGTAGAAAAACTCCCCAGGCTCGAGGATTTAGAAACTGCTGCGAGGCAACCAGGATATTACTCTTGTTTATGTTCCTCCACCCTGACTGAGGACCAGCACTAGGAGGAGAAGGTGGCTTTTTTTTGTCTGTTCAGACCTTGGCTGCTGAATCTGCTAGTAGAGATGTGAATATCATCTCTTGCCTTCTAGTCCAGTCCCCTGAGAATGTGGTTTCACTAAAAACACTATAAGGGGCTAGATCCCCAGCATTTTTAAAGCCAGTCACTTACTCCCTATCAAGCTTTCCTTCACCTTTAGTTTAATCCACAGTAAAGTAAAAATCAGAATGTGGTGAGCTTTTATTACTAGGTTTCCTTTCATTGAGGGTTTTCCATCAAGGTACTTTGACAAACCGTTGTCCTTATTAGAAACTTTTTATGATGCATCTCTTCCTCTGATACTTTCCTTTCTTTATCTTGCTCAGACTGCTCATTCCAGACCCCAGCAGCCTTGCTTAAGTCAGCCAGAGGATTATCTTGGATGTGTGAAACACCACCTGTACCCAGTGGGGGAAAGAAGACACTAACTGATTACCCATTTGATAGTACAGTTAGCCTACCATTTTGTTTTTGCTCCTTGATTTAAAAAAAAAAAAAAAAAAAAAAAAAAAGATTATATTTAAGGAGTTTCCTTGGCATTGAACTTTGGTATTTATCTTTTTCTTCACAGTCTGATAAGATCCATCTAGAAAGAATGAGAAGAGCTTGAACGTCTGATGTATTCATATAAATATTTTCATTCCAGCCCCACTCCCTCCCCTTAGTGTAACGCTAAGATAATGGTGCTGTCCGATTGTTTTTTCAGTAAGTGAAGCAGCTTGTGGGAGAGTGGCATCTAAGAACAATTTCAGGTTATATTGTGACTATATGTTTCTAACTGAAACACGTATTTTAACTCATTTCTTCTGCTTTTCCTGTATCCAGCTTTATTCATTACATTACATTCTTCATCTTTGATTTCCCCTTGCCCCCTATTTTCCTCATGTTCTTTTTATAATTAAGACCACTACTTGGAGGTCTTTTGCATCATACTTTCCATATTTTTACTGCATTATTTAATCACTTGAAACTATCTGAAAAAAATTAGGATGGATTTGCAGTACCACATGACTAAATGACCCTACTTTTTAATATTTTTCCCCTTTTTAATAAATGAAATTGCAGCACAAATTGAACATAAGCTTCTTGTACTGCTTTTCTAAAATTATAGTCAAATTTATTTGGGGAGTATTTTGAGGATAAGGTGTTGGGGGGAAAATTTAAAATATGCCTAAACTAGGATTTCAGAGCTAAAAAAAGTTATGGGACATGGCATTGTTATATAATAGGCAGGGCTTTTCTTCTTTTCCTCACACTAAGCATACTACAGACACCTTCCTCCTCCTATAGTTTGTATGAGCAAGTGGTATAGCATAGGAAGCAAAAAGATGAACCATGTTCTGATGCAAGCATCTCTTGTTAATTCACTGCTGTACAAACATTCGGCCTCTAAGAGCATGGGATTACAAAGCATTATCATCCTCAGATTGACTCAGGTAGTGCTATTTTTATTTAATCTGTATTAAGGTATCATTGTGAATCTTTGGTCTTGCAGCATAGAGGTAATACGATTTGCTATTTTTATAAAAATTAACATGGTTGTACAAATCCTGTCGATACCAAGAACTGAAAAGATTAGTCATGAGCTCTATGCTCCCTTTTGGTAGTGAGTAGCTATATTTTTGGTATTCCTCTAACCTTTGCCATGCTGGCCAGTCTTGGAAGCGTATACTCATATTTGGCTTGTGGTAAAGTCTTTTCTAACTGCTGTTCCAGTGATGTATGGAGACATAAAGCCTAGCCCTGAAACAGAACCTGCCCAGGTAGTTTCTTTGATTCCAGTGGGACTGCTTTTGAGAGTAAGAATTGCTCACGCAAGGTCAGGTTGGTAGGGCACTTTTTCATGGTCCACAATTTAGTAACTATGAAAAAATCATCAGCAGACACGTCCTGCAGTGTTGGTGGGTTTTGTCCTTTGACAGTATGTATAGGTAGAAGAGGAGGGACTGTGAAGGAATAGGACTTAATCAGACCATGTCAATTTGTTGCCATGTTATGTGGTTACCTCGGCAACCACTCCTAGATGTGTAGTTAGCATTGGTTTTATGAATTCAGCCATTAGGGACTTGCCTGACTAATTCGGACAAACAAGGTTTGGCGCTCAGAGTCAACATATGGGGTGCGAGTTTTTCCTTGTTCCTCTGTTATTACTGTATAATCGCTTGCATCTTGATAAACTAAAATTATTTTATGACCTGTCATTAAGATTGTTTCTGCTGAAGTACAGTAAGCTGTAATAACCCAAGGGTATGATTTTGTATGTGCTTCAGCACTGCAGAATTATTTCCCGCCACGAGGAGCTTTCTTTGCACTGTGCAATTCTCAGCTGCAGAGAGAGAACCCTGGTGCAAAGGAGTTCCCGCCACCTGTATGCAAATTTGTTCCCCACTATTGGCTGTTTCTAAATTATTCCCACGTGGCAGCTAGCGATTGGCTTGCTAGCCGTATAAGAGGCTTGAGCGGTTTCCGCCCAAGTTGGAGAACTCCAAGGAGAACCCCGCAAGGGAGGACTCCACAACCATCTGGAGGAGGAGGAGAACTTCACATCTTGTGAAGAACTCTGAGCGCTGCGGAGCCTAACAAACCCAGCGTGTGCCTTAAGAAGGATATAGGGGCCTGATCAACCTCTATCCTCTCCCTGTTGCCGCCTAATCCCTCGACGAACCCTTCCCTGCGTGCTTTTGTTCCACGGAGCCTAGCAAACTCCGTGTGTGTGTGTGTGTATCCAGAGCTCTATCCGGGTTATTAACAAGAGGCTCCAGTTTTCTGCGGGTCTTGGTAACAAGAGGCTCGAGTTTTTCTACGGGTCTTGGTCAAGCGATTTTTGTAACTGCAACTTAAGCGAAGCTAATCCTGCCTGCACCGCGACCATCTACGGTGTAAGTAAAATAATCTTTAATTAACCGCTACGCATCCGTGCCTAATTCTAGTCTGCCGGCCTGCATTCCCCAACCTACGTGCCAGGGCTGCTGGCCACAGCCCGCCGCGCGCCCCCGAAAGCCTCGGACCGCTCCCAGCCCGCACATAAGCTATTGCCAAATAAGTAGTATGTTAGTATAATTCTGACAGTGTCACAGAACTGACTGCTGACTGGTATAGCTAAACTGTTGCATTAATGATATGGAACCTTTGAATCTGAAAAGGAAAAAAAATTGTAGTAGTAAATACAAGAGTAAGGCAATAAAAAGATGGAGACAGGGAGGTTGTGTATGACCTGTGATTGAAATTTACAATCCAGGTAATTTAAAAGTACCTTACTTTGAAAGTGGCTACAGTTGATGACAACTGCTAGGATCTTTGGAAGTTAGGCCATTTGAATTGTGGGTGGATAAAAAGAAATGACTTAAAGTTACTTTTTAAAGCTGTTAGGGGTAGAGCTGTTCAGAAAATTGCAGGTGGAACATTTTCCATGAGCACACCAATCCATTGCAGCTGGGTCATTCAGTCTTCCTGCCAGTTTTCCCAGCCACAAGCCTGCAAGTCACAATTCTCAAATTTCTACTCCCCAGGTTCCCCAGCTCACCTGGCAGGCTCACAGGGGAGCTGAGATGCTCTGGGAGTCCTGGCTCCCAAGTTCCCGGCTTCTCTGCAGCTCACTAGTTGGTCAGCTATGGAGCAGGGCTTCCAGGCTCCCACTTACCCGTCAGCCTATCCAGTCAGCTGGCAGTGAGCTGGGGCCTGGGTACCCCTTGTGAGCACAAGTTCTTAGGCTGCAACTCCATCAGCCCAGGTTTCCAGGTCTATATCTGCACAGTGGACAGCCCTTGAACCAGAGCAGCGGTTCTCAACCTTTTTAGCCTCAAGGTTCCCCACCAGTCTCTGAGGAATTGAGAAACATTGAGCTAGAATTTTAGCTGGTGCTCGATTCTCTCCCACTAAACATTGAAGTTCAAATTCCAGATAATTTCTACTACTTGAGATATGAGGAATATCATTTTTTCCTACTTTTAAAGGCACATAAAAGATTTTCATTGCCATAGCTTCATTTTTAAATTAACATGGTTGACCTGCTGGCGATGGAGACAGGGCCTTACCCTGCTATGTCCTACTTTTTTTTTTTTTTTTTTTCCATGGTCTGTCCCCTCCACACCCTTGGTCTGTACCTGAGGGGCAAGGCTGCCCCCACCAGCACAGCCATTTCTCCAGAGACTTGCACACCACTGACTGCAACCACTGTGTACCGTCAGCCCCTCCTGGGAGGACCCTGGGAGCATGGGAGGAACTGGGGAAAGAGCTAGGCTGAAAAATAGGTCCCAGTGGCCCCACATCAGTGCACCCATTTGCCTGCACAGAGGTAGCTGGCGCAGGGGGATGCCAAGAAGTGGGGACCAGCCACAGGTTCTGCTTGTCTGCAGTATGTTGGAGTGCCTGGCAGGGAGGAGGAATCATAGCACAGCACCCTTGGAAGGATCCGGTAGCACCCTGGGATGCCACAACACCCTGGTTGAGAATCACTGAGTTAGAGATGCCAGGGTTATCCCTTTCATGGAAGACCCAGAACTTTAGGCTTTCTTTCCAAATTAGAAAAAAAAAACCCCCAGGAATACCTTGGAATTTTTTTTTTCCTCCCCAACTCTAATTAGGGCTGATATTCAGGGCATTGAGAGCCCTAGAGAAGGTACCCAAGTGCAAAAATGTTGATAGTGATGTTTAGTGTCTTTAAGTGAATGCTGCTGCATCAAATTTTGCCCCTCATAAAGCACTTGTAATCGCAAGTATTAGCAACTTAACTTTTCTTTTCCTAATAATCTGAAATGAGAGTAGAAACTTGAGTTCCTTTCTTAACTGCTCCTTTAATAGCAAGGAATACAAACACATCGGGACAAGCCTTGCATTTACTGTGATTTCATGTTGTGAATTCCACTATGGACAATACACATTATTACAGTCATTGTGGTTGAATCACTCTAGCCAGAGTTCAGTCTGTGTCTTGTAATGGTCCCCTTATATAGGAATAATTGCCTAATATGCAATAGATCATGAAAATACAGTAGCTTTTCCATAGCAACATTTCATCCTGCTTTTTATAAAACCTTAATTTAGTTCCAGTTGTTGAGCTAGATGTGGGAGTCATTGGGTGAAATCTGTGGACTGCGTTATGCGGAAACTCAGACTACATCATGAATTGTCCCTTTTATCTTTAAAATCTATGTGTAACTTTGACTTGAAAGATCAGTCCATATCTCATCAGCACCGATAAAAGAAAAATTGACATTATCAGCAATTGGCTTTTTTTGGATGATGCGGCCAATAATGTTGCTGATAAATAGTGCATGCATGCGCACGGCTGCAGCATGCACACAGCCAGGAGTGCAGCCTGACAACTTGGAGAGCAGTGTCTGCTGGTAAGTCTGGGTGGGGAAGTGGGGGAGAGGGGAATGGGCCGGGGCAGATCAAGGCCCCACGGTGAGGGACGGAGTGGGGCTAGGGCTGAAGCTGGGACAGGGGCAGACGCGCCCAGCTGGGGCAGGAGGGGCATGGGATGGACCTGCAGCTTGTCTGGGGGCAGAGGGGGTGGGTCCCACCACTATGTGCACTTTGAGGGAGGCATGACATTTGGTATAATATTTCTTTGTCTCCGTCTTTTATAAAAACTTAAATTTTCTGTAGCTTGGATTGACTGCAGTTGAAGAAAATAAATGGTTTTTATTATAAATTTAGCAGCTGTGGAGTTTGTAGGCCTTCTCAGCATCTTACTGCAGAATTGGAATCTGGATGCTATTACAGTGCAGCCCTATCCATTGGCTTGTTCTCTTTTTTTTTTTCCCCCTAAGATGCTTCCCTGGCCCCACAAAAAAAATGAAAAACCCAAACCCCTAAGGTTCTCCTGGACACTTGTAGTTGGGCCCATAGGTCAGCTGTCCTGTAGCATGAGGTTCATGTGAGCTACTGAAACATCATTCCAACATTTCACTAGTAAGAACTTAAGTAGCTGTGCTGATATTGTAAAGTATATTTGTTTATCCTGGAAGAAAGTGTGTTTATGGGCACAATGTAAAATTGAAAATGCCATATTTATTCATATCCTTGCTTCTTAGTACTTTGAATTATACACAATAAAAAGATAAGTGGGTTTTTTTTGTCTCTTAGCAACATAAGAGGTGGTCTATACTGTACTAGAATATTTTACCATCACAACTTTCTGTTGGGTGTAGCAATTTTTTTGGCTGAGTGATACTGATGCAATCCCTGGTTTGGGTGCAGTTGTATAAATCTATTGTTCAGTGTTCTGATTGTGTTTTTTAAAGCATTATGACAGGGTTCATTTTATTTTGGGGAATACTTGAAAGTAAATCTGCTGCCTCTAGTTATGGACAATAGAAGGAAATCTTATAAAGAAAAATAAAATCCTCTCTGGCATCTCAGTCTTACCTTGTAGGCCTTTCATTGCACAGAAACCTATCCCTCTTTCAATTCTCTTGCTTTGTCATAGACAGTATCTGTTGGTCTGTAGAAGAGAAGGGAAAGCTTTATCTTGTTGGCAGTCCTCTTAACACTGAAACACAGATCAGGATAATAAGAAGTGATCAAGTGTTCTACTGTTAACAGTTGAATGTTAGGAAATGCAATAACTTTCTTCCCTCTGTTTATAAAACTAGCACTGATGGAAATTGTCACCTCATTGAAAAGCATTGATATTTCTAAAATTTATTTTGGCTTTAGTCTGCTTTGGAAGGAAATCAAGTTTTTGAAACTTCTCACCAAATCATAATTCTAGAATGAAATCTGGTTTTGAAAAAAGCTTAATTTTGAAACATTTACAATTCTTATATAAAGATTTTATATTTATATTTCATAATGCATCAATACGAGTATTGGCCTGTATTATACCTTGGTGAATCTTATGTTGGGATTCAGTAAATTAGCACAGAATATACATATTTTTTTTAATTTTATTGAAATTATTACTATAATTACTACAGTATACTGATTGAAGCTTCTTAGCTTTTTCTAGATCAAAATGTCTGTGCACTATTATGACCAGTATGTCACAGATTGGTATAGGAATAATCAAGAATATAAAAAAGAAAACCTTTTAGAAGATTTTGGAATTTTGAATGCACAAAATTGTTCCAAAATATTTTTTCTGCATGGAGTTTTGTAGAAATGGATCCTTTTTGTTTCCAAATTTTTTGATTTTGAGGGGAAAAAAAGCATTTTTTTTCTAGGTTTGGGTATTTGACCAGTCAAAGTTCAGTCAATTTATGGGTCAAATATTGGTCAAAAATTGTAAATAAAAAAATTGCCAATATGGTCAAATAACACACAGAAAAAGTATTATTTTTCCATTAAGAAATGTCACAAACAGTTTAAAAATCATATTTCTGTTAAGGAAATGGAAAAAAACATTCACTCCCCATAACATTGCTAAAATCTTTGACCAGTCAAAAAATATGCAGTCAATTGACTAGTCACTTGACAATTTTTGACTGGTCAGTTGCCCGGCTTGCCAACTCTAATTTTTTTCCTTTTAAGCTTCATCGAATGCTTCCTGACAGGATCTCCAAATCAAGGCCCTGTGGGAGTAGGCTAAATTGTTCTTGTTCACTGATGTCCTTAGATAACCCAGACCTCTCCAACAAAATTACAGACTAACTAAAGATTGAAAATAACTTGGTATGAATTTCAGATGATGCCTTGGGTGGTGGTCACTGAAGGCAAGGTTTTTTTTTTCTGCCTTTCCTAAGGGACTTAGGAGAACAAGTCATTGAGATGCGCTTAGAAATCCTGCCCCCAATCTCTAAAGAAGAGTTCAGCTTCTGAGCTGTCTGATTCCTCAATCTGTGCTACAATCACAATAGTCTCAGGGGAGCCAGACGCATCACTTGTGTCTAGTATGGGTAAAGCATAGTCTCTCATATGAATGGACCTTACCCATGTTTTCAATACCTGCTATATTCCTGGCTTTATATAGACAGGTTCCTACATGGCTAGATGCAGTACAGGGCAGATTCTGCCTAAGACACACCCCAAAAGCAAGCTGAAACTCAGAGAAGTGAGTTAATAACTAAACTGTTGGCAAGCCCTTGAGTACAATGTTGCTTCTGGGCACCTCTATAAATTCAGGGCTTACGGTTGACAGTTATGATTCATGATATTGGGAGAATGAGAAACTGCAGCCATTAAACATAAAGAGGCTCTTAAACTAATGGCAGCTGCCTAAACAGTTTTTGCAGTAAAATTGATTTCTATAGGTTACCATTTTTCAATTATAATGGGGTCTATTGAGTTTTTAAAAATTGGAAAATATTTTGTAGCTGTGCTTTTAAAAAGGTCAGACTCCCAACCATTCTCCAGTTCTTAAGCTTATCATAATGAGAAAAGAATGAGCAGCAACACTTTCAAAATAGTTCATTTATCATCCTCTCATTTACCTAAATTGAGTTTCTAATGCCAAATGGTCACATCTTATAAGCAGATTTTTAACCCAGGATTGTGCGGCTCCTTTTTTTTTATTCCTCAGCAACAACATGTCGTAACGATAGGTTGGTTTCAGATGGTGGTTTAGGTGTGTTCTACCTCTCTACTGCGCAGAAGACACCCTGAACTTTTGGTCAAAAAACCCTGAACTGTCATTCACTTTGAATGCAGAGTTTCAGTTCTTGCATATGGTTTTTTGAAAAGCAGGTAACTCCCCAAAATAGACTCATACATGGCTGCTGCTGGAGCCAGAAGCTGGAGATGCTAGGGAGTAGTAGGGAAGAAGCCCGGCTTACTTCCTTGGGGTCATGGCTGATCTGCAGTCTGAAACCCCTTGGCTAGTAAGTCAGAGGCATTTCAAGGCAGTCTACCAGATAGATAATCTTTTTGGTTGGTCCAAGTGATTTGATGTGAATCTGCAAGGTTTCTGCTGTGCTTGCATGGTCCCACTCATAGGCGACTGGTGCCTCCTGAGTCTTTGACTGGCACCCACAGACACTGCCAGCTGTGTTGGGGATGGGGCTGGCAAGCACCTGCAGACTGCTTACCAGTCGCCTGTGGTCCCACTTGGTGGAAACATCAGCTGTGCTGACTGTTGATCTGTGTGACTGTTGATCTGTGAAATTACTTGTAGTGTTGTACCTTCTCTTTAGATTGGATAATACATACGTTGATGGGAACAGCAGTGACCATAGTACTTAAGACTGCAGAAGGCTTTTTTTTTTTTTTTTTTTTTTTTTTCAGTCTCACAGCCATCTATAACCTGCTGAGAACTTTTACCACTTCTACTAACTGTTCTCTCTTCTCCTCTCCCCCCCCCCGGCATTTCACTTCATGGAAGTTAATTTTTGTTTTTAAGCTGATTCAAAATACTTCAGGCATTTGTTATTGCAAGGAGCATAGGGAAGAAGATAAAAAACACTTCTGTTTGGGCAAGGGGCAATGGCAGTCGAACAGCTTTTCTGCTATAGTTTGAAATGTATGTGTGTAATTTTGAAATCAAGTGTAAAAGTCATCCTGTTTATCTTTTAGGTACAGGCAGTCCTCAGACTCGCAACACAATCGGTTCCTGAAAACTACGTCTTAAGTTGAAACGTCAGAACCAATTTTCCCATAGGAACAATATTATAAATGGGGGATTGGTTCCTTTATGACGATGGACACAGCTGTGTCCAGCTGGTAAGTCTGGTGGTGGTGGGGGCAGGTTAATGCCCCCGTAGCAAGGGAGGGTTTGGGGCTGGGACTGATGCTGGGACAAGCGCTGCCCAGGGAGGGAGTGGGGCGGTTTGCGCCGCTATGCACCACCAGTCCAGGAGCAGCTCATGTGGTGGCTTGTCTGGCGGCTCTTGCTGCTGTTCCTGCCGCCGGTCCAAGAGGGCATGGGGTGGGGGCATGTGCCCCAGGATCTGTGCAGGGCAGGCGGGGCCAGGCCTGCACCAGGCAGAAGGTGGAAAGTGCTGGGAACTGGGGCTGTGGCCCCCGCCGCTGTCCCAGCCAGTGCAGGGCCAATGCGAGACTGAGCCATTGCGCTGCCTTCAAGCGGTGTGTGGCAGCGAGCAGTAGCTAGCTCAGCCTCCCTGTGCTTCCCAGACTAGCAGCGGCTTCGCACCGGCTTTGCGAATGGCAGGGGGCGGGGCATGTGCCACCCAAAAACTCTCTGCAGCCCCCCCCCCTCTGCTGCCCACCCTGTCCTGAGCTAGAGGCACTCCCCCGCCCGCCCTGCTGCTGTTCGTCTAGGAGGCACAGGGAAGCCAGGCTGGCTCCCACCGCTGCACGCCACTTGTCCGGAGGCAGCGCAGTGGCTCAGTCTTGTGCCAGCCCCGCGCCAGCTGGGCGAGGTGGCAGGGGAGCAGAGCCCCCACTCCCAGTGCCTTCTGCCTAGAGCATAGCTTGGCCCACCCCCGGTCCTGCCCGCCCCATGCATATCCTGGGGCACACGCCTCCACCCCATGCCCTCCCAAACCAGCTACAGGAGCAGTGGCAAGAGCCACCGGTGGTGGACAGCGGCGCAAACCACCCCACCCCATCCCTAGGCAGTGCTTGCCCCAGCCCCAATCCCTCCCTTGCTGTGGGGGCATTAAGCTGTCCCCCCATGACCCTCTACTCCCCGCTTCCCTCCCCCACACGCACACAACAGACTTACCAGCTGGACGCAGTTGTGTCGACCATAGTAAAAGCAAAACCGGCATGGGAACCTTAAAACAAGGTGCCATTTCGCAAATTTTGTAAATGCCATTTGACGTAACTCAAAGTCGTAAGTTGAGGACTGCCTATACTTCTGTGGCTCTCATCACCTCTTGTTCATTAATATGTTTATGCTCCCAACACCCCAGTAAGGTAGGGTCTTTTTTCCTCTTCTGTGAAATGGAGGAGGCAAAATGATTTGCCAAAGTAGTATGCAGAAGTGCCCTGTGAAGCAGGAAACTCAACCTGAGTAGTGCTCTAACCACTAAATCCCCTTTTTCTTAAGGAAGACTGAATGCTACAGTTAAACTTGGTTTTGATGTGACCTAGTAAGAACCTTACAGATATTTGGGAACATTGCAAACATTGTACTATTCATTTCCCGGCTAATCTGAGCCAATTACTGAAAAATTCTGGGCAGGTTCTAAGCATGGTCTCATTTCCTTCCCTGCTACAGAGGGTGGCGGGAGAGGGGCTCTTGCATGAACTTCCTACTGTTGGCTCTGGTGTTCTGGTGGTGGTCTCTCAACATATTATTTACATCATGGTAGCATCTCACATCTCAACTGAGATTAGGCTCCTCTCATATTGGCCACTGAACATACAGTTTATGTGCTCCAGTGGTTTCTACCACAGACTGTTCTCTTTGCTAGCCCCCAAACCCTGAAATGTTGTATGCGCTTTCTTAAAGGAAAAAAAAGTCTGGGAAATTATTTACATGCCATTAAAAGAAACCAAAGTTTCACCTTTTATGTGCTTGGTGTCAGGATATGCCGTGGTTAAATGTTGAAGGTGCGAGAGCTCCCTAGTTACTCTTCTTCTTATGGCATCCGTGAGTCCCACAAAGGTCCTACTTCTACAGAAGTGGGAAGAAGAAGCAGTAAGCCTTTGGGAGATCTCCTTTGAAGTTATTTTTGGCCTAAGACCTGGAATGTACACTTCAAAGTCTGATGAATTGTCTCCCTGAATTCATCTGAAGCCCAAGTTATCTGTAGGTTTCAGCTGTCCCAGGGGACCTTTGGATAACAAAGGGAGTAATATATTACACAACTGTTCTCTCAAATACCTTGAATCATCATTTACTTCCTTATCCTGTCCTACAGATAGCACTGTCTTGTAAAGGGTCTCTGAAGAGCTGTCGCTCTCACGGATATTGGGTTTAAACTACATTTTCTTGGTCTGGGAAGACTATATTTGGGACTGGAGAGGGGAAGAAAGGTTATGGTAAATATCACATGACTGTTTGAACAGATGGTTGACCTCTGTTACACTAAGAACAGTTAAGTTTTAGAATTTTGCAGGATTTTTTAAGCGTGTTTGTTTGTTTTCCAGAAGTGTAACTGTAAATCCTGCGCGCAATTTAGTATTTTGCCGCAGCACTCCATGGAATCAGTGATTAATTTCACTGCCGCTTTGAAATATCATAATTTTAGGGTGAAAGTGCAAAGAACCTATCTTTGAAGTGTTGCAAAAGCACCTTTGGTATCAGGCAGGTCTGTCCTTGGAATTAAAAATAGCTGTAAGCTGAGTAAAAGGGGGTGGTGGGGGGTGGGATTCTCATCATGAAAGGAAAATCTCCTGGAAGTGGAGCATCTGTGCTTGTTTGCTCAATTTAAAACCTGATCCTGCAACTTCTTGTATGTGCTCAGACTGCTGAGCTCTGCAGACCCTCAGAAAAGTTAGTAGGGCTTTGGGCAAATACAAGTCAACAAAGCATCAGGGGCTTATTAATTCACTGTTGAAATGTCTTTAAGGGTACATAGTGCTATATAGAGATGATGGAGGTCATTCTTGCCCCAGACTGTTAACTCTTACCCTCCCTATTAAGCCTATTGCTTGTTCGTGAGATGAACTGCCTTCAAGGTTTGCAGGATCAGAACAGAATGATGACAGGAACACATTTTTAAAGATGAAAGGAAATAACAGTTTGGAATGACTTTCTACAGGTGTAGTGAGATTTCAGTTATGTAAAGTTTTTAAATCCATGGTATGTGCTTTCTAAGAGACATTCATTAGCTCAGATACGTTTTGGACTTGATGGAGAAACTCTTGGTGGAGGTTCTTTGGCCTCTGTTACACATGAGCCAGATTAAGCAATTGTACCTAGTCCTTTCTGAATCTCAAATCCTTGATATAGTGAAAGGGAACAGGAGGAAAGCTACTGGAAAATATTATGAAATTGCTTACCTTTATAAAGTGCACCTCCTTTCACCATCAAAAAATGAGGGGGAGGGGGAGTTATACTTCTGCCTGTAGCCCTTGTCTATAAATTTTGTTGACCAGGCTAAATGCTAGAATTTTTTTGCTAATTATTTCCTCCCCCACCTCCTCTTGCAGTTGCTGGAGTGGAAGAGAGATGGTCTGGAATGGGTTTGAGAATGAAGCCTCTAAGAATGAAGAGGCTTTTATCAAAGCCACTCGGAGATGGGCCATCTGCAGAATTTAGCCTCTTTTATTTTCCTATTTATCTTCAGTAAATAAAATCCTGGCACTGTGACAATATCTGTCCTCTTAATATTAGCAGGTTTTTAAATGGTTCTTGCCATTTTGCTCACCAAAATTTGCCATTCTCCAGCACGCTTTCTTTCTTTTTTTTAATTTGTATTTTAAAATCTCCCTCCCATGGCTACCACTCATTACAATATATTTGTGTGCAACTAGATTAGCATGAGCAAAAGTTCATTGTGCAAAAGAGAGAGACTCCTTACAAGAACTTTTTTCCTGTGATAAACTCATTCATTTGGGAACTCTTTGGGGAAACTGTTTACTCGTTTAAGTCCCAGGAGTGGAAATAAGAGTTCCTCAATGACACCTGTGGTGTTATAGTTAATTTTCATGGTAAAATTTCAGGTTGTCCCAAGCTAAGTGATCTAAGGCAAAGCTGAAACAGGTTTGCACAGTTCTAGCTGCCTTATGTGTAAACTGATTTTTAGTGTGTTTCCTAATTCATCCAAATAGGAAAGGGAAGTGAGGGTCAGAAACAACAGATGTAAAAGGATACACTGCTATAAAAACTAAGGGACTAACAATAACTAATAATATATAACAATGGCTACCCAGTACTCTTAGATTTTCTTGATTTGCCCTGAAGCTTTTTCACTGTAAGCTGCATCTGTAATTATTCTTTTCTCTTTTCCTTGGAGAGAGATCTCTGATTTCCAGTCTCAATAAATTTTAACTGATTTTTTTTTTTTCCTTTGAAATTCTTTCCTTATTGGGGAGCTATCATGCAGAAGGCAAAATGTAACTGAAACAGCAAGAGTTCAGCACTCATTTTAATCGTATCCTATACAAAATTTTGCAATACAAACTCGTTTCTAAACAATCTATCAGCTTTTTTAGGTGGGCATCAGTATTTGATTAAACTACAGAAAATGCTGTTGGAAAAAAGTAGCTTCAAGAGCAATACTAGTGAATATATACTTCTTTGAGCCCTCTGACACCTGATCAAAGATGAAACACTTGACAAAAAACATTACCGATCATTCTTGTAGTCTCTTCTGACAGCCTAACTCTTCCATTGCTATCACTTCTGTATAGCACTGCAAGATGTTGACCTTTAATGAAAGGTAGAGTCTTAAACAGCAGTTGCAATATCTTCCCTGATTGAAAAAAACATTCAAGTTTCTGTTTTTACTTGGGTCCAGCTAATGTCAATGGGATTTAAGGATGCCTAAGTTATCTGAGTTGGGCTTTTGAGTGTTCCTTGTTGAGTGGTAGTAGGATTGCAGAAGAAACCATAAAGAACATACTGAATTACTGTTAAACAACCCTGTTGCTCCCTGGAATTATGTACAAAAAGAGTGTGTCTATTCAGGTTCCAGTGCTGTATTATTTTTTTCCCCAGAAGCAGCTGACATGATCCTGAGAGAGAATTTTCCAGTCCTGAGCCAATCATCTACCAGAACTATAGACCTAAATAAAGAAAGGTGACGAAATGCTTTAAAATGAATCTGCTTGTGATCCAAATCCAAGACAGTATTTGGAGGTGCCCGTAAGATTTGGAAGGGTCAGCTTTTTAATGTTTATTTTATAGAATTGAGGGTTTTCTCAGATTAGGTTGCAATACCATGTATAAAATTGTCCATATAGTTCACCTGAGAACAAGCACTGTAGTGTCCAGTGTTATGGAAATTATCCAGTGCTGATGCAACATAGTTTCTATCTCAAGATGGATGTTACCCCAGCTCCTCTTTCAGCTCTGCTAAGGTATTTGCTAAGATAACTTTCAAAACTGCCTCTCCGCCTCCTGCCCTTTGCACTTTCTGTCTGTCTGAGGTGCCCCCCCGGGGTAGATTCTGTCCTTTTTTATCATCTTTTTTCCTCTTACTTCCCCACCTCCCCCCATCCTTTTTTTTTTTTTTTCTTCCGTTTTTACCCAGCCCCTTAAACACACCCACCCTGTCCTGCTCAGCCAAAACTAAAGCTTTGGCAGCCTCTTCCCTGCCCTATCATTTTAGGATATTTATGGTTCTTACGTGCTTGTTTGTTTTTTCCTCCTCCTCTTTTTTTGTCATTTTTACTGGGGTTCCCCCCTACACACATTGACCCAGATGACTCCTCCCTCAAAACAGCTGCAAGAGCTCTGGTTTATGCTTTTTCATGCCAGAATGACTCTGGTTTGTTCTTTTTCAATGCCAGCTATAAGGGCTAGGCTAGCTCTGTTCAAGTGGAGCAGTGCAGCCTGACAGCTGAGAAGCTGGTGGGATACAGCAGTATTAGGTACATCTCCTGGGTGCTCATGATTTTCCTAAACTCCCCATATCTAGTGAGCAAGATTGTGAAGTAAAGTGTCACAATGAGGGATGCCTTTGTCACTGCTTTACCTTTAGATAACTTGGCCATAAAAGTAGTACTGCCAAGTGTGTCCTGCCTCCCCCAAATCTCAGCAATGCCAAGCTGCCTGAGGATCTGGCTTCTTATACTGTGATAACAAGCCCTATTCGTAAAATCTTGCTTGTAAAAGTTCCTGAGCTCAAACAGGTACCATGTTCTGTTGTTCAGGAGGCGGGCCTTTGTGATTTTGAAGAATGGGGGGAAATCTCTAAACACCACACTGAGCTACATGGTAACAGTACATGATACCTCTCCGCTGCAGACACCATGCAGTTTTTGTAGCTGGCCGGTCAGTGTGCTGTGAAGAAACAGGCTGCTGCACGGACAGCCCTGCCTATACGGGGGAAGAGCAACCCTAGGATAAAGAACAGGATGGAGGAACTGAGCCCTCCACCCAGCACCCCCCTGCCTCTTCTGTGGCTGCTGCCACCAGGAAGCCAGACTTCTGTCCAGCTCATTCAGGAGAAATCCCAATTCCCTCTGCTGGGGCTGAACCCTGAAAGCAGGGAAAATCTGTCCCAGTTGGACCAAAATTGTTTGACGACTCTTTCCATCCCACCTGTTCCCTGCTGCTGCCCCCAATCTCTAATGTACTTGATGCTCTGGAAGCAAATTAATTCAACCCAGTCTCCAAGAATATAAACCAGAAGCAAAGCTTCAACCCAGGAGAATATGGCCCTTGAGAGCTGGGTTTGACAGAAACCTTGGAGAGCCCACTGAGAGGGGAGTGCCTGCAACAAAACCTGAGTGTCAGGGTGATCCCATAGATGCATCCTGAGTTTGTGTAAGCTTATTGTTCACCTCCCCCTGTGACCGGGTATGCCTCTGTTATTAATTGGCCCAGAAATTATAATTTAACACAGACACTTTGATAAACAAGCAGGAAAACAAAAAGGATTTATTCTGAGGAAGAACAAATAGTATAAAATGGAAAAAGTGATCTGATGCTGTGAGAGCAGAGTATGGTGAAACACAGCTGACTAGATCATTGTGCTGTATGCAGACCACCACCTAGCCTTCATAAAAATTCCCGTGAAAATCAGCCCTTTGCTCATGGGATATTTTCCCACAGCCTCCCTTGTTCCCTCCCCACCTACTTTCAGGGGACCTAGAGGATCCTGTAGAGTGTTTCTGCCTCTGGATCCATAACAGTATGCATGCATGATGCCAGCAGCCTTGGTGGGAAGGTGACTCTCCTCAAATCTTTATCCCTATGAGGCCTCAACTGTCCCCAGCTCTGAGCTGGACACTTAGAGTATGAATATTAGGAAAATAAAAGGGAACCCATGGATTCTGGTGACCTTAGCATGTCTGAGAGTCCCCTCCTTGAGGAGAGGAATGATCACCCCTTAATGAGGGCTGGTTTGCTCCCTTGAAGGAGAACCACCAAGCCTCTGACACCACCTCTGGGGGTGCATTCAGGGAATATTATTCCTTTGAAAGCATCATTGGGTTCCTTGATAAGACTGAGGGAGCCTGGAAGATGATAAGAACCAGCTAACTGAATAAATTCCTGACTGAACATTTTGTAGTCTCTGCTTGTAGTATGACAAGAAAAAGACCCTGCTGGCTAAGGAGGCAACAAACCAGTATGCATTCAGGCTAAAGAATTTAAGATGACCCATTAAAAAGGAAACAGAGAGCAGGTCAACAGAGCAGCTTGCTAGTAAAGAAAGGGCAGCTTTCCAGGCTATCTTAAATGACTTGGTCCTTCTTTCCTTCTCCACCTTTCCCCTCTGCCTTTGTTGTCACTTCTCAAATCTCTCACAATGCTTACTTTTTACTCTTGGCTCATTCAACACAATTGGGTGCAGGGATCCAAGAAAGCAGACGGCTCTCCTTGAGTTCCTGAACCAGGAATGGTTAGACTTCACCTTGCTGCCAGAGATGAGACCAGTGAGGCAGACTGGCATGCTGCCTGGATAGGCAGAGCTTTCTTTAGCCACAACATGAGCTCCATGCAGGCATTGCTATCCTCTTCTTGCAAAAACTTAAGTCTGGTTTCAGTGGTTGCCCAAGGAGTTGTCTGTGGTCACCTGTTAATCATCTGAGATACTTTGGAGCAGCACCGCCCCATCCTAATTAACACCTATGAATGCAGTGAAGAGCAGTACAGGGCACACTTTTTCAGGATGCTAGGTGACTTCTTATAGACTATAGTCAGTGACAATGACCTGCTCATCTTAGGGGGGGAATTTAACTGCAGGGAAGGCTTGACCAGAATGAACCAGCATGAGAATAGACTAGAGTCCTATCCACCCTCTGTTCAGCAGCTGCCAGCCATCCTACAGGCAGCAAGCCTATTTGTCATGTAGTGTCACCTCCATACTAACACAAGGAGGCATACCTGGGTACAGGCAAGCCCCTCCAGACACTCCATAGCTCATCTGGATTGGCTGTACATCACTGAATACTACTTGTCTATGTTTCACTGCAACTATGTTGTTGCATAGAGATTCTCAGACCACAGCCTAGTTTGGTATGAATTGGGCTTTGCTGACTTGACTGTTAGCTGAGCACCCTACTGGTGTCCCAGAGTTAGCCTCCTGCAGGATGGCTACTTTTGGGTGTACTTCACTTACTTGTGGCAGACCTAGGCAACCTTGAAAAATGGCTCCCCCCTTCCCTTCCCCACTCCCCCCCAAGTAGTGGTGAGAAATGGGAAAAGTACAAATCAAGATTTTCTGCCAACACTATATTCAAGACTGCTGCCACAGTGCGCAAGAGTTTGATAAAGACATTGTGGAACTTGAGGCTGCCTTGGGGGATGCCAGTAATGACCATAGGCTGCAGGTGAACATCAAGCTTCAAAAAGCTCTTGAGAGAAGTGGTAGAAAGCACAGCCCAGAATATACAATCTCAAGCCTGCTTCCAGGAATTCACAGAAACCGACACCCCAACCGCTTGTTTTTCAACCTAGAGAAAAAGCATGCAGAACAAAAGATAAAAAACGGCCTTCAGGCCAAGTGCTCCCAGACCCTGCCAAGATCCAAGAGCAAGCTGTTAGCTTCTACATGGAGCTGTTTGCAGCTGAGCCTACCTGCCCAGAGGCCGTTCAACACCTGTATGAGAGCCTTCCCAAGCTCCCCACAGCTGAGGCTGACTAGCTCAAACAGGAGCCATCCTTGGCAGAGCTGACTGCTACTGTTGAAGGTGAAGGTGCCAGGCCTTGGCAGATTACCCATTGAATTCTACAAAGCTTTCTGGTCCCTCCTTGGCCCAGATCTCCTGCATGTCTTCCAGGGCATCTTTGAGGATGGGATCCTAGTGGTCAGCTGCTGGAAGCAGTCCTCATGCTGCTGCACAAGGAAGGGGATCTCACTGGCATTAGAATTGGTGATTAGTATTGTTCCTATGTACTGTATCATTTTTACAAAATCCTGACCAAAGCCCTGGCCACATGGATCAAAATAATCATGGTCTTTTGGTCATAGGCTCCAAAAAGAGCTACTGTGTATCTGATAGAACTAACCAGGACAACCTGTTTCTACTGTGTGACCTGCTGGCAGCTATGGGATTCTTCAGTTTGAACATCAGCCTGGTCTCCCTGGATCGAAAAAAAAGCTTTGATTGAATCAACCACAACTTCTTATTCCTGATTTTGGAAAGTTTTTGGTTTAGGGTCCCTCCCATCTCACTTCTGTACCAGGCCATCTGCACCTTCTTGAAGATTAACAGAGAGCTGTGTGGCCTGTTGCCAGCATGTGGGGGTATCTGGCAAGGCAGGTGCTCCCTGAAATGCTCTACGCCCTAACCATTGAGCTACTACTTCACATGCTATGGCAGTGCCTGACTGGCATGGCCCTCCCATCGGCTACAGCCCCAGCTCCTGGCCCCTCTGATTAGGGTGATGACAGGACTGTGTTTTTGTGTGCTGGAAGAGTGATGTCCGGTCCCTGATTGAGTGTTAGCAGGCCTATGAGTACGCCACAGCCTGTATCATCTAGGCCAAAAGTAACATATTTCTACTGGGCACATGCAGAGCCCTTGGGCCTCTCTGGAGGCCTGTCCTGGTGCTGTGATGGTTCCAAAGCCTTGGGCATTTTCCTAGGCCTGCATTTTCCTAGGCCTGCAGGTCTTTACCTTACAAGGCTTTGGTGAGAAAGCTGAGGTACAACTACAGAAGTGGCACTGCACCTACCCAGTAGGACTGTGCAAAGCTTCGCTGGCCGATTCGATTCGGAGGAGATTCAGCCTGATTTGGCAGCCGAATCGCCAAATCGAATCGGGAGACCAATTAATTTCTCTGAATCGAATCGGAAGCCTCCGAATTGATTCAGAGAGATTCAGAGATTCAGCCATAGACTATACAGGCAGGCACTAGGTAGTACTGGCGGGAGCAGCTGGACAAGCCCCGGATCGAGCCCGCAGCCCCAGGAGAAACTACGGCTTGTCCGGCTGCTTGTGTGGCTGCCCCCCTCCCCCCCCCGCTGGGGTGAGGCAGGCTGTTTTGGCAGCCCCGAGAGAAGCTGCAGGGGCTGGGGGGAATGATCGGGGAGCTGGGAATGATTGGGAGCTGGGAGGATTGAACCAGGAACTGAGGAATCAAACTGGGAGCTGGGGGGAAGCCCCTGTTTATTCCCCCATGCCCAGTCATTCTCCCCAGCTCCCTAATCATTCTCACAACTTCTCCTGGGACTGCTGGCTCAAGCCACAGCTCTTCCGGCTGCACCCCCAGCTGCCTCCCTGCCGGGGTGAGGCAGGCAGTGCTAGCAACCCCAGGAGAAGATGCAGGGGTTGGGGGTTCAGGGAGCTGGGGAATCGAACTGGGAGCTGGGGGAAAGCCCCTGTTCAGTCCCTGAGTCCCCAGTCACTCCTCCTTGCTCCCTGATCATTCCCTCCAGCCCCCACAGCTTCTCCCAAGGCTGCCAGCTCAACCTGTGGCTCATCTGGCTGCTCCCCTGGCTGCTCCCAACTGGGGCGAGGCAGGTAGTGCTGGCAGCCCCGGGAGAAGCCATGGAGGCTGGGGGGAATGATTGGGATCTGGGGGATCAAACCGGGAACTGGGGAATTGAACTGGGAGGAATTATCGGGGGCTGGAGGAACGAACAGAGGCTTCCCCCAGCTCCCGGTTTGATCTCCTAGCTCCCCAATCATTCCACCCAACCCTGCAGCTTCTCCCAGGGCTGCCAGCAATGCCTGCCTCGCCCTGCAGAGGGGCAGTCGGGGCAGCAGCTGGATGAGCCACGGCTTCTCCCGGGGCTGCTGGCTTAAGCTGGGGCTCATCCAGCTGCTACCCAAGCTGCTCCCACCAGCACTGCCTGCCTGGATAGCAGTCTTGTCCAACATACGGCCCGTGGGCCACCATGCGGCCCGCCAAGCCATTTTCTGAGGCCCGAGGTGCCTCACTCAGGACAGCGGGTGGGGGAGGGGAGCTGCTCTCCCCTGCAGGGCTGGGCTCATCGCATGAGCCAGGTCCCGCCGCCCCTAGGGCTGTGCGACGCGGGGCTACCCCAGCCACGCCTGACAGGACGAGCTGGGGACAGCACCTGCTTTTACTTCTCTCCGGCTCGGCCCCTTGTCCCTGGCGTCCCGCTCTCCTCCTGGGTCCCGCCGGGCTCGGCAGCCATGGGGCGGGAATGGGGTGCAGCGCCTGGCACAGGCAGTCAGCAGGGCAGCCCCAGGGGGGCCTCAGTAGGTGGGGTCCTGGCGTGACCTCTGCGGGGTGAGGTGGCAGGAGCCTGTCTGCTGCACCCCGCGCTCCAGGCTTGCAGTGCTGAGGCCGCCGGGGCCACGTGCGCGGGCAGCCAGGTGCCACGGTGAGCGGGGCCGTGCGGGCGGGTGGGTGAGGAGCTGCGGTGCAGCAGCCGCCTCGCTCCAGCCCGCCTCGGGCAGCACCGGCTCGTGGGGCTGTGCTGCTCGGGGGATGGAGATGTGGAGCTATTTATTTCTCCCCTTCAGTCTCTGGGGCAGTAGCTGGCTGGATGCAGAATGGGTCTCTCCTGCCCCTGCCCACCAGCATCTGCCATGAACCTTTTAGTAACAGGCAGGTGCAGTAGGGCTGCACAGGCAGGGTCTCTCTGGCCCAGGACAAAGGGTGTTTGAATATGGCTCGCCGGCCCACGGGGTAATAAAAAGTTCATGATCTGGACCCACATTCAAAAAGGTTGGACACCCCTGCTGTATAGCCTATGGCCAAATATCTTCGGATTTGGATTAGGCTGAATCGAATTGGAACAGTGATTCAAATTACTGAATCCAAAGTGAATAATTTCTGCTTCGCACAGGGCTACTACTCAGCCTTTTCTACCATAGTCGGGTCTTGGTCGTCAGTAACCTGGTAGCTGCTACTCTGTGGCATATCCTGGATCCTCCAGTGACCTTGCTTAAAAGGCTCCAGAAGCTCCTCATGGACTCCTTTTGGAACGGGCAGCACTGGGTTCAGCAATCTGTCCTCTACCTGCCTACCAGTGAGGGGAGTCAGGGCCTGATTTATCTTGTGAGCAGAGTGGCTTTCATCCACCTGCAAACCCTTAAGCATCTGCTTTTTGTTGGTGCACCATTCCCCTGACAATGGTTGGCCTTTCCTGTGCTGGGTGGGAGACCTCATCCTTGATTAGGAGCTTTTCCTCTTAGATTCTGATAGTCTGAGCTGGGTTACCTTCCCACTCTTTTACCACAGCTTCACTAAAGCCTGGATGGTGTCCTCCTGACTGAGAACCCAGGGCACATGCCTGCATTTCTAGATCTTGCAGCAGGGGACAGGACACAAAGGCCCCCTCTACACATGCAGATAGAGAGGCAATGGGGTCTAATGCACAATCCACACAATTGGACTTCCTGCCATTCCACTCATGCATGGCAGGAGGAGCAATTGTGGGATCACATATTAGACCACGTTGTGCCTTATTGCCACTGTTGCCATCATCTCCTAGGTTTGGGTGTGTGTGAAACCCCTGGG
Organism: Alligator sinensis; assembly: GCF_000455745.1. NCBI lineage: Eukaryota > Metazoa > Chordata > Crocodylia > Alligatoridae > Alligator > Alligator sinensis. Next base: position 1,131,412 of record NW_005842006.1, read on the forward strand.
GCTGGGGAATTGCAACAGCCATGATATCCCAGGTTCAGGGTTTCACACACCCTTAGGGCACCTGCACCTCCTCTTTCCTGGCTGCCAGGACACAGCTGGATCCCAGCACCCAGCATCTGGTTATAGCTGGTTGGAGCTTGTTATGACATGATAACTACTTTGTACATGTAGCTGATCTTACAGTAATTGCACAATTAACTAGTTAGTTGCATGATTCCTTTAACATGTAAGGAGGTCCCCAGCCCCAGAAGCCTCATTGCTTTGCTGGGTTGGTCATGCACCATCAAGCTGATCCACTTCCTGGTCTGACAAGATCTCAGCAAAAACTCTGATTGAACAACCTCTATCTACTTTCATGTCAACCAAGAGGCATGAAACAAAGCTGCACTTCCCATGGATCTGCTTGCTGCCCTTGATGCACCCTGGAGGACCACATTTGCACATGATGAGCCCTCCCCAGTAACAGCTTGCTAGACAGGTGTCCCCTTCCACACCCCCGCCCTCCCTTGCTACCTCCCGATTGCTGTCTGTCCATTAAGTAGACCCTGAGTTCAGTGGATTGCTGAAAAGTGTAAGGTTAGTCTCCAAGCCTGAAGTCATTACTTTATTTTTGTTTTAAATTGATTTATTTTGTTTACAGCTATTCTGGCAGCACCTAATTATTCTTTTTTCTTTTGGCAAATTGGAGAGTGATAGATTTCTTGTGCCCACTTGTGTGTTGGGATTTCTCTGTTGTGCAAACTTTGACTTCAACTGGCAGTAAGCTGCAGGCATGGAGCCAATAATTGCATACATACCTATGTACAGGCTGGATGGATCCACAAATGAGTTCATACCTATGTTTCTGCAGTGGCAGAGGTCATTGAAAAGAAATATGTGTATGTCTATGAAAGAATTCTGTCATCTTTCCTGGAATATTTTCTTCCCCCCTAAGGCAATCTAATCCTTTCTGTTAGTTTTTTTTTTTCATTGAAAGAAGACAAAGTTTAAAGCATAGATACATACACTGTATGTTCTTTAAATTTTTTGAATCCAAAGAATTAGTCCTGAACTTAGCCTGCTAACTCTTCCAATAATCACTTCATTATTATAAATTACATTGGGCAGAAAAAATGGCATGGTAGCTCTATAAATATAACAAGCTGTGTTCATTCAGGACACCTATACATGTGATGGACCTCTGCTCTGATGCGTACTAATTAGGATGTTTCAGAGCAGACTTGATTAATCGAGTCTGCTGGAGCCTGCTGATTGGTGTGCTCCAGCAGCCTCTGTATCATGTATTCAGTGTCCCCACATTTCAAAATGGTGGTGGGTCACTTTAACTAAAGCTGAAAGAATGAGCTTTTGTTAAAGCCCCCTGCTGTCATTTTGAAGCATGGGACGTTGAATACATGTGACACTGCAGGCACTTTTTTTACAGCAACTCTCACAGCTGCTCTAATTAAAGTGCCCCCCACCACCTCAACTCCACCCTGGAGCATATATACAGACACCCTTAGTTTCAGAAACAAACTACTGCAGTCTTTGCTGTGCCAAGAATAGTTAGACCAAAAATAATTTTTAGTCCTAATTCCATTTCTCTATGAAAAATCTTGTAGGAGCGATCATGTAAACTGGAGGTTGGCAACCTTTTGCTGTTGTGGGCTGCGACTTCCAAACCCTTTTCACCCCAGTGTGGGCTGCAAATCTCTGCCTGCCCCCGCCCCAGAGCACTGTCACACTCATTTATCCTTACTGCTGATTTCCATCTGCAGTGGAGGGGCAGATTTTGTTGTGGGGGTAAGTATAGGTATGAGAGAGAAGCATGGAGGCCTGTGTGCCTCCAATTCTCTGAGCCTAATTTAGCAGCAGGGCAGAGAGTCTCGAGCCCACAGCAAGCAGCCCTCATCTGCCCTCATCCTGCTGGGCTCCAGTTAAAAGCATCCCCATGCTTAAAAATGGTGGCAGCAGTTCTTGAACTAAAGTTCATTCAACAAACTTTTGTTCAAGTGCCCCCACCACCATGTTTAAGTGCCGGGACTCTGATCTCCTGGATGAGCCGCCCATAGCTCTGTCCCACTCCCTGCCCCAGCCCCGGGTCCCACGCACCATCCTGGCAGGGCAGTGCTCCCAGCCCTACCCCTGCTCTACTCCCTCTCTCACTGTGGGGGCCTCAATCTGCACCCCGCCATGCCCCTTTCCTGCCCCTCACCCCTTTCCTTCCACAGACTTACCTCAGGACGCTGCTCTCCACACTGCCCGGCTGCATTCCGGGAAATCGGTTATGGAATTGTTATCAGCTGATATGGCTGGTTAATAATCAGCTATTGGTACTCGCCAAGAAAATCTTTATCGGTGCACCCCTACTATTTAATAATCTAATCTATTGTATATGCGGAATAAAAGCATTAGAAAGCAAAAAATGGTTCTTTCTCTGTTTCAGATAGACAAGGATATTTAGAAGGGGAGCTTCGTAACTTTGTTTTGCAGTTTCTGGCTTCCAGTGACTGGTCTAACTTCATTGTTAAACAGTGTTTAACCATTTATTTAATATAACTTTAAACTCTGTGTCCTTTTCTAACCAACTACTGCCTGGTGTTCTTGGGTACTAAGCTATATATATAAAATGCTGGAACCAGGTGGTGAATACTGAAGCAGTGGGTGTAACCTGCCACAGATCCATGAGCTGAATCCATTGTTTCACTCCACAATTCTTAAACTACTGTAGGAGAAGAGAATGGGCAATGCTTTAGATGTGTGAGTTTCAAAAAGAAATGTTGATCAAGTCATGAGGCCAGTTTTATGCTTTATTCGATGGTGAATGTAAGCAGCCAGGAAATATCTTTAAAAAAAAAAAAGAGGCTTGTAGTCCAAAGCCCTGACCTGGAAGCTTGTTAAGGGTAAGTTGTCACAAGCTTAACTTTACTTGTGATAACTTGACATGCATGATTAATCACAGTGAAGTAAATCCTATCCATAAGCATTCACAGGATTGGGGCCTAAATGTGCATGGTATGGATAAGTTATTTTGGGCATGAGACTCATTGCTATATATGGGCATCTATACACATGCTACAGGGTGGCAGAGGAGGTACTTTAATTAAAGCGGCTCTCAGAGCCACTCAAATTAAAGCACCTACAGTGTCACATGTATTCAGAGTCCCGCACTTCAAAATGACAGAGGTGTTTTAACTAAAGCTCGCTCAATGAGCTTTAGTTGAAGCATCCCCACTGCCATCTTGAAACGCAGGGATGCTGAATACACATGACACAGAAGCTGCTGGAGCGCACTAATTAGCATGCTCCAGCAAACTCACAGCAGATCCAGTTAATCAAGTCTGCACTGATGCATCCTAATTAGCATGTGTTGGAGCAGAGGTCCATCATATGTATAGGTGCCCTATATGTGCAGCCACTAGCAGCATGAGATCCTAATATGTGACAGGCTCCTAGGTGCATCAGTAATCCAAATAATAATTACTGGATAAAAGAGCCTATCCCAGAAAGTGGGATGGAGAGATGAAGGAGAGGAAGCATGTTGCAAGGCCTTGAACGCCAGAACAGGAAGTTTCATGGATACAAGTTGTTTGAACAGGGATACAGGAAGTTTGAACTTGAATTGATTCCACACTGTGATCCCCTAAAGTGACTCAAGCATGGCTGATATACTAGAAAAAATGGGTAAGAGATTATCTTGGTAGCAGCACTCCAAGTCAGTGGAGCAGATCAAAAAACCAGCCTTTGGGTCCTTATCCTAAATGTTTGGTTAAGTATTATTATGCTCTTTTTCTTAATATATAAGGGATGGTGTGGTTTTATATAAAATTGTTTTATGACATTTGTTTTGGTAAACTATCAAAACTACCTTTGTATAATGTTTGTGTTCTCATGGAGGTCGGGATAGTGAAAGGAATTTGAGCAGGAAAAATGGAATCTTTTAAATAGTTGACTCTATTTTTAGCTAGTTAAAAATTGAATTCTTAATATACATTTTTGGCAGCTGTTTGTCTTATTGTAGAAATGTTGAAAAATTGTATAAATATGTCGGAAACCAGGATTTTTTAGGAAAAGAGGATGCAGTTCTAGTTTCTGCAATATAAGTAGTTTAGCCATGAATTTAAACTAATTGTCTCACATTTATCAACACTGAATTGCATTTACCATCATGCAGCATGCTCATCCAGTATTCTTGGCTCTCTCAGGAGTTCTGTACAAATGTATCTAGTCTTGATTAACTCAATCTTTTCTGTATCCTCTCCAGATTTTGTTGCCATGTTGTGCATCCCACCCCTTTTCCAGAGAATTGCATGTAATTATATTGTGCAACAGTGATCCTAGCACAAAACTATTGAGAAGTCTTGCAGAAAAGTATACATATATAATATCACAAGTATGGTTGCAACAGTTCCTCTCTTCCATAGACAAAAACTGAGTTGCTAACTTCTGTAACTGGTTTGGTCTACCCAGTAAATCCTATTAAGTCAGAAGTGTCAATACAATGTATAAAACTTTAGTTATAAATAACTACATTAAAAGTATTGCGCGCACACAGCTTTCTTTCCACATATCTAATCTAGGGCCTTAGAAGTGTTACCATCTTTTTACCTGTTCAGCAGTTCAGATATCAGGACTTAAGTGCTCTATTTTAGCTGTAACTCTTGAGAGGTTTTATACTTTAGGGCACTACTGAGCTGAGACATGTTATTTTATCTACGTATCTTGGTTATTATTTTGTCCCCTCTTGCAGGTTTTCTGGGACAGGAATTAGTTTCTTTGCACCTAAGCTCCTACTCTTTATCTGGGTTCCTCACAGTAGCATAAACAATTGAGTATATAGTGTGTCCTTCAGTTGTCTGGAGTCCACAAGCAAAAAGGAAATAGCATGTGATGCTTCAGTTGTTATCTCGGTAGGCATTCAAGGCTCTTCATTGTGCAGAGAGCTCTTTATACATGCAAGAAAACTAAAAATACCTCCCCCCCCATTCGCGCGCGCGCGCGCGCACACACACACACACACACACACACACACACACACACACACACTCATTTCCTGCACAGCAGTGACAGGAATGTCGGTTCCTTCTCCGCTTGTGAAAACAGTAGGAAGTGTTGCGGGGGAGGGGAGAAAAGAGTTTGATTAGCCTCCCAGGCCAAGTACAGACATTCAAAAAGCCCAAGCTGAATCAGTTCAGTTTTTGCAGGTTAGTCTAACCTGCGTTGGTTGAACTGGCAAGCAAGTGAACCACCATTCACTTTTGATTCCAACAATGCAGCCACATGCCTGCAACGGCTCAGGCCAGAAGCCAGGGGATGCTAGAGCAAGCCCTTGCCTGGAGGGAAGCTGGTCTGGCAGGTATTTGGCCAGGCCCTGGTAGGCTATGATTGGGGAGGCTTTTAAACCCCCACCGTGATCTGCACGGTCCCCAGTTGGGGTGGGGTCCCTGGAGGGAGAGGGGCAGCAGCCCCTGCCATTTCCTACTGCCCCCTCCCACTGCTCAAGTGGGGCAAAATGCTTGACAGGGGCTCCTATGCTCCTGCCAAGGGAAAATAAACCCCCTCCCTGCCCCCTTCACCTTAGGGGGCTATGCCAAGCTGGTGTCTGGCCATACCTCCACTCCTGCTCTAGCTACAGAGCCAAGGGGTGAGGCTAGTCCTGCTCTCTGGAGCAAACAGCACAGCCTAGCCCAGCCAAGGGCTGCAAAGCATGCTGGGATGCTGGGGGACTCTGGTTTAACTTAAAGCAGGAAGGGGTCTGGGACAGAAGTTCCATAAACCGGTTTGACCTCAATCAGTTAAGTCTGATACTACATTCAACCAGGTTTATCTTAAACCAGTTTCAGACATTTTAAAACTGGTTTATGTGCACTGAAATTCTGTTCTGTTACAGGTTTAAATCAGTTTCTGATCAGTTAAACTGGTTTATGTGTAACTTCTGTCCCTAGCCCTAGGGAAGCAGCTGGTCAGGTAGAGGCCATGCTTGGCTGCAGGGGAGACGTGCCATGTAGTAGAATGCTGAAGAGCCACACTCCAGTCAGCTGCCTGTTGCCACGCTTTTCTGCAGTGTATTTTCTTTCATAGATTTCATAGACGTTAGGGCTGGAAGGACCTCACAAGATCATCAGGTCCAGCCCACTGCCCAAGGGGCAGGAAGTCAGCAGGGGTCAAATGATCCCAGCAAGATAAGCCTCCAAGTGTTTTTTTTGTAAGTATCCAGAGTAGGTGTTTGCACCACCTCTGGTGGGGAGTCTGTTCCAGGCCATGGGGACTCAGACAGTAAAGAAGTTTTTTCCTTATGTCCAGCCTAACATGGTCTTCCAGGAGTTTGTGACCATTGGACCTTGTCTTCCCATGGGGTGCGCTGGTGAACAGACGTTCTCCCAGTTCCTGATGCACACCCCTTATATACTTATATACTGCCACTAAGTCACCCCTGAGCCTATACTTTTCCAGGCTAAAAAGTTCCATGTCTCTCAGCCTGTCTTCAAAAGGCCTGCTCTCTTGTCCTCTAATCATGCACACGGCTCTCCTCTGGACTCTCTCAGGCTTCTCCACATCCTTTCTGAATTGTGGAGCCCAGAACTGGACACTATTCCAGCTGTGGTCTCACCAAGGCTGAGTCAAGTGAGGGCCGAAGGGCGCACTTTCTTTCCTTCTCTTAATGTTCTACAAAGAGCTCTTGCTCCCCTTTAATCAGGAGCTCTTGCTATTTGTAAGAGCTTGGAAAAATAGCTTTCTAAAGCCCTTTCTATATTAATAAAGCAGTTCAAAATATGACCTCCTGCTATGAACAGATGTAACCTTTAATTGATTGACATAGATTCATATATGTTAGGGTCGGAAGGGACCTCAATAGATCATCGAGTCCGACCCCCTGCAT
>NW_005842006.1:1138305-1139004 GCF_000455745.1 Alligator sinensis
ATCTAATCTCCTCTTGAAGACCCCCAGGGTAGGGGAGAGCACCACCTCCCTTGGGAGCCCGTTCCAGACCTTGGCCACTCTAACTGTAAAGAAGTTCTTTCTAATGTCCAATCTAAATCTGCTCTCTGCTAGCTTGTGGCCATTATTTCTTGTAACCCCCGGGGGCGCCTTGGTGAATAAAACCTCACCAATTCCCTTCTGTGCCCCCGTGATGAACTTATAGGCAGCCACAAGGTCACCTCTCAACCTTCTCTTGCGGAGGCTGAAAAGGTCCAGGTTCTCTAGTCTCTCCTCGTAGGGCTTGGTCTGCAAGCCCTTAACCATACGAGTGGCCCTTCTCTGGACCCTCTCCAGGTTATCCACATCCCTCTTGAATTGCGGCGCCCAGAATTGCACACAGTACTCCAGCGCCCGATAGAGGGGAAGTATCACCTCCTTGGATCTATTCGTCATGCATCTGCTGATGCACGATAAAGTGCCATTGGCTTTTCTGATGGCTTCGTCACACTGCCGACTCATGTTCATTTTGGAGTCCACTAGGACTCCAAGATCCCTTTCCACTTCTGTGCTACCCAGCAGGTCATTTCCTAGGCAGTAGGCATGCTGGACATTTTTCCTCCCTAGGTGCAGCACTTTGCATTTCTCCTTGTTGAATTGCATTCTGTTGTTTTCTGCCCATTTGTCCAACCTGTCCAGGTC
>NW_005842006.1:1139553-1151326 GCF_000455745.1 Alligator sinensis
CAGTGATGTCGGCCAGTGCCTTCAGCACCCTCGGATGGAGCTCATCCGGGCCTGCCGACTTAAAGGCATCCAGTTCTTCCAAGTGACTCTGCACCATCTCAGGGTCTGCGCATGGTAGTCTGGTGCCTTGCTGCTGCCTCTCTACAACCCCAGTGAGAGACTTGTCGTGCCCCTCACTTAGGAACACTGAGGCAAAGAACTCGTTGAGGAGTTCAGCCTTGTCCCCCCTGTCCGTCACCAATTCTTTCTGCCCATTTAGCAGGGGTCCTATTCCTCCCTGGGCCTTCCTTTTACTCCCTATATATCTAAAAAACAATTTCTTGTTGTCCTTTACTTGGGATGCCATCCTCAGCTCCATGGTAGCTTTGGCCCATCTAACTGCCTCCCTACAAGTGTGAGCAGAGGAGGTATATTCATCTTGGTGACGAATGGTGAGGGGATTTGGGGGCATGCATCAGCTGTTTATGCTATGACTGCTACTGTTGCATGTTTCTGTGACCATACCAATATTAGTGTAGTTGTTTGGCTTTCTAAATGGTATGCAAATTTTGAACTCACTAATTGCTCTTGGCGCTTGGTACTGTAAGTTCTTTGCAGGTATAAGATTTCCCCTAGCCTCGTATCTTCTGGGCTCAGAAGAAAGGCTGAATGGGATAGTGTTTGGAGCACTAATATATGACTTGAGACACCCATTTTGATTTCGGCCACAAGCTCCCTTTGTGACCTTGGACAACTCACTCTCTCTCTTGGTCATTCCTCATCTGGAAAAACTGCTGTTAACAGAAAATTTGCATTTAAAAATTGTGAGGTGCTGGGTTACTATGGCAATGGGGAGCCATTTAAGCTCTTAAGATTGATATATTTTTTGTAACTGTAATCCATAGTGCACATATATAATTGCTTGACCAGTCTGCATTTTTTATCCTCTTTCATGGACCCACAAGATTTGGGTGTCCATATGTATAATAAAGCTGGGATACATGTCTTCTAGTAAATGTTTGCTTTTTAAGTATAAATTAATTCCCTTTTTGTAAGGGGTACTTTAGAAGTGAGCAGGTAGATGTGATTTGAATGACATAGAAAAGGAATCTAGGATAACATACTCTTGGAAAAGAGTCCTTATGTTTTCAAGTATAAGGACAGTGCAGAAGAAGACATAGAGAGATTTACCACCTAAAGTACCCATTGGATCTGATCTTACTTTCATCTTGATATTGAGCCTCGGATAAATGGTAGGGAGAAGAAGAAGAAGCATCATTTGGAATAAGATACTCCAAGTATCTTTAAACAAGTGGGGGTCAATGTTATGGCAGGTGTGCCACAAGCTAGCCCTACGCTGTCCCTGAGTGGCACTGATCTCCTTCCTCTGACGAATCTATTGCTTTGCATTTTGCTCTCTAATCTGTACCCCCTGACCAATCTTCTTTTTTACTTTCTTCATCCTGCTCTATGGCTCCCTGCCTGATCTCCTCTGCTTTCTGCTTCCTGCCCAATAAGCTGCCATGCTGCCTGTCCTCACTCCCCAGTCTCCCAGGTGACACATGCAAGGGCTGTCCATGCCACTTTGTGGCACTTGTGCCACAGGTTGGTCATTGCTGCTTTAAATGACAATACATTTCACCCCATTTCTGGTAGGTGCTGTGAGCTTTATATACAGCCAAGGTATAGATAGCTGTCTTGACTCAACTGCTCAGAAAGTTTATGAACAAAATTATTTGGTCAGAGGACTTAAACTTGGTAGGTGACATTTTATTCAGAGATATGCATGCCTGTCTACAAAAGTTGGGGAAATACCAGTTTGTTGTGCGGTTTTAATTTTTTTCTGATTGGAAATTAACTATACTTTTGGAGCTATCAGAAGTAGAAAAGTTACAAAATATTTTAATTCTGACCCATAGAATTGGTCATTACTGAACTAGAAGAAATTTGTGGGAACCTGGTTGAATGGGGGCATGGAATGTAAAGGGACTAAACATGGCACGGTTTATTAGAGGCTGTTGGGAAGGCACTGGAGACTGATCACTAAGTCATAGATTCCAAAGCAAGATGTGCTTACATTCTCCCTAGGAAGATCTACTTGTCCATGCCGCCCTGCATAGTCTGAGGAAGTAAGTAGCTAGGCAAACGCAAACTAAGTCTCTCCAGCACAGCTGGGCAGTAAATCTCCATGCAAGTTCTGTGCTTTCTCACAGCGAATAGGAAAATTTCACTGTGGAGTGGCCAGGGGACTGTCATAACAGATGCCTGCCTATCCTCACGGGGAGCCCATTTCGGGGCCTAGCTTGGATGTGTAGGGAGGGCTTGTCCATAAACGGCTTCAAGTCTAGGGCAATCTGATGCTTGAGACAGCACCTCTATTTTTAGATTCTGTGTCTGGCATCTTGATAGCATGCTAATGGAATGTCGAGGAATTGCCGCAATGTTTGTTTTTTAAACAACAGGACATTACTGGAGAACAAACTCTCATGCTGTTCATGCCACTAAAATATGAAAGAATAGCAAAAATGTAAGTTAAAAGCCAAGATGTTAAGGATTCTTAAGCTAGTTTGTCCAGGGTCCTTCTCCTGGAGGAAATCCAAGATGGTACCCTCTGCAGTAGGGACAGCCCCTGGAGGATGTTGCTGCAAACTGGAAGCAAACATATTAACGAAGTACTTGGTTTTCTGTGCTCTTACTGAAGCCTGTAAAGCCTTTCTTAATACAGCCAGTCAGCAAAACTGTTTGAGGTATCTCCCACAGATGATGGAGATAAGAGTTCTAGATCACGGGTCAGCAATGTCTTTGGCCGGAGTGCCAAAAACACCCTGACCTCTACCCACACCTCAGCTTGGCGTGCCAGAGGTGGGGGAGCCACAAGGGGCCTAATCTTCATCATGAACGACTAGTGCACACACATAGCATGGATGCTTCCAACACATGGACAGTGCACCCCGGCGGCGGGCAAAATAATGGGGCTTGTTGAATTCACCCTTGCTTTCTGAAGTTAGTAAAGGAGCTGATATTAAAAGCAGGGGTTACCTGTAATTCACCCTGTCACCTGACATGGGGTTAAAATACTTGCCTTGTCTGTAGAAGAATGTTAAGGTTAAAAGTATCATCCAGGCTGCTTTTACTGAAGGATGGAGACAACTCTTTATCCTAGTTGCAATGAGCCTTTAGGGGGGTGGGGATTAGATTCCCAACTACTTGAATTCAGGCCTTCTCTTTTTTCCCCCCTAGTCTTCATGTTGCCATCCATCTTCATACTATCATCACATTCTTTGTAGCAGGATTTGTAGGCATCTAATAGCACTACAGTATGTGGAGTTGTCTCCCTATGTTGCACAGCTCCATAATGGCACACCTTCCTTTTTCTGTCTTAAGAGGAAAGAATCTTTAGCAAGGTACCAGAACATAAGGGGATACCACGTTAGGGTCCCAGATTTTTTTAAAAAATCATGCTTTAAGCGGCAGTTTTCTCGTCAGCTGCCCACATTGCCAATAGAAGTATGCTGTTCTAGGTATTTATGCATATTTTTAAGTGACTTGCATGAGCAATGGTGGCTATTAAAGAATTTTACAACACTTGCTAATGAACTGACATAGCGTTGGTGTCATGATTAATCAGAGATGTGGGGCGGAAAATTTGCCAGTGCTTTATTTTTCTGTGGGAAATTTTCCATTTCTAAAAATTCATTGTTTCATAAAATTCATTAGTAACAATAAATGGATACCAATACAATATTAGGCAAGCTTGGCAGTTTCAAAGTTGTAATTAATGTTTTTCAGGTGATTATCCCTAGGAAGTGCGAGAGAGAGTACATACACGTTTTATTGATTTGTAAACAAGAGGGTAAATATACTCACATAATCCATACCAAAAATTAAGATATGAATTCACCTATGCTATGCAGGTCAAATCAAAGCCAAATGAATACACCACTAAGCTTGTTTCTATTTCTCAAAATCTCTTGTTTCTGGAGAATCAGTCAGAAAGAAGCACGATCAGTGAAGAAGATGCAGTGTGATGATAAGTTGCCCTTGCCCATAAACTTGTTGGTAAAACCATCCTTTAGCAAAAGAGAATGTGGTTCAAGCAGTTCTGAATCAGATTTTCCTCAATCTGATTTTGAAATGGAACCAATAAGTAGTGCAAGTGCCAGTGAAACTGGAGGTGCCACAATGACCTCAGTGGAGGAGAGCTAAACTCTGTTGAAATAGATGAGTAGACAGCCACGGCATATCATGCACAGTTCTTTGGGTGTGCTAAAAGTAGTGTGTCAACAGTTTTCAGTGCCTTCGTTTTATTTCTTAAATTTAAACAATGTAAGGGAAGTACATGCTATTGTGTATTGTCTTTACATTTTTACAAATATTCCAATAAAAATAGTTTCTTTCCACATAAAGCTTTGAATTTGTTTGAATATAACATTTAAACCACATGAAGTGTGCTGTATTTAATTTTTTTCCTAATCAAATATTTCAGTTTAAATACTTGTGGCTATTGGGACAAATTAACATGGGGGTACTTTTTTAGTTTTGTTTCCTAAATATAAGTCAAATAAACATGCTAAATCAGATCGCACCCTTTTTAGGGCATTGGAAAATTTTATGGAAAACCCACATCTCTGTGATTAATTAGGTTTAGGTTTCTTGGCTGTCTAAAATATTCAAGTCTAGACTAATAATGTCCATGTAAGCAACCTTTCTGATGCCACTTTCCAGTTTGAACAAAAAATGATATAGCTTGGGTTACCGCAGAAAGGATTTATTTTCTACCTTCTTGCTGCAACAAGTGGTTGATGAGGAAATATGAAATCAGTGCCAAGTTTGGCCTGAATATGTAGTTATGTCAGTTTGTTGGCAGAATATGCTTATCATCCTGTAAACTTGTTTAGCACTCAAATGCTTTATATTTTTTAAATGCAGAAACCGTGCTACATTAGGAAAATGAATTCAAATCCGAAAAAAATGTAGGAAGCCCGTGTGCACTGTGTACTGTCTGTGTGGGCTCGTTTTGTGAGCTCTATTTGGGAGGGGCTGCTTTGGCTTTCCTTTGTTTTAACTTTGCCGGAAGCTAAATGTCAACACCAGAAGTTTCCATGATAGCTATGCCACTAGCTGAATATGAGTGTGTGCTTGGCTCCTGGACCTCTCTAGCAGCAGCAGACCACAAAAGCAGCAGTGCCATTGCCAAAGGTTGACCTTTCTCTGTCTGCACCTCTTAAAAACTCCAGTTAGAGTTCTTGCCTTTCATTTGGACTATGCCCAAATCCATTGCCCAGATACATTGAAAAATGTGATCTGGGATCACTGCCTCCATTCTGAAACTCTTCACTCTGTCACTCCATATCATCAGGTTCAAGCCTCTTGTCTCCTTTGTCAGAGAGGCGTTTCTTCCTTCCTAACTGTCTTCTCTTCTGTCATCTCTGTAACGGAGTAACACACTGTCCCAAGGAATATGTTCAAGAATTTAGCAAGATTCAAAAAAGGATGGGCATTGATATGGTTAATGAGGGTTTTCCAGAGTTGTAACTAATAATGCTTGCAAGTTTGAAAGGATAATAAATCTCACACTCTAAGATTTGTGCCTGTCCCTCACTACTGGAGATAAGTGGAGAATTAATGGTGGGCATACTTTATCCCACATCTGCTACTGTGAGGTGGTTGGCTCACTGGACCATCTGGTTCTGCCTAGGTCTGAAGGTGGACCTCCGATCTGACCCCGCATGGTAGTTTCATGTTCTGCTCTGCAGCTAAGTACAGGCAGTCAAAAAGCTGGAGGCTGAATTGATTTAATCTTTGCAGGTTAGTCTAAACTGTGTAAATTATACCAATAAACAAGTGAACAGACATTTGCTTTTGATTTTGGAAATGCAACCACATGTCTGCAGTGTCCCAGGCCAAAAACGGGGATGGACAGGGGGTGCTAGAGCACATTTCTCTGCTCAGCTGGAGCTGGCAGCTTGGGCCAAGGCTAGACCACCCACCCTGTGAAGAGGGGGAGAGGATAGTGCAGGACGTGTAAAGCATCTTGGGATGCTGGGGGACTGTGAGTTAACTTGAATCTAGAGGAGATCTGGGACAGTTCAATAAACTGATTTAACCTAAATCAGTTAAATCTGATACTGCATCCATCCAGGTTTAACTTAAACTGGTTTTGGCCATTTTGAAAGCAGTTTGTGTGCACTGAACTTCGATTCTGTTACAGATTTGGACCGGTTTCTGATCATTTAAACCGGTTTATGTGTACTTTGTCCCATCTGCCTTGGCTGCTTTGAAATTGATGCCAATCTATTTTGCTGACCAGTGACGTTCCCACAAGCATCCCTGTTCTTTTCTCTGTGCTGGACTTTATCCAGATGCAATGACAGCCTCTTGGCTGTTGCATCAGAGATTGCACCAAGGACCTCCAGAGCTAAAAATGTGAGTCTTCATAGTTAACAGCTGAAAACATTTGTAATCTAAGACGGGACAAAGGGGAACTTGTAACCCACTGGGGGCATGTTACAGCGAACCATCCTGCTCCAATTTAACTCTTGGGTTTCTATACCTTTATAACACCTAAAAGAAATAAGCCAATTTGGTAATGCATCAATCAAAGGGAACAGCTAATCTTCACCTAAAAAATAACCCCCCCCCAAAACAACCCCCCCCCCAGAACCTTCATGTTCTGTAACTACTTGTGCAACTGTGCAACTTCATTACCCTTGTCCTCCCTCTCCCTTTTGTTTGTAAATAGCATGCCATGTTGTAGCTCTAATTTAACCTGGTATGGGTTTGAGCTAGGGACTGTCTCTTACTGTGTGTTTTATGCAGCACCTACCATACTGGGGAGGCAGATCCTGATAGAGGATCTTTCAAAATGCAGATGATGATCTGCTCTCCTCCTGTTCATATATAGTATGTCTTGTGTTGCACATTCTAACCAAGCTGAAAGAGAACACATAACAACTGTCAACTCAATGCCACCGCACAAACTCAGTGTGATAAAACAGTCTATAGTGTTCTAACTTGGTGGTGCTCAACTTCCAGCCCAGAGAGCCACGTCATCCAGCCTGTGGGGATTCCCATGAGTACAAAAAATTGGTGGCAGGGGACCAGTGGCAGTTAACACTGCCACCACTCCCCCACTGCCACATTTCCTAGTCCTGTGGGCCTGATGACATGGTCCCATGCTCAGGGCCGATCTGGGTGTGATCTGGCATGGAGCCCAATCTTACCCTGCACTCTGGATTGGGTCCATGCTACTCATCTGGCCCATGAGGTCAAAAAGTTGAGCACCACTGTTCTAACTGAACATAAAATGTCAGAAGACATAAGCAGAATCTTTCACTAACAATTATATTGAGTATATATTGTGAATTTGTTTCAGTGAGGTGAATGGGGAATGCCAAATTGAAATCTTAAAGCATCCTCAGTTTTTGCTAAATCAACTCCAGTGCATTTCCTCTCTTTTAAGAATGATGCTGTTCCAGGCAGCTCTTGCAACACCAGATGAAAACGGCTCAGCCAGAGGAGAGGCTGCTTTTTATTTTCTAATGTAACATGCTTTTTTCTGTCTGAGAGCCAAATGGGAGTCACAAAATAATATCCTAGAATGCTCTGTATATCCCATTTCTTTTCATGATAGACTTTGTTTCACCATCACAGAAGGTCAGAAGATTGAAGGATTTTAACAGCCCTGCCACAGGGCTTTTTGTAGGTGATTTATCAAACTCTTCTCCATCTCTTGCCCCATGTCCCAAACAGTTCCTAAAAGTGTTGGAAGAGTTGTAAGTAGAAGAGCCTGTTATTGGTCAGAGTCGGCATGTAAGTGAATGACTGGCTTTGAGTGTGTTGTTTTTAGTTAAAGAAAAAGAATCTAAAAATAGGCCCCTTGCTAGACTCCACTTCCTGGTTTGTTGCAGGGACAGTAGTTCTGCTGATAAGTGGCAGAGCACAGTATTGCATACTTGAAGCCTTGATTAGGCTGTTACAGCTTTCTTCCTGCCTCCCGTATACCTCTGTTGTAGAGGACAAAACAGGATGCCAAACTTAATTGCTGTGGGAAGATGGGATGGGAAGAAAGAATGGGGAAAACTGGTTATCTGCTCTGGGAATAAAGATGGGAATTGACTGGAGCTGGCTACAAAATGCTTCCAGCTGCCCACTTAGTCAGGTGAGCTTGCCCCAGTGGCTTGAGAACTGACTCTTTCTAACCTGGCAGTCGAGTCCCAGCCAGGGAATGGCTGATTATATCTCCCTCCTACCTGCTATCACTGATTTTTCTCTAAAGTAAGTAGTAATGATGGAGGCAGCCTGTATGGTGGCACTGGGAGCTGCCTATTCTTCCCAGTACTGCCTGGGTTTTTTTGTACCATCCGAAGAGAGGAGAAGTTTTTGGGTTTGACATGGGAGTGTCCAGAGAAGGGAAGACTGATCAAGAGCAGAGGTGCCTGGTAGAAAATAACACCCCAGCTTCTCTTTCTGGGGACAGTAGGGGATTAGCAGTAACTTGTTTTCCCATGTTCTTCTGAACAAATGAGCTGAGAATCTGGTTTCCCCAAACCATGGGGACTTCCCTTTACTGTGTTAGATTCTCTGCTAAGATGCTGCTTGCTTTACATCCAGTTTAGCACAACAACTTGAGCTTCTGTGTCTGGTCAGGAAACAGAGACCAAGACTGAAGATGTACAAAGAAGATCTAGAGATAAATCTCACGTGCTCTGGTTCGTTCCCTCTCTCTTCCTCCCTTTCTCCCTTATCTCTATCTCTCCTTTCTTTACTTTCCAAGTCCTTCCAAAACTTGAACAATAGGGTAGAGAGAGACAACCATCCTGCAGCATCTCACTATTATCTAGCACCAGCAGAGGGCAGGGCAGGGTGGCACCTTAAATGCCTCTCTGAATGAGTTAGTCATAAATACTTGCCTTGCCTTCAGCCTGACTTCAGATTAACTCAACTGGTTACCTCTCGTTATCTAGCATGGCATTCCCACTGATCCGAAATTGCTTTAGGCACCTCGTTTATATAATGTTTATATAATGTACAAGCTCTGAAATAGTGGCCTTTTCCATGTGAATGTGGCACTGTGCGTGGTTAGAGTAGTTGCTGGGGGGAGTAGAAGACTTGGGTTCTAGGTCTCCCTTTTCCAGAGGGAGTTTGAACTTGCAACTCCTACTGTCCCCAAAAATGCCCTGATGGTAGGCCAGGGCTGCTTCCCTGGCAGCCTGTGGGTTGCATGTGGTATGAGGCGTTAACATGCAGTCTGCAGGCTTCCCCCCCACCCCCATTGCTCCTGTTACTATGCCAGCCAGGGGACTCTGGGCTCCCCCTCTGTCTTCCAGCTTCTGTTTCTTGCCCCTGATCCTGAGGGTAGGGAAGTGCAGTAGGAGAAGGGCCAGGGAGAGGTCTGTGTTGCCTGTGGTCTAAATTTAGCCAGGGGAGTGGATCAGGCAGTCTGCACAGGGTGCATGGGGACAGGGGAGCAGGTTGTCTGTGCAGGTGAACGCAGGAGGGCTGCCCATGCAATATGTGGCCTGAGGATCTGCAGCCCCTTTCATCACCCAGAAGTTGCAGAGCCCGAGGGTGGGCATTGCCAAAACCACCTTCAACCCCTTGCTTTGAATCTGATCTACTGGGCAGCCAAGAGAGGAAGGTGTGGGGCCAAAAGTGCAATAAACCAGGTGGAGATCAGTGAGAAAAATGAGCCCTCTCCCTTCCAGGGCAGAGTTTTGGTTTCTGGTCCTCACTCTGTGCCAGTGGTATTTCTGCATTTCTCATTGGATAAACAGCTGTAAGATAGTGTCTGTCCCATTGGAAGAAGGAACTGAGATGCTGCCTGTGTAGCTAAAGCTTGCAGGGTGAACGCTGCTTACCTGTCTAACAGGGAGTTGTATTTGGGCCATAGGGCACACATGCTAGAGTGAATGTCTGAGTATATGAGTATGTTCTATCCACATGAGTTTGGGATGACCCTTGTAATATAAAATATATGTATGTGGATTTTATTCCATTCAGTGGTTCAGTTTGTAAATAAGGCTTGTCTCTTTGAATTCAGTTATTTAAGTTTGTGGATAAAAGAAGGAACTATTTATGTGAATTGCTAGCTTTGAAATCTAAAATCCAAGTGAACCATGGGCCTTTGGAAGTGATTCAGATGTGGAAGGTTAGACAAGGCTGTGGCTGATATGGTTCAGTGGATATGCTGCTGATGAGGCAGTCTGTCATATATGCGATATATCACTCCAGTGGCACCAGGATATGCATGTATATGATAACTTCAGCCAATACTGTAATTCAACAGTTCCGGTGAAGAGGCATTTATGTGCAAACATGCACATGAATAAGGTTTTTTGGTTTCTTTTCAGCTGAAATTTCTCATGTGAATAAAGTTACTCACTCGTGGTTTTCAAGTCAGGCCCATATAATATATGTAGTGTAGATGTGCTACATATGTTTCAGACAGGAAGTGAAAAATACTGCCTCTAATTGAAACTAGAGAGGGATTAAAAAGCCGGCCAGAAGAAATTACCAAAGTTGGCTGCTGCACAAGTACTGAGGCTCCTATTCTTAATTTTAAAGGTAATTGAAAGACCACCATTCTCTTTTTTGTTTTGACTACTAACGGTACACTTGTATGTAGTGAGACATTGCATAGATACAGTACTGAAAGTAAAACGGCTTAACTTGGCAAACTACAATAGATTCCACGGATATCCTAACAGGTATTTTTAGTTGAAGTGTTTGCCTTCTGAATGTTTTGTCCGCACTGTCCTTGTGAAGGTGGTGTGCCTTATGAGATCAGGTGAAATAAAAAAGTTTTCTAGCCCTGTGTGTATAACGACACAGTACAATGGGTATGTGCATACATAAACATATGCATTTGATTACATGTGGTTATATGTATCTGTGTCTATATGATTTATAAAAAAATCACTTGAATGCATTTAACTACCATATAAAATGGTTTGCCCAGGGTGAGGATTGTTTTCTTTTGATTGTCAGCAGAATGATTTGTTTGGCTATAAGACTGCTAAAAAAAAGTGCTGCATTTCAAACAGCATTTGTTTTACTAGTATTCCAAGCATCTATGTGTGCACATGCATGCACAGTTCGGATGTGTACAAAGCCATTTATACAAATAGGCTGCCAAGTTCAATGAAACAGTCCATGATATAACGCTCTTTGTATATCGGTTGCAGTTTCTAGTCCAGTATCTTGACAGTAGCCACTAGTATGTGCTTCAGAGGAATGGTTAAAAAATCCCTAAAGTTGATAATTGTGACATACTTGCCAGTAGGAAAGATTTAATTCCCTGATTTGCTCACTTCATACTTCTCTCCAATTTGCTGGTTGATGATGTGATCACTATGTGGTGTTAGGATCTTGTTCATACCTCATGTCTTGTCAATCGTTTTTTCAAAAATAAGTCGAGTCCAGCTAAATTTTATGTCTGGATAGGTATATCACATCAGCCTTGAGTGTGATTTTCCTCTTCTTTGGTAGCTGCAGTTGCTTTCTGCTTCATATTCCAGTAGTTCAGTTTCATTATTTAAAACCTGCATCGATGAAGGAAAATAGTAATCAGATGAGTAAATGACTTAGTTTGGCCATTTATAGTCTTTCTTTTCTGAACTGTGTTAACATCCTTTTGGGCTTTGTTTGACCTGGATAGAATCAAGATAGTGTTTGCTTGTTTGGTTTGTTTGGCTTTTAAATATATATACCAAGAGACTAGTTTAGTTTTCTGGCCTTCTGTTTGAGAATCTCTTCCTAAATGCCATCCCCCCCCCCCCCCCCCCCCACAAAC
>NW_005842006.1:1151357-1167220 GCF_000455745.1 Alligator sinensis
AACGCATCAACATACCTAAGGTGCATTTGTATATTGATTAGTTTATAACACTTTTGCACTGGTATAGTCAAGCTAGTGACCAACACTACTTCATTCTGTGGCAAAAGAGGCTTTCACCAATGTCAGTACTTACCCCATTGCATTGTATCTACACCAGACACTTGGAGTTTAGCAGCTACAACAAAGGAAAACGGAGACATTGGGGTAAATTGATAAAAAGCAGTAAGTCTCCAGGCTTGAACAGTATTGAAGAATTCTGAAGGAGCTGAAATTAGGAAGTGGGTAAGCTGTTGAAGCATAAAGAATTATTCCTAAAACCTCCTTCTAGAAGATTGTAGGTTAGAAAATGCTACGTCCATATTTAAAAAAAAAGGGGGGGGGGCAGGGGGGGAAGAGTCACCTGAGGAATTTCCAACCAATAAGCCTTACAGATATATCTGGTAAACTGATTGCAATAATAATTTAAACTCAGAATGAGAACATACCAAAAAGACCGGTACTATCAAATCTAAACAGTACATTGTGCTTTAATTTTTCAAATTTTTAGAGCATGCAGAAGTAGTGAAGTGGACTAGGTTGATATTCATTTAGGTTGTAGCCATAAAGCCTCTGTTAAGGTCCTGTCAAGAGCACGTTAAAGTAAATGGACATAGGGTCAGAGGCAAAGAGGTGTCTAGGAAAGAGAAAGCAAAGGGTAGGTTAGGATCATTAGGATTAGATCATCCATATTCATCATGGCAAATGGGAGAAGGCCTTGAGGTTCTGTATTCTCTCCCATGATAATTGTACACTTATGCCCCACAAAGAGTAGAAGAGGGTAGTTAATGAAGTTGCAGCATTTTTCAAGTGCCACAAAATTATTTATGAGTCAGGACCAGAGAGGATTGCAGGGGACACTGGAGACCTAGTTAAGCTAAGTGATTGGGCAGCATAGTAGTCTATAGAAGTTTCATATTGTTAAATGCAGATTAGAGAGAAAACTTATTCATATACCGTATTTCGCGCATATACCTCGCACATGGGTATAACCCGCACCCATGTATAACCCGTGGAAAATTGCATTTTCGAAAAATAATCCATGCATACTCCGCACCCGTGTATTCCCCGCACCCCCTTGTATTCCCTGCACCCCCAGGTGAGGACTCCAAGCCAAGCAGCGCCTCCCGCCCCCCCCGGTGGGCCCGGGGGGGTGGGCCGGTTTGTCCACTACATGCCCCGGCAGGCCACAGCCGCGGCCGCGCCCCCGGACAAGAAGGAGATGGAGGGCAAGGCCCCGCTGCAGCCCCCCAGCCCACCTGTGCTGACACCCCCTGCCCTGGTGGCACAGCCCAGCCTGCCCGGGCCCAGCGGGGAGGTGCCGCTGGGTGTCCACTACATGCCCCGGCAAGCGGTAGCTGCAGCGGCACCCCTGGGCAAGAAGGAGACGGAGGGTGAGGCCCTGCCGCGGCCCCCTAGCCCACCCGTGCCACCGCCGGGGCCCAGTGGGAAGGCGCCGCTTGGCTTGGAGTTGCCTGCATAGCCCGCACCCTTGCATAGCCCACACCCATCATTTTGTTTTGTAAAATCGTGCATAACCCGCGGGGTATATGCATGAAAATGCAGTACTTTACAAGATTCAAAATGTAACTGTAACAGCTCTAGAAGGGGACTTAGATGGCATTCTAATGGATCAGGTAGGTTAAAAGATATCCAGATGTGTAAGGAGAGGGATAGAGAGCGTAAGTCAGAATGGTTTGGATTGTTTACAATATCGGGTGAGACAGATAAGCGGGGCTCTGATAAAAGGATGTAAAATAATGATTTTTTTTTTTTAGTAGGTAGATGTTTTCCCTAAATCCTAACACAAGGTAGATATTTAGCAAAGTTAAAAGACCTGGAAAATAAGTAATAAAAAGACATCATTTTTTCACACAAGGTGCAATTGAATTGTGGAATTGGCTTGTAGCCATAGGAAGGTATTTAGGCCAAAAACATCATTTTAAAATGATATAAAAATGAATTTGGCCTCCATGGATATCAGAAATATTCAGAATTTTCATATAATAAAAACCCATCTTGTGAAATGGATGGTAATCTCATACTGAAGGGTTTAAATTAATCTCTTAACTACTAAAGATATTTAATAGAGCAGGACAGGTTGTTCTACATCTGAATATGCAGGATTCTTAGACCTTCCTCTGAAGACTAGATGGCCCTCCAGTTAGATTCAGTATGGTCATTCCCATGTCAAAGAAACCTTAACCATTGTATGGACAAGTCCTGAATGTTTCTGATGATAATTCTGGTAGGGAAGGGAGGGGGGAAGCTTTTGGTGAATCCATAGTTTTATACATTTGTGAGTGAATCATTAAAACTATTGATTGCCTTAGAATTTAGATGTCCTAAATCTTTCTTGTACAAGAGAAAAATGGCATGTAAGCCCTACATTTACAAGGTTTGTAGTGGCTCCTGTTTGAAATTGCATTGGGTGGAAATAGGAAGGATCCTGTGTGTAGAGGTAGGATGGTTTCTACCCCTGTTAAAGGTTTTCTCTAATCTTTGCTCAAAGTCGCACAGTTTGGGCATGCTTGAATATAAATGGTGGAACCGAAGAGATTCTGTGCTTTTGTGAATTCCACTAGGTGCCTGTTTGCATCTTGAAGCACTTAAACCTGAACCAAAATTTAATCCATGATACTTGAACCTCTTGCTGCCTGAATCCATTTTGAAAATGGGTCTTAGGCATGTAAGGCACTAAGGTGCTTTCTGAGATCTGACCCCTGGGCTTGTCATAGTCATTGCCCTTTACGAAATCAGGATGAGGTGCCTGCAGCAATCTCTGTGTGGAAGACGTACATTTGAGTCCCCTCCTCTGGAAATCAGCTTCCTGTCAGCTGGGATGCAAGCTATCCATACCAAACAGGAAGCACACCATACCAAGAACTGCATATTGCTTCCTGTTTGTTTAATGGTGCCATCCAAATGGTGTTGACAATGGCATAGTTTGGGCTCTGAGATAGAAACGACAGCTCCCCCCATCATACCACCAGGATTATTCTGAAGGGACAGGACAATTTGACCCTCCCCTCACTCAGGTTAGTGGTTAGACACCACTGTCTGTGATGGGTGAGTACTGGTAGACTGGGATTTGATTGACTGGATGAACACAAGTTCTTTTTATTATGCCTGAAGCCCATTTCCTAGTATAAGCCCCTTAGTGCTCACAGTAAGCTGCAGGCTGGAGTCGTCTTGATCTGAAACATAGTAGGTGAAATCCTTGGCCACAGCGAATCAAATGACTAAACTCCTGTTGACTTGACTGGGCCAGAGATTTCACCCAGAATCTTTTACAGTGCATTGCTTCCTAACACTGTGTGGCTATGCTTGTTCAGCACTGGCTTACAGGAAGATTGACATTTAACAGACCTTTGGTTCAGTACAGTGGACTTTCCATCAGCGGGGGCGAGCATCTCCCAGCCAAGCACTGAGGAGGCTTGATCCTGCTTAGTCTACATTTGTGGGAAGGACAAGATCATTGTCCAGAGTAGCAATGTGGCTGCAGAACCCTTTCTATTTTGTGATCCTAGTTAAAATAAAGGGAGAGAGAATGTATTTATTTAACTGACTTTTCTTTATTATTATTATTATTATTATTATTATTATTAATCCTCTTATCTTACTCTATCCTGTCATAAAAATGGGATGCAGGAATGTTAATTTGCTTAGTGAATCTCCTGAGGAACAATGGCTCCAATGTTAGCATTGCACTTCAAACCTGTAATTGTTCAACAATAGACTACAGTATGTAAAGCCAAGGCCACTGACACGTGGTATATTTGTGCGAGTTACAGAATTAACTAAAGCAGGTTTATTCACTTTCTTGCTGAGACCTTGGTCATCTGGCACCTTTTAACTTCTGAGACATGTTTTTAGATGAGATTTAACTAAATTTATAGCTCTATTTTCTGTTACAAGTCAATCAAATTATCATATTTTAATCTATTGAACAGCTCCAGCTAAAAGTATTGGAGAGACGTGTCATATAAACAGCAGCATTCAAATTTAATCTTTCAGTTTTGCTTTCAGAAATGAGATTCCTGGTGTGCATTTTAGCAGTTATTACTTTTGGAATATTAATGGAGCTTTTTTATGCAGGAAGCAAACTCATTGTATGCATATGTCACATTACGTTTAAAGTGCAAACTAACAATATGAAATAATCAGTGTTTTAATATTTTCTGTGCTCCAAAGCTATTGAGTGCTTCCACACCAAGCCTGAAAAATCAGTGTTAAAAAAGCTCAGCAAATCCAAAATAATTCACAGAAAGCAAGAGAATGGATTTTTCCTCATCCCCATATCCAGTAAGTAATACAAATACATCCAGCAAGGTTCAGACTTGTAAGTAAACCATTTTGAGCTTTGCCCCGATGGACATCACAAATGAACTTTGTCAAGGAGGGAGGGAGGAGGGGAATCCAAAGGTCTAGGCCCGTATTATTCAAGGCTTTAGTGCATTATTTGTGCACTTACCAGTAACAGGATCTCATCAGTGTGTGTAATATGTTTATTGATATATTTACAATTTTAAAGCAGTTAGGAAGCCTACCAGTGCCTCAATCAATATAATAAAATAAATTCTAAATACTTATATATTTGGGGGGTTGATTTTGGTTTTTTTATCACGGAAAATCAGAGTTTCTATGCCCCCTACACTCACCAGGATGCGGGTCCAGCTGCAGCTGTCCCCCCTGCTGCTTTATGGCACTGAATAGTTCTGATATGCTTGTCTTGGCCCTACCTATTTTGTTGCCCCTCACACCTGACCCACAGCCCCCTGACCCTGCTGGTGCCCCTCACTTCTGACCCACAGTCCCCCACCTGCCTGAGCCCCCTCACTCCTGTCATGCTGCCCCCCACTCCCAGGCCTCAGCTGCCCCAGTGTTGGGAGCAGGGGATAGGTGTGTAGGGCAGGGGGTGTGGGCATAGGTGACATGTCAGGGGAACATGGGGAGAGGGCACATACCCCTCCAGATTTCTGTGCCCACAGTGGGAGATTAATCGAGTCTGCTGGAGTTTGGTAATTACCACGCTCCAGCAGACTTCAGCACCATGTATATCAGCATCCTCATACTGAAAAATGGCAGTGGGGGCATTTTATAGCTCATTCAGTGAGCTTTAGTTAAAGCACCCCCACCACCATTTTTCAGCACAGGGACTCTGATACATGTGACGCTCTGGGTGCTTTAATTAGAGTGGCTCCAATTAGAGTCTCTCTAATTAAAGCCCTCTTCCCCCTGCCCCCCGCCCCCCGTGACTCCCAGGGTGTTTATAAACACCCATTTAGTCTGGAGAAGAGAAGACCAAGGGCAGATTTAATAGCAGCCTTTTACTTGAAAGGTGGTTCCAAAGAGGATGGAGCTGGACTGTTCTCAGTGGTAGCAGATGACAGAACAAGGAGCAACAGTCTCAAGTTGCAGCAAGGTTAGTTATTAGGTTTAGGTTAGATATTAGGAAGAATTTTCTCACTAGGAGGGTAGTAAAACCCTGGAACAGGTTACCCAGAGAGGCTATGGACTCTGCATCCTTGGAGGTTTTTAAGACCCGGGTAGACAAAACTTTGGCTGAGATGATCTAGCCAGGACAGTCCTGCAAGGGGTTAGAGTAGATGACCTTGTGAGGTTCCTTCCAACCCTAATTTGCTATGATTTTATGATTCTGTGATTCTCAATCAAATGGAAATGTTTACACAAAATGGCGTTAAAATGGTTGCTCATAAACAAAACTTCCCTGATGGCCCTTATAATCCCAGAAATTGCTACAGTAAACCTGGAAGCAAAACTGAAATTATCAATATATTTTTTTATTAATTTACTAAACTGAGAGAAACAAAAAAATGAGCAGAGCATGAGTGGCAAGTCTGCCCAATTTTAAATATTTTTGACAATCTAAATTGGAACTTTGTTTACACCATGACTTTTTTTTTATAGTGCTCCTTTTAGATTTTATGTTAGATTAAAAAAAACAAACTCATTTGGGAACATACCTTATCTGCTATTGTGTCCTGATTTATCTGTCAGCTGCACATATAGTCCTCCTGTTGACTGACATTTGAAAGAACTTTTTAAATGCAAGAACTATACAGATTTTTCCCTTATGTTAGATTACATGGCTAATTAAATCAGCCTTATCTCTCTGCAGGGTCACATTCTTAATTCCCAAGACTGTTGGGTGGACACATTAATTGATATTTGTACAAAACTTTGGCATCATACAGAAGTTTATTTGTAATAGATACAGGCAGGGAACAGTCCTACTGACACCAGGCATTTCTGACAGCAGTATTTTTGCTCTTAAGTTTCAAACGTAAAGCATCTGCTATTTCCTGTAAGGATCAACTATTGACATTTTCTGGTTCTTCTATGGCCTTTCAACTAATTAGATTTTAGAGGAAACCTGCCTCTCATTTAGGTTTGCCAAGCATCCCCAGTTATCCAACACCTCCTTTTTCTTCCTCAGCATTATGCAGCCTTGCCAGTTTGTAAATTCAGCCTTGACTTACAGGAATCATCCCTTTGACCATCTTGCTGAATATAAAGATGGCTTTCCTTTTTCTCCTATAAAAAACTTGGATAGAATTTTTCAGCAGTGGATTTTAGTGATTTAAACCAAGGACAGCTGACAAGATGATATACACATTTTATAGAAGGGTCATCTCTTCTGTGTTTAACTCAGGGGATCTAGGTGAAACTCCTGTATCTGCCACAGACATCCTGTGTGATCAAGTCATTTTAATGCCTCTCATTTCCCTATCCACAAAGTAGGGACAACAGTACTCGTCACCCTTTCTCATCTATTTAAATTTCAAGCTCTTATTATCTGTACAATAATAGGGCACTGCTCTCAGCTTCTAGGTACAGGTGCAATATACCCTTGGTTTCTTTATCTGTGTGTGACTGGTCACATGCTTCACTCAGACCCTACAGGACCTAGAACTTCTGCTCCAAGTAGCTTTTCTATCCAAAAGATGTAAAGTCCTTTCCTGAAACTGCAGCAGAGAATTTTAAGTGCTCATTACTTTTGTATATTTTATTTCCAGGCTTGTGATTTTTAACAAAGAAATAAATATATATTACACAACTGTGGAATTGCCCTTTTTCAAAGTTCATCACTTAAAATTGCTCAGCATACTTTTGCATTTGTTTCAAATTGTGGAAAGCAACAGACTTGGTATAGTAAGTAATGACTAGATTCTAATATCAAGAAACCAAACAGAGCATAACCATTTGTAATGACTTCTGCTGTGCTGTTCTGTTGTTAAGTGCTGTAATCTTTGTCTACAATGGAAAAGTCTGTTCCTCATGGGAGTTCATATGGCTTAGTAATACAGTGTGTAGGAAATTGCAATGTTAATTCTTTCCAGTAGCTCTGGAGAAGTGTTTCTCTCTATCACTGCAGTAACATTCTGTGGGAAATATAGACAGACTTCTCTGTGTGCAATACTAGGAAATACTGGAACAAATATAATTTTGAAGCTTTTGTTTAGTATTGGTTAGAAGCTACTGTTTGAAAGCTCATGTTTTTAATCCAAATAGGTGGCAACACATGTAGTTTAACAGGTGTGTCTGCTTCTGGGCTGAGCTGCCTCCTTGCTGCATGCTGTTGGTGTGGCTGTACCTAGAACAGCTACAGCAACTTGGCGTGAAACCAAATGATCAAACTAGTCCCTCCTTCCATATAGTTTCTCGAATGTTTATTACTCTCCTGGGCTCAGCCAACTGATTTATTCAAATGTGGTGAATCTTGGACCTCAGCTAAATCGAGATATGCACAGTGTCTTTCCAGGCATCTCTGTCCCAAATAAGGTGTGAAAATGGTGCAGTCTTGTGAGTGCTGTAGAGTTGTCAGTGTGCGGTTTCGCAGATCACTTACAATTGTAAGGTTGGTTTGTGATCAGGAAAGAGAATCCTTCAATAAGGTACCAGACACCAAACTGCGTGGGTGCTTTTTTTCTCAATGACGGCTCTCATTCCAAGGCAAGTACAGTTTGTGCGTGCACGTGTGTGTTTGTATGCACATATGCATTCATATGTACTGGGACAACTTGCTGAATTCAGCATGCTTTTGCCAGAAAAGGCAAATGGCAGCCCCATCACGTTCTATAGATTTGTGTACTAAAATTCTTTTTCAATAATACATTCATTAATTCTTTTTCATTAACTGCTTTGGACATTTGTTGTCTTACCTGACTGCCAGCTGGCCTCTCCATTTCCTGTGGCTGTTCCTTCAGCATTGCCAAATCTCAGATGATGATCTCCCCTGTAGAAAAACAGCACAAGAAAGGCTTTTCAATCTATGCAATGTTAATATGCATACTTGAGAACTACAGTTGCTAGAACTACATTATAATTGGCTATTCAAAATAGATTTATATATTGAGACCACAGCCATTCTAATGGTTGTGGCTGTGGTTAGCCAGAGTGTGTTGTCTATAAAATCCACAGAGCACGATTCCCAACTTTTCTACTAGTAAAAAAATTTTGAAATGTCTGAGGAGAGTTGGCTAGAGATGAATTTTGAGGATTAACAAGCAAATATATTTGTGAGGTAGGAGTTAGAAATACAAAGAGGTTTTTTCATGTTACAATTCCAGCAACATGTTTTGGGGATATCTAATCTTAAATGGGTCAGTTTAGAAGCCTTGCATTTAAACCCTGAAGTTGTACTGGGAACTGCTCTCAGCTACCCCTGATCCTCGGTGTCGGATTGAGGCCTTTGTTTATTCATTTTTTTTTTAAACCTCCCCCCAACCTTTGATGACTTGTTTTGAATATTTTTTAAATGATTGGTGGTTAAAAATGCGTGTGTGTGTGTGTGTGTGTGTGTGTGTGTGTGTGTTAATATAATTGCCTGTGAGGAGTTTGGACATAGAAATCAAAACAGTTCTGACCAGCTGGGGGGAAAATAATCTAATATATTCTCTTAATTTTTTTTATAATTTCTAGGAACTGCCATCACTTACTGTGCCAGTGCATGTCTTATAAATATGCTGTTTGTTGGTTTTTGTTTTCATCCATCTGCAGCTCTAGAGCAAAGTCCTTCAAAGGCAGTTGTGTTTCCTGCATATTGGTGACCCGGGATCCTGGTTTTCTCTGATTAAAAAAAAAAAATAAAAAATTCCCAATTTTCAAATAAAAAAAGTAACCCAAAATGCACACTTTTCTGTGACTAAAATGAAAGACCACTACAGGTTTCCCTCGCTTTATGCTATACATGTGTTCCTGGAAAATGACGTATAACATACAGAACCCGCATAAACCAAGGGAAACCTGTATATATCTTTATATAGGGGTGTTTCATTTTGATCACAGAAAAATGTGCATTTTGGGTTACTTTTTTTAATTGAAAATTGGGGATTTTTTTATCAGAGAAAACCAGGATCTCTTCTGGTGACATGGAAAGTTTGCATTAGTGGAGCCTTCAGAGGATTTTGTTCTGTCTGATAGACATGGTCAAAACAGCTAGATAGACATCCATATCATTTAGCACCACATTGAACACTTGTGAAGCAGCACTTGTTGAGTATAGCAACTTTTCGTACAAACCAGGAAACTCGGGGGGTGAGGGGGAAGGATGTGTGTGCGCGCCAGTCAACAAAGGCAGAAATAGCAGTGGGGCATAAATGGGAGGCCAAATATTTTTGTTTTGAGCATGACTATATTAACCACAGTTTTAACTATGCTTCCCTGTGCTGCCCTGCTGATCTAGAACTGAGCAGGGCAAGGCAGGCTGCTATGCTTCAGTGACAAAACTCAGGAGCCTTACCACTATCCCAAAATGCCCCTCCCTCCTCCCTCCCACACTGTCAGGAGCATCTTGGGGCAAGGAGCCTTCCTGTGGCCTATTATTCTCCACCTCCACCTCTGCTCTCTATCTTCCTCCACGTCAGCCCAGAGCAGGGGTGTTCTTTGGGACAGAACTGTTAGTCAGCTGTTTGATGGGATGCGGGGGGCGGGGGGGCATTCTCTGGGGGTAGGACTCCTCCCCGGCTGTCTGGGGCAGCTGCCAGCTGCCACTTGACAGCCTGCCTGCTTCCCAGGCAGGGGAGAGGGCAGACTTTCAATTGATGGGCTCCCCTAAGAGCAGCCCTGTGGTGCCCCCTGGCTGGAGAGCTTGTCTGTGAAGCTCTCCAGCCATGCAACTGGAGGAATGCCTGTACAGTCCAGGTCCCAAGCTGTTTTTCTGCTGGAAGAAATTTCTTCTCATAGAAATCAGCATCTACGCAGCCTGTGTTTGGTTATCATCTTAACTATAAGGAGGCAGTTATATTACTTAAGGAGTGATCTCTGTTGGAAACTGGACATT
Source organism: Alligator sinensis (assembly GCF_000455745.1). NCBI lineage: Eukaryota > Metazoa > Chordata > Crocodylia > Alligatoridae > Alligator > Alligator sinensis. The sequence continues at coordinate 1,161,700 of NW_005842006.1, forward strand.
TTCATAAGGTTCAACTGATGGGGTAATTTTATACCAGAAACAAGCTTATCCAGTAGCAGAGCAGAGAAATTGAATGAAATGTGGCCAAACAGGATTCATTTTCAGTCAAAACAATGTAGGTTTTCGGCAGCATTCTAGAGGAGGTTTATTTAAAGCTCCATATTCCCTAGAAAAGATAAGAAGAAGTAGGAAGTGCTGCTTCCACTCACCAGACTTGTGTCCAAATTCCATTGTTGTTTTTGTCTGTTTTCCTCCACACCCACTCCCATTTGGAACTGCTCCAAAATAAAGCACGTAGGAGTCTGATCTGTTATTCTTTCAATGGTTCATCCTTTGAGTGTTATTTTTTTTAAACAGTGCATTTCCTAAATGAAAAGCCAGTTGGATTAAAATGCCTTGGAATGCACCGTTTGAATAACAGTCTGATTCTCTGTCCCATCTCTCCATTTCATGTGTGCTTTGGAGCATTGCCACAAAGGGATGGAATATAGACATTTGAACTTCCTGAGACATTTGAATGAGATATTCTTCTTCTTTGTTTTAAATTACAAATCTCTTTGAGAAAAGAAAAAAGTCTGTAGTTATACCTTATACTCACCTATTTTTACTGGAGTAGAGAGTCCAGAAGTCATGCCAGGGGCAACATGTAGAGGGTGCACGTAGGTGCATGTGCACCCCCTACAAAAAGGCCCCCTACAAAAGGTGTCCGCGGGAGCTCCGCCGCCACGCTCCCACCGCTGTGCCCCCACAGCCGCCGGGAACATGCATCATTCATGAGTCATGCAATAATCAATGAGTTCAAGGAATTATTTGAGTAATCCTTTGCAGGCTCCACTGATAACACTGAAGTTTTAAGCAGCTAAATAGAAGCATTAAAATGCTTCAAGTTCTATATGAAGTGCTGCTACAGGTCATCTACATTATCTTCGCTCCAAATTGTGCTCGTGTACGTTGGAGGCCATTTGTAGACATGCTCAGCGTTTTCTAAACTGTGTTAACTGATTCGCATCACATTTCGAATCAAATTTCATTTTGAATTAATGGTTAATAGTCAGTGATTACCCATCAAGGCAAGGGCACGGCTATACATAGTCTATACACTTGACAGCCCTTTAACAGACTCAATTCTCAGCCTCTGTGTGTGGTCTTATGTTTGGAAGTAATTAGGAGGTGATAATAAGCCTGTAAAACCACTGCTACATTGTTGCAATCCTACTGACAGTTATCTGAAGTGCCATTCCAGGAGTCCTAATGGGTACAATCGACCTACGGTTGATACTTAGTCATAGTTGGGTGTTGTTGGCACATTTGACTTTTTGTAAAGACTTTACTTTGTGCCTGATAGCTTCTGTTGTATTGCAAAAACCTAATTGAGTTTCCCTCATGGGGATTGATATTTGCAATGCTTATCTGCCAAGTTCCTAAGGACTTGTATATACATGCTAATTAATACAGTTTAAGTTGCCTAGTTCAGATTGCCCTGGTTTGCATTAACTTTAATCCTCATTCAATGCGGATTAGTTCATTCGGATTGGAGCCAATTTTAATTCAATTTACAGACATCCACATGTATATAGTGACAGCTGTAGACCAGATTAAACCTAGAAAAACATAACATCTATAAATGGCCGGAAAGACCAACAGAACTAATAAGCAAATGTTTCCATGCACAGTTATAGCCAAGATCAGTGTTCTGCACAAACTATTATTTGCTCTCTCTGCCTCTTCCATTCCTTCCCTTTTCAGGAATGCACTTCTGAGCACCCTTCCTTGAAGTCACAGTCAGATTCTAAATACTCACATCTACAACTGTAGGATTATATGTTCCTAGGCCTTCAGTTATTAACTTACTACAAATAGAATATAATAAACAGATTTCCAGGTAAGCTGCTGTTGTATTGCTTGGTCGAAAGGAAACACCTCCACACTGAGCCTGTGTATGCTGGGAGAATGCATCACATTAGAGAATGTGTCAGCTGGCATAGTACTAGACATAGGTTTGCCCGTCCTGGTTGTACCACCAGCTAACACATTGTCAAGGCCCATATTGAAGGGGAAATACTGCTTCTTGAAACATGTCTTGGCACTTTCTAACATGGTACATTTTCCCATTATAAACCCAGTCATTGCAGATTTCAGGGCAGGACAAATGGACCTCAGCAACTTCAAAAGAAAAAAAATTGCTAAGGTGGTGATTATCTTTATTTCCCCTTGTGAAAGACGTTTTAGAAGTTGGTGTGAGCATCACATTCTAGAGAAAGTTCTATTGTGACATTTAAATTAGAGCTGCTGTAATTTGTACCATTCACCGCCTGTGATTAAATTGATTGCAGAGGTTCATAGGTTAGAGAAATAACTAATGCTATTGATTAAGAACTTCTGAAAAGGAAAGGCTTTCCTTCCAGAAACTTTACTGACAGATAGAGGTCTATAGGTGAAAGAAAGAGATCATTCGGACAAGCAGTGCCTTTTTAAAGGCAGAATAACTTAAAGAAAGCCAATAGTTTGGATTCTTTTGCTAACGCAGGTTAGGTTTGAGAAGGAAGGCAAGAAAAGACTTAACTACCTTGGAACCTCCACATTCTTGCAGATTATTTCCATGCATTACATTTGGTAAATGTGGCTTAAGTCTTTTTATTTTTCATCATATTTATATAGGAACCATCATGGGGCCATTTAGAAGTAGGCTCGTGAGCCTATAAAACTCCATTTTCAACTTTGATATCAGATTAATCTTGCCATGTGTGGGACCCACCAAAGCTTCAGGAAGGGTTTGAGTGCAGAAGGTCTCAACTTTATGAACAGTAACTTGTTTGCTTAGTTTGTTTCTTCCTAACCTTCTCTTCTCTTCCCAGTCTATCTTGTGTCTAAATGCCCATTGTATCTTTGTCATAATATCAGCTGAGCTCTCTACATCAGGAACTGTTTATTAAGGATTCATGAACAGCACCTAGCACAATGAGGACCTGAGCCTCAATTAGAGGCTCTAAGGCAGTAGTGTCGCACATAATGCCCATGAGCCAGATCCAACCCATGGGTCATGGGCTGACCCTGCACGCTTCATGTAGTGTGGGAGTTGGTCTGGTGCCCAGTCTGTACCTGGTGCCACAGGCATTGTTCATAGCACAGGAGGGTGAGCTGCATGTGGTGACCCACCAGACTGGCTTTGTGTGCATAGATGGCCTGGGGCCGAATCTGGACCAACCCCAGAGCTGGTGAGCCAGCCAGGCAGGGTGCCACATGCAGCACGCACCCTGTGCCATTCCTTATACCACATGCAGTGCCCACGGAACCAGATCCAGCCTGCACGCCACCCATCTGCAGCACAAGCCTCAGAGTGCCACCAACACACACTGCATGTGAACAGGGGATCAGCACAGAGAACGTACTGCTTGCAACACCTTACTGGACCAGCCTTGTACATTGGCTCTGGCATGGCCTGATAAGGCCACGAACCCTCATCTGTCTTGTGTGTCAGGATGTGTTAAGACACCTGTGTCCTAGGGTTGTGGTTCTCAACCAAGGTGTCTTAGCACACTGGGGTACCACAAGTTTCTTTTAAGGGTGACATGGTTGCAAACACTTGCATATGGTTCATAAGATAAACCTAGAGTTTTCAAATAGGAATCCATAGTGCCAAAACCATTTTGACCTCTTGTGGCCTTTCTGAGTTCTTTGCAACAGAAGAATCACTCTATTCTGTAGTTAAAAAACAAATGAAAGCCAAGCGCTGGCTTTTTTCAAGGGGTGCCTTGAGCCAAGAAAGATTGAGAACCACTACTCTGAAGTAAGGGAGTTGAAACAGTAGTCTGTGGTCTTCCATGTGCTTGGAGCCTGCTGCTGTCCCCTGAAGGGCAGTCCCTACCCAACCCATAGAAAAACCCATTTTTGTTGAACTGTTTCTTGGAATTTAACATCCAGGGATGTCAGATTAAAGTGAAGTACCTTCTAAGGCATATCCTGAGTTTTCATCCTGGAGTATTTTAACTGTCTTTTGACTAAAAATAACCTAAAATCAGCCTCCAGCATTACTAACTTCTGCAACAAATGGAAAAGCACATGCAGATAGTGTGTACACTGGTAATGGGACAGACACTAAATGGTAGGAAATGCTCCTTGTTTTAGATGACAGGCTGCAGATTATTTTATTACTTGATTCATAAAGACGAGACTAAGACATTTATTAGATCATCTGCTGTCCTCTAATAAGTTCACTCAAGCTGCATTTACGTTGGAGAATTTTCTCTAATTTTAGCAAATTGTGACCAGCCTCCAGTGTGAGTATCAGTGACACTACCAACTGTAGTCAGACAAGTAGAGCAGCAGTTTGTGGCAGTAGATTGTATCTTAGTTTTAAACAGTTCCATCAGTTACACTGATGAGAGTGACACTTTTCCTAGCGTGTGCCAGAAGTTGTATGGCCACTGCTTGTTAGTACCGAAGCAAATTATTGATGCAGGCAAGGCATGAAATTGTGAAAGACCGCAGTGGAAGGTATGTAAGGAGAAGCCATACATCAACATTGGATACTAATTGTTTCAATCTCAGTGGTTCTCTGGTTGGCTTTCTTTGAGTGTGTCTGTTTTTAAAGTCCAGACACAATTAATGTGGTAGTGAAGAAGTAAGACAAGAATATGTATCCTTCACTTAAAAATAATCAACCCCTTACAAATTAAATTAAACTTGTGGTCTGACTGAACTATTTTATGTAACAAGTAGCTATTAGTATTTTCCTCTCTGGATATATTCTCTTCCAGAGGTCAAATTGTTGTTTTTTCCTTGAATCTTGCCCTGTTTGGATCATTGGGCTACTGATCCTGAATTCTGATGATGATAAACCAAATGTCATCACTGGTTAGTTGTACCATAATTAGCAAAGCATTCATAAAAGAACTAGTATTAGAGGCTATATCCAAGCTAGGGGAAAAGAGTATTTTTAACATGCGTTCACTAACCTACAATAAAATCTTAGCATAGCGAAGATGCATTGTAGTTTTGGCACATCAGCCATCCATGCTTTATATCTAGTGAATGTATTAAAATTACAGCTTATTGCAAAGCATGCAGAAGGCATACAGATTGCAGTAAGTGTTAAGCCTAGTACTACATTAATTTAAATCTAAGACAACCCTGACTTTAAGTTGATCCCCCAATAATTCAATTCCATATATTGAGCATTTATAAATTTGTTTTAATTTTCCAGGTGTAAAATCTAATTATTGGAGGTTTGTCTTGAATTCATTCTTCCCCCCTCCACCATGCTACAGCAGGGAAAATAGGAGTTGGGGGTGTCAGATGGCCATCTTACTTTCTACCTCTCATTACTTTTTCCCCTAATTCAACCAGAATTGCTGCATTTTACCTTTTTTTGGCAAAGTGCTGCAAGTTTCAGCACAGGTACTCCATAAGTACACTTTTGAGCAGCATTTTTGTACCTAGTTCATAGATTCATAGATGTTTGGGTCAGAAAGGACCTTTGCAGATTATCAAGTCCGACCCCCTACCTTGGGCAGGAAAGAGT
>NW_005842006.1:1167251-1168967 GCF_000455745.1 Alligator sinensis
CAGATCACCCCAGCCAGGTGCCCATCCAGCCTTCTCTTAAAGATCCCAAGGTAGGGGAGAGCACCACCTCCTGTGGAAGCCCATTCTGGATTTTAGCCACCCTTACTGTAAAGAAGTTCTTCCTGGTGTCTAACCTAATCTGCTCTCCATCAGTTTGTAGCCATTGTTCCTAGTTACTCTAAGGGGTGCCCTGGTAAACAGGGCATTGCCTATTCCATGCTGTCCTCCCCTGATGAATTTGTAGGCAGCCACAAAATCACCTCTCAACCTTCTCTTGCAGAAGCTAAAGAGATCCAGGGTCCTTATCTATCCTTGTAGGGTTCTGCCTGCAGGCCCCTAACCATAAGAGTGGCCCTCCTCTGAACCCTCTTGAAGTTGTCCACATCCCTCTTGAAATGGGATGCCCAAAACTGGATGCAGTACTCCAACTGTGGCCTGACCAATGCCACATAAAGAGGAAGTATCACCTCCTTGGACCTGTTTGTCATGCACCTACTAATGCATGATAAAGTGTGGTTATCTTTACTGATCTCTTTGTCACATTTTGATAACTCATGTTCATCTTGGTGTCAGCAATGACTCCAAGATCCCTTTCCACTGCCATGCTGCTGAGAAGGTCCTCCCCCAGCCTATAAGCATGCTGGTGATTCCTTAACCCTAGGTGCAGCACCTCGCACTTGTCCTTGTTGAACTGCATCCTATTCTGTTCCGCCCATTTTTCCGACCTGTCCAGATCTGCCTGGATTCATTCCCTACCCTCTGGTGTGTTAACCTTGCCCCATAATTTGGTATCATCTGCAAATTTGGACACAGTGCTTTCCATGCCCTCATCCAAGTCACTAATGAAGACATTGAACAACATCGGTCTAGGCACCAAGCCTTGTGGGACTCCACTGCCCACATCCTTCCAGGTCGATACTGACCCATTCACCACCACTCTCTGGGTGCAACCCCTAAGCCAGTTGTCCACCCATATGACTCTGTAATCATCTACGTCACAGTCTCTCAGTTTATCTACGAGAATATAATGAGATACCGTATCAAAGGCCTTCTTAAAATCCAAATAGATGACATCCATCTTGATTCCTGTGTCTAAGCATTTTGTGACCTGGTCATAAAAAGAAACAGAGTTCATCAGGCAGGATCTGCCTGCTATGAATCTGTGCTGGTTGCCCTTTAGCATTGCTTTCCCTGTTGGATTCCCACAAATGTGATCCATAATAATTTTTTCAAAGGTTTTTTCTGAAGATAGAGGTGAGATTAAGTGGACTATAGTTACCTGGATCCTCCTTCCTCCCCTTCTTGAAAATAGGGACCACAGTGGCCCTTTTCCAGTCCTCTGGGGCCTGACCTGAGCACCATGAGTGCTCAAACAGCCATACCAGTGGCTCTGCTATGACACTGGCCAATTCCTTCAGCACCCTTGGTGCTGTCTGTCCAAGTTTGCAGATGACACAAAGCTATGGGGAGAAGTGGACACGCCGGAGGGCAGGGAACAGCTACAAGCAGACCTGGACAGGTTGGACAAGTGGACAGAAAACAACAGAGCGCAGTTCAACAAGGAGAAATGCAAAGTGCTGCACCTAGGGAGGAAAAATGTCCAGCACACCTACAGCCTAGGGAATGACCTGCTTGGTGGCACGGAAGTGGAAAGGGATCTTGGAGTCCTAGTGGACTCCAAGATGAACATGAGTCGGCAGTGTGACGAAGCCATCA
>NW_005842006.1:1169396-1171024 GCF_000455745.1 Alligator sinensis
ACTCTTTCCTGCCTATGCAGGGGGTCGGACTCGATGATCTATTGAGGTCCCTTCCGACCCTACATCTATGAATCTATGAAAGACCATCCAGGCCTGCTGACTTAAACAGATCCAGCTTCTCCAAGTGTCTCTTCACTAAATCTGTGCTAGCAGTTGGTGGGCTGGTTACCCCTTTATGCCTGTCTATGATCCATTCAGGAGATTTGTCCTGATCCGAGTTCAGAAATACAGAGGCAAAAAACTCATTGAAGTGCTCAGCTTTGTCTCCCCTATCTGTCACTAGTTGCCCTAGTTTCTCTTGTAGGGGGCCCATGCTACCTTGTGCCTTCTTTTTGCTCCCTATATACCTGAAGAAGGATTTTTTGTTGTCTTTAATTTTTGTTGCCCAGCCTGAGTTCCATTTTTTTTGGCCTTTCTGATTGCCTCTCTGCAACTACAGGCCAAGTAGGTATACTCCACCTTGGTAGCTACCCGTTGCTTCCACAGCCTATATGCCTCCTTTTTGCCCTTAGGTTTTGCTGGACTTGCCTGTTCAGCCAAGAGGGTTTCTTGGCCCCTTTGCCCCCTTCCTTGTGCAAAGGGATTGTCTCCTTCTGCACCTGTAGGATTGCTCCCTTTAGGAATGGCCACCCTTCCTGGACTCCTGTTTCACCAATTCTCTTGTTCTTCAGTGGTTTGCTAACTAATCTCCTGAGCACACTGAAGTTAGCCTTGCTGAAGTCTAGCACTTCTGCCCTACTGGTTATCTTTCCCACCCTTCATCTCTCTTCAAAAGGCTGTGCTGTGGCCTGGCCCGGGCCGGTCCTGCCAGGCCCTTCCTAGCCAACTGCAGCTCCATGACAGCCCTGCCTGGCCTGGGCATGGGGAGCCGGGAGCAATCTGGCCACGCAGCTCCCACTGCCCCAGCCCAAGCCACAACCCCCTGGGAAGTGCCTGGCCCCTGCAGCCGAGCCCAGCGTGGCCCCTCTGTTTCAATCCTCAGCAGTGCCCACAGGCCAGCCCAGCTCAGCCCCACAGCCCCAGGTGGATGGCAAGGCCCCAGCCACACAAGCAGTGAGCAGGCAGGAAAGCCAAGCAGACCCTGACTGGGGTCCCTGTGACCGTGCCCAAGAGGGGAGATGGGAATTTAATTCTCCCCTGCCCGCTTTCACCTGAGATGCTGCCTGAGCTGATGTCTGGCCTCGGGGAGAAGCCTGGCAAGGGCTGCTTCCCCTCTCCCTCTCCAGGCACACCCCAGCTGGGGTCCCTACAGGCCAGTGTGGGGGTTTAAACTCTTCCCCAGTCATACTTAGCTGCCAGCCAGGGGCCAAGCCACCGGGCCAGATCAGCTTCCTTCCAGCCATGAACGCCGCGTGCCCCCGGAGGCTGGGGGGACATGGCAAGCTCCTGCAGGCGGCGGCAAGCAGTGAGCTCCCGCAGGAAGCCACAATGCTGTCAGCAGCAGTGGGGGAGAGGAGAGGTGCCAAGCTCTGACCAGCGGTCAGCGACCACCTGCAGATGCCACCGGCAGCGTCAACAGCGGCCAGCACCAATTGGGGGCCACCCACAGATGCTGTCGGTGGTGTTGGCCGTGAGGGGGCAGGTGGCGAGCAGCGACCACCCGCAGGCACCACCGGCAGGGTTGGCAG
>NW_005842006.1:1171034-1172117 GCF_000455745.1 Alligator sinensis
CCGGGGGTGGGCGCCCCACCACTGATGCTGCTGGTGGCACCCCCTTCATGTCACCAATTCTTCCAGCCTTGCGGCTGCTGAGGATAAAAAGGGAGGGCTGCTCTAGCACCCCCCCCAGCTTCTGGCCTGAGCCACTGCAGCATGTGCCTGCATTTTCAGAATCAAAAGTGAATGTCTATCCACTTGCAAATCAGTTCCCTGCAAGGATTGAATCAATTCAGGTTCAGGCTTTTTGAATGTCCGTCCCTAGCCAGGGGGTCAGGCATTCCTCTTTTCCTCTGCACAGCCCCCAGTCTTTCCCTCTGCACAGCCCCCAGCACCTGCCCCCCCCAGTCTTTGTCCCTCACTGCTGCCCACAGCTTTTGTCCCTTCTCCTCCTTTCCTCCACAACCTCCTTGTTGTCAAACATGGCTCCAGCTCCATTCCCTTGCAGGTCACACAGCACATGGAAATGTAGTCTGTGCCTGGAAGCACACCTGTGTCCTGGGGCCAGCACTGTGCTGCTGCTGTTTGGCTGGGCAGGGGTGGATTTTTGGATTTGAGTAAATGCCATCTAAGGTATGAGGTGTTTTTGTCATTTGGATGTATTGTCTGAGACACTTGTTTCATCTATACCTCTTTCTAAAGGAAAGATCAAACCAACTCCCCTCCCCTTCAAGAAAAGAAGACTCTGGAGCCTGTTCTCTGCATAGCTTGGCGTTGAATGCAATGTTCAGATCACTGAACTTGACCTTAGCCCTCCGCCTACCAGCACATGTGCTCACAGAAGGACCATTCCAGATAACCCCGACTGCAGGGATTGGGGAAACATGCTAAATATTAAATACTGCTTGTGGTGCAGCCTGCATCGTGGGGTTGAATTCTTTTGTCCATTTTAATTAGATTAGTGTTGTCTTGATGGCTATTTTAGATGATTGTTTCTGAAATGACTTCTTTTAAGTGCTCAGAGTGTCAAGCACAAATGTCAACAAAGAAAAGGGTTTTAAGTCTTTCCTCCACTGGGAAATGTCAGCATGTCTCTGGAACAGGCATCTGGTAGCTGTCACTCCTAATAGGACTTGCTTCCTTTCTCTTCCACAGGCA
>NW_005842006.1:1172127-1190209 GCF_000455745.1 Alligator sinensis
GTTAGACCACGTCATATTGTTGGTTTACTCTGATTCTTCGGTGTGTGGGCAAAGGGTTCAGTTTCTGAACATCAGTGCAGTTTCTCTGTACACACCTCTCTGCAGGAACACGGCCTTAAGGAATCTTGCAGTGCTGTACTCTCACATCCCGATTTATACAGGAATTGAGTATAAAGCATTCCGAAAAGAGCAATTACTGACAGTTCAGCACAAGATACTGACAGCTCAGGGGGTACTGACAGCTCAGCAAGGAGTGAGCTCTAAAATAGCCCTTTATCTCTTAATCCTTAGAAATCCCACCCCTCACACACCCCTACGGTTTTTAAAATGAAGGTGTCTTTAAAAATGTAATGGATTCCTTTATCTATTTATGCTATGTCTGTGAGACAAACCTGGCTGTGAGACAAACCTGGACAAAACTGGACAAACAGGACCAAATAAAGCTCTTTTCCTGTAGCTCCTCAAGATAAAAGACAGAACCCTGATATAAAGCCCAGGACTCTTAGCTCTCTCCCGCAACTACTGGGGCTGGGATTCTTAGCAGGGACTTACAAATTCACAATAGGCACACCTAGCCTGTCCATGCATTTTATATGAAAGCATATGCACATTTTAAGATTTTGAAGGATTTCTTTCTCCTTAGTTCTCTTCCCACTCCTAGCCTGTCAAAACCCAACTCAGGGCCACTGTGTAGCAATACTGCAGGCTTTGCATCTTGCTTATGAGGAAGAGAGGTTCATTGTGGCTTTTCCATCACCTGAGAGTGCTTTTTTACTTGTAATCGTTATCTTATGTTGTGATTGCAGCCTTGTAACATAGTTTCTTACATTGACACTTTCTTCAAGGTGTCTAGTAATTTTTTCAAGCCTTGTACTATATCAATTTCTTCTCTGCCAGCGGATAGCAGGTGGTAGCCACTAGACTTCTGGTGACATCACCTCTTAGTAAGGGGAGGTTTCTGATTCCATTTTATGTAGGCAGGTATATCCCTCTGTGGATGGCACAATTGTCTGTATCAATATCTTGGACCAGACTCTTAACTGGCCTAGAGCTCTGCTGGTTTACACCAGCTAAGAATCTCTTCACATTTTTTTTTCCTTTTGAGTTTCCTGCTTCCTGATTCTTCATATGCACACCTCTTTAGTGGTTAATATGAGCATTGTCAGGAATGTAGGGGGTGAAGTCTGAGCCTCATAAAGTCAGTGCCAAAATTCCCATTGATTTCAGTGGGGTCAGGTTTTCACCTGATCCCTCTTCTGGAGGCCTGCCCTATTCCACCGCTGCTTTGCAGGGCTTTAGTAACTGTGCTGTCAAATCTTGCAGCAAACTCTAGATATAACTTTCAGATTTTGATTGTGGCACAATCATTTTTTTCCAAGTAGGAAAAAAAATAAGATTTGAGACCACCGGTTTAATTATCTCCAGTGCTTGCCAGTTCTTTCTGGGCCTCCAGTTTAAATGGTAGAAGGGCTGCTTTTTTTTAAACTAAAATGAGTATTGGGGACAAAACTGCAGACCTTTAAAAAAAAGTCTTTGGAGGAAGTGAAAAAATAGTAAAAAAACTTGATTCTCTTTCTAATGTTTGCATTCTTTTCAGCTTTCTTTTCAATATTTTTTCATTTGGATTATGTTTCAAACCTCTAAATAGAGGTTTAAATTAAAACGGGTTGTTAGCAAACAACTGTCCTTCTCTAATCACTTTGTTTTCCATAATGTTTTCACTAAAAGCTTTTATGTAAGATTTCATTTAGTTGTTTGTTTTTAAAAGAGGCTGATTTCAGTCATGTGACACAGGAAGAATAAAAAATCAATCATTTGCAGTTAAATAAATAAATAAGTCGACTCAGCCCAGCTCAGCTTTGGCTTCACTATCAGACTGGGTTCTCCCCATTTTATGTAACATTACCACTGATAAAGGGACCACAGACCAGATTTTAGACACTAATCTAATCTGGTATCACCTATGCAAACTCCATTGTTTTGGTACTATACTCTCGTTGACTCTTGTGCCAATCCCATTGCATTGTGGGTTTACGCAGGAACAGTCTGGCCCTATCACTGGAATGTAGTAATAATCAGTTCTTTTTATGTACAAGAAGGAGTTGAATGCACTCCCTTTCTCCCTGAGCTGTGATGTATTCCATAGGCTGATGGGAGTACAAAAAGCTTGGGGGAAGGAGATGGGGGATATTTGTCACTGAATTCAGCAAATAAGAGTTTGGGATATGTGGGGAATAAGCTTGATCAGTACAAAATTGGTATTTTAACATAAGCATATTTTAGAGAATGCACAGCTGAAAGTCCTGAAATAACAACCCTGTTGGACCGACGGGAAAGAACAGACAAATAGGTTTCATTTTCCTTAATGCTTTAGAGTATGTTGGGTGCAGCACAGCATAAAAACTCTCCTATTGATGCACAATATATTTGTGTTGTGCTGCATCTCCTAGATACTGTTTACACTGAGAGCAGAGTTCTTCCATTGACCCTGTACACAAGAACGCTAAGCCTTAAAGAAGCTTTGAGCTGACCGTTAAAGGACATCTGGCATGGACAGGATAGGAAGATGGCCATGATCAGAATGAACAACTCATTTTTTTAAGCCAAATTTAAAAAGGAAAACCTCAGTTCTATTTTTATAGTGTCTTTATTTCTGTCCTATGCTGGTTTTTGGTCTTTAAACTCAAAAGGGAGATGAAATTAAAAGGACTGAATACTCTTTCTCAGTTTATATTAGGTACCAATCACCATCCAGTAGGCTCACATTCAGTGAAAATTTTATTTTAAACCATGCATCACAATAATGTCCTAAATTGAATGTCATTTTAGATTTGTTAACTTCCTCACCCATTTTATTTCTTTCTATTCAAACAGACCCCTCAGAAAAGGTCTTATAAGTTAAGACATCACAGCAAGATGCTTTCTTTGTCATATAGCATTGCCTGAACTAACCTGAATTTTACATAATCTGGAGGAGAGTAGAATGACTGTTTAGCTGTCTTCCAACTTCATTTAAAAATAAATGTGTTTTTTTTTGTTTTCTTTAACTAACAACCTAGTCATCTGCCTGATCTGCTCCCATATTTCTTTTATTGCATTGAGAAAATTTGTCCCTTTGCACTTACAATGCCTCATCTGTGGGATGCAGAGCATTTACAGAGGCTTCTGTTTCTGTAATCCAAATGAAGTGGTAGACTGAAAAACTCAGAATTCATTGGCAGCAACCTGAAAAGGCAGCTGTTTGGTTTGTGGGCCTTTTCTGTTTTTGACCCAGACCTTTGTGGTTATGGTGGTAATTTGTCACCCTAGACTTGATGATAAGCTCTTCTGTGCAAGTAATGGGAGTCAAGTTTTGCAGGGTACAACCCTGCAGGTTTATGAATTACTATATTGTATGACTACAAACTGTTAAAATAATGTAGTAATAATATGTCATAGTTCTCTGTGTTCTACAGCAAGATTTTTCTAAAGGAAGATTGTTCTCAGGTTAATGCATTTGTGCCTAATGCTCTGAAGTAATATATGTTGAGTAAATCAGGAGTGAAATCCTGGCCCCATTGCAGATGATGGCAAAACTTTTTGTGGACTTTGATAAGATTTCAGGTTTTCACAGAATTGGGAGGCTTGTAAGTGAATGTCTCGGGTTCCAACTGTTGCACTTGACTCGAGCAAATGTGTGTGGCCGCTAGGGTATGGTCCACACACAGCGATTTCCAGGATCAATGTCTTAGTTCAAATTTGCAAACAAGCCTGGGGTAGAATTTGATTCCTGATCGACTTCCTTTGATGTACCCAAACAAGGGCCAGGTCTTTAGAAGTGCTCAAGTGGTCCTATTGTGATGTGTAGCCAGACTTCCAAAATAGCTCAGCATCTGACATGCTACCAAGGTACCGAGCTGATTTTTTTTTTTAATGTTACTTCAGGGGTCAGCAACGTTTTGGACCGAGTGCCAAAACCCCCTGCAACGTGGACTTCAAAGATGTTGGCATGCCAGGGCAGATGTCAGGGGAGCCATCAGGGGCCCGATCCTTGTCATGGCAGCACAGCCCTGACCCCTTACCTGCCATGCTCTTTGGGGGGCACACACAGCCATTACCGGCAACAAGCTAAGCTGGGGCTCCAGACTCAGGTACAGCCACTTGCAGCCTCGCGGGTTCCTCCTGCAACCAGCCCAGGCTCTGGGCAGGCCCTTACCATCTGCCATGGAGTCCGGGCTGCGAGCCTGTAAGTGGCTGCGCCAGCTGCATGAGCCTACAGCAGCTGCACTGGCCCAGGCCCCTTCTCCCCCATGCACCTCAAGATATGCATGCAGCTGTCTCAGGCCCCAGAGTCAGATTGGGGCTCCAGACCCCCATGCAGCTGTTTGCAGCCTGCCAGCTGTCTCTAGTGGGTTATGGAATAGAGAAAATCCCACACAATTTACTGATTCGTTTTGATGCACTGGCTGGGGGAGTAGTTAGCTGATTGCACGATTTCACAATGATTACACACATAATTCATACAACACAATTTTATTTTAAAACTCTTTGCTACGTATATAACACTGCTTAGCTTTAAGAAACACCACAAACATTAAAAACACAATAATTACATATATCAGAAACAATGCTCCGAATGCACTTCCTTCCCAAACAATGCTATAAGAATTAGTGTTACAAAAACAACTACAATTACAACTAAAAGTTAAATTTGAATCAATACTGTTATTTTTCATAATATACTTACAATCCTAGAATTCCGAGAAGCCAAATACCAAAATATGGTTTAATTCCTCAGTAGTACGATTTAATGGGTTGGCCTCAGTAGTACGGTTCAATGGGCTCGCCTCAGCAATACAATTCAATAGGCTGGGCTCAGCAATGATAGGACTAAGTCCCCTTCCTTCAGTCCCTTTTGGGCGCTCCGCGGCTTCAGCGTGAACTAAGAGATTCGTGTTCACGGAGAGGTTGGGCCAGGTGATCAATCTAATCAGAACTTATACTTGCGATTCTTCCTTCGTTGTTCTGCAAGTGAAGTCACCTCCAAATTGGGACAGTAAGTTACAGGTTTTTATTGAGTGAGCTGCCGTCAGTGGGCTCCTCCTACTCAATTTGCCACTACTCCCAAATTTGGGCTCAGATCTTACTCAACAGAAATTACCTTTGTTGAGCATTTTTAATTACTCTTGGGGAGACTTCTTCCATATCACTGTAAATACCTTTTTTTTTACCAGTCTGGTTAAAAGGCCCTAGGCTTTGATGTCTCGGAACTCAGGATATTTGCTTTCTTTGTAAAAGACTTCTAAAGATACAATTTAAATTAAGGCTTTAAGTGAAGTCAGGACATTTTTCACGTAGTCCCAAAACAATGAACTAGATAAGGAGATAAATCCTATCTTCTTCCTGAAACTGGCTAATGGGCAACCTTTACAAACATTCAAACTATTTCATTCAATATGACACCTGCTACCTGCTGTGAGCAGCCAAGGCTCCATGGGGGTAGCAACTGCATGTGTGATTAGGGGCGCACGGTGGGGAAGGGGCCTGGGGCAACACAACCTCAACCCCTTCCCTGCCATGCATCCTGAGGCGCACATGCAGCTGCTGCTAGCCACGGAGCTGGGGTATGGCTCCAGACCTGATGCACTGGTTGCAGCCTCCAGCTGCCTGCCACATCTGGCAGGGCTCTGGGCAGCTACTGCCTGCCACAGAGCCAGGGCTGCTCATAGCAGGGCTTGCAGCCTCCCCACCACCTGCTGCAAGCACCCTGAGCTCCATGGGCAGCTGCCCAGAGCCTGGGTTGGCTGTGGCATGCTGGGCAAAATGGTCTTGTGCAATGCTCTGGCCTGTATGCCAGGTATTACTGACCCCTGTGTTACTGCTTTATTTGGGACCTAAAATGATTACTGAGCTCTTTTGAAAACTCCACTGTGCAGGTTTGCTGTGCTGGGTTAGTGATGGTTTCCCACTGCTAAATTTAGTCATTAAAAAAAAAAAAATTCTATGATCTTATATTCTGTGCAATAAGTAAACATTTTTCCATTCTTCTGCTTAATGGCACAGGAATGTATTTAGCAGTGATATTTTGTTTTTAAAAGATCCATACATTTGGCATTATTTCAGTTCTGTTTACTTTTTGCTTTCCTCCCAGCGAGGGCAATGGAAGTCGATGAAGATGCTTTCACTTGTGTTTTAGATTCTTTAGTCTATAGACTCTGGAGGGGGAAGTTTTTGCTGTTCTTTTGGGTGTTTTAAAA
Source organism: Alligator sinensis (assembly GCF_000455745.1). Taxonomy (NCBI): domain Eukaryota; kingdom Metazoa; phylum Chordata; order Crocodylia; family Alligatoridae; genus Alligator; species Alligator sinensis. The sequence continues at coordinate 1,178,364 of NW_005842006.1, forward strand.
AGTTTTCATTGGAAGTTTTTTAAATTACAGAATTGTTTTAATAAATAGAAATCTTAGTAGGTAGCTACTAGCAAAATTTAAATTTAGGGCCAAATTTAAGTTGACAGCATCTTGTACAACAGCTGCTTTTTCAGCAAGGCTGGAGAGAGCTTTACATGCTCTTACCGGGACCAGATTTCTATAGCAACATGTTTGTATGTATCTTCAGTCTGTGTATCGCAGCCTGTTGCTTAGGATACTGGCAGTAAAATGGATGAGAACAAAAACTGCTCTTTACTTGAGAATTCATGGTCTGTCCCATACCCATATAATTGCACAGCTCATCTTACTCTCAAGAGTAGCTCCACTGACTGTCTTTGAGCAAAGCAAATGGGAGCTGGCTCATAGACTTTGATTGTAATTTCATCTTCTAGCATGTTTTATACTTCATGTTATGAGCAGGCATTACTGAAGCTGTTCTGAGTATTAGTTGCTTGCCCATGGGTGATCACAGCACAGCTTGGAGTGCTACAGTTCTGCCTGCAACCAATCTTGCCCTTACCTAGAAGTCTAGCCTTCAAAAACTACGGGTCCTAGTCAACACTGTGCTCCGTCTTCAGGAGAGCAAAAGATTGCCCTGATCAAGGTGAAATATAGGAAGTTAGTCAGAGCTGTTTCTCTTGTTCTCCTGACTTGCATTCTGTTCCTTTTCAAGCAAATCAAGTACAGCCCCTGGATTCTGGCAAGCTGCTAAAGATCCCTTTAATGAATGTGAAAAACAGATTTTGCATATTTGTATTTCACATTATTGACAAATACCTAGTAGTATGAAAGGCAGTCTCTTGGACATACGAAAGCCAGTCTCCCTCTAGTGTTTGGCTCAGAAAGACGCTGAACTTGCTGTTGAGAGACAAGCTTTTCCTTCAGCATAGGGGTTGGTGCTGCAGATACTTGGTTCTCTCCTAGCCAGAGGTAAGTACAAAAGTGTGTGCGTGTGTGTGAGTACTTTAGAGGAAAGAAATGTCCTGTCAGTTGGTGCAAGAATCAAGCAATGATTTCGTATGAATGTCTTAGAAAAACCTCATCAAAGAGAAGTAGTTAGTTGTGTTAGTCTGAAGGCGAGCAAAAGGCAGGTTAGATGACAGAAACCTGACAGTCAAGATAATTAAACAGGGAAGTAAGGCTAGAAGGGACCTTACGAGATCTTCTAGTCCAGAGATGGGCAGTTATTTCGGCAGGAGGGCCACTTAACTGTTGGTGAGCTGTCAAGGGCCGCACACATAAAATCTTTCAGAAGATATAATTTTAACAAATTATAGATGATAAAATATATACTAAAAATCAAGCATCTACTATAACATATATTTAATTTTAATTCAAAAAATATTTTTGTCCTCATTTGTTTTTTGAGTAGTGTATGTAGAAGTGATTGCATAATACCTCAAAATAAAGTTTTACTCTTCTTTATTATGGGGAGGGGGTGTGGGGGGGTGTGCACAATGGGTGTGTTTGTGAGGTGCTTAATGTGGGGTGTGGGAAGGGGTTGGGCATGTATGTGGAGTAGGTGTGGGTGTGCACATGTATGGGGGGCTGCCTGTGTGCCAGGTTCTGGGAGCCAGCAGGTGGGAGAAGGCAAGAGGGCACATGCAGCAGAGCTCGCCTGTGCAGTTCAGTGCAAGTACGGTCCACACCTTCCACCCCCATCCTGGCCCCTGCAGTGCTCCACATGGGGCCAAGGCCTGCCCACTCCTGCCTGGAGTAGCCCACGCCATGCTTCTGCCTGCACCCACCCTGGCCCCAGCCCCAGCCCTGGCCAGCGTGCACCTTTTCCTGGTGGGGCTGCTCTTAGTGTAGCTATATCTACCCAGGTACTGCTTGGCTCTCCCTGCCTCCAGCAGCAGCAGCTCTTCCTCCTGCTGCCTCTGCTGGGTGGGAATGCAGCCCAGGCTGTCCCAGGTGGGAGCGGGCAGGGCTTGGCCTCATGCAGAGTCATTGGCCAGATTTAGTCACTTGGCAGGTGCCAGACCACAGGCCAGATCCAATCCGCCAGCAGGCCCCCCACCCCTGATCTAGACCAACCTGGGATTTAACCTATGACCTTGGTGTTACTAGCACCCTTGACTGAATCTTCATGTATGCGTCTGTTGGGCGGGGGGGTTGTGAAAAATAAAGCTTTTAGTTTCTTTAGTGTCTTTTGTTAGCCTAAAAATAATAGCATTTTTGGGGAGGTTCCAAGGATTTTAGAACAGTAGCTGCACCTTGGATAGTAGCTAGAATCATGCCCCAGATTGTTCTGTCTCTTTTTGTCCATAATAGCCCCTCCTCACATGCAAAGGCCAATCTTGTTGGACACTGCCAAGCTGCTCCAGTCAGGGGCCAGTGAAGCATGGCATATAGGTTGCACCATCCGTATAGAGTCATAATCTAGGCATTGCTTTCCATCTCCTGCAACAAGGAAACTGCAGACTAAACCCTTTCATTTCTTTCTCTTCTTGCACTCCCAGACCACAGCAGTTTCAAGACCTGTGGGGAAGATGCTTGGATTTCACCTCTTCATAACTGTTTTTTTATTTTAATTTTCTATCAACATTGAAACAGCCCATGCGCATCATATGCTTAAAATCTGGTGCCTGGCTTATGCTGTTCCTTTCATTTGCCAGAGTCCCAGAGGACCTTAATTGATTTTAGACATGTTTCTTGCTCTTTGTAGCTGAGTGAAATTGGAATGGTGCTAGGTTTCCCCCTACAAAGCAGATGCTCTCATATTCAAAGATGATTTGTGTTCTCCTTCTCTGCTGAAAAATACTATAGACGTGTACAAAGATATCAAACTTTTTTTTCTTGGTGTTAATATTGAATTGGTGCACATATAGGCTTACACAAAGAAACACTCTAAAGTGTACTTTCTCCTTCCCCAACCTTCTTAAGTGATTCACTAACAAATTCCCACCGGGAGCTCAGTTCAAAGAGTTTGTCTTCAGAAGACCTGGAATGAAAGCAGAATCACTCTCTAGACTCTTTGGGTTATGTATATTGATACCCACACTGCTTGCATTTGCCAATGATCAATTTAAAGTTCATTTCAAACGTGGTGAACTGAACTTTGTCATAAATATCTGAAATAATTTCTAATGTATTGCAGCGCCCAGTGCTCCAGCTTTAGCAGTAATTGATACCATTGTCCAGATTTCATAGGATCATAGGAAACATGGGCAACTGGTGCCTCTGGTGGGGGGCACTTGCCTCCTCAGCGGCCAGTCAGCAACCGGGGCAGCAGTCCCCCTGTGGCTGATCGCACCGACCCAGAAGTGCCAGCAGTGTTTTTCCTGGTGCCCCCACTCTCAGGGGAACACCAGGGCTCCCGCCTGCCTCCTCTGCCCGTTGCCTAAGCAGGGAATGCTGGCTGTCAAGAGGTGCACCAGCACTCTCGGGGTGCACATGCACCCCCTACGCGTCACCATTGATAGAAAAGTAGGGCTGGAAAGCACCTCATAAGCTCATCTAATCCAGCCCCCTGCTCAAGACAGGATCATCCCTGACTAAACCACCCCAGCCAAGTGTCTGTCTAACCTGCTTTTGAAAATTTCCAAGAATGGAGATTCCACAACTTCTCTAGGCCGCCTGTTCCAATGCCTGACCACCCTCGTAGTCAGAAAGTTCCTCCTAATCTCCAGCATAAATTTCCACTGTTGAAGTTTGAGGCTGTTGCTCCTACATCTGTCCCCTGCAATCACAGAGAAAAGCTCATCTCCCTTCTCTATAAACATCCTTCAGGTATTTGAAGACTGTTATCAAATCCTACCTCAGTCTTCTCTTATCTAAGCTAAATAACTCTATTTATTTCAGCCTTTCCTTGTAAATCTTGCTTCCCAAGCCCCTAATCATTTTTGTTGCTCTGTGCTAGATCCTTTTATAAAATCATAGAAAATTAGGTTTGGAGGGGACCTCAGGAGGTCATCTAGTCCAGTGGTTCTCAACCTTTTAAGTAGCAAGTACCCCCTAACTTCTGAAAATTTTAATAAAAGTACCCCAGCATTCCATTTCCCAGGGGATTTTATATTTACAGACTAATGTGTGCCATATGTTGGAAGAAGGGCTGTGTAGATAAGGCCGTTGAATGACAGATGTCTGATCTGGTGTGGGTAGGGTTGCCACCTTTTACACTAGGGGTGCACAACTCAAGTGTGTACCTGAGCTAGAGGTGATGTTGGCCAAAGCTAGGAGGGCTGAACACCAAATTATTACTGGGGAATTTAATTTTTTTTAATTGCACCAAATTTTTTGCTATAGTTCTAAGAGGAAAAAAAGGCAAGAGAGAGAGGAAAAGAGGGTGAGAGAGAGTGTGTTGGGGTACCCACATACCCCCAGGGGTACACATACCACAGGTTGAGAAACTATGACTAGTCCAACCCCCTGCTCAAAGCAGGACCATCTCCAACTAGATCACTCCAGTCAGGGCTTTGTTGAGCCGGGCCTTAAAAACCTCCAAGGATGGAGATTCCACCACCTCTCTAGGTAACCTGTTCCAGTGCTTTACAAACCTTCTTGTGAGAATGTTTTTTTTCTAATATTGAACCTAAACTTCCCTTGCTGCAACTTGAGACCATTGCTCCTAGTTCTGTCATCTGCCATCACTAAGAACAGTCCAGCTCCATCCTCTTTGGAACCGCCCTTCAGGTAGTTAAAGGCTGCTATCAAATCTCTTCTGTCTTCTCTTCTCCAGATTAAATAAACCCAGTTCCCTCAGCCTTTCCTCAGAAGTCATGTGCATCAGCCCCCAAACTATTTTTGTTGCTCTCTGCTGGACTCTCTCCAGCTTGTCTACATCCTTTCTATAGTGGGAGGCACAAAACTGGACACAGTGCTCCAGATGTGGCCTCACTAGTGCAGCCTAAAGCGGAATAATCACTTCCTTTGATCTGCTGGCAATGCTCCTTCTAATGCAACTTAGTATGCTGTTAGCTTTCTTGGCAACAAGGGCACACTGCTGACTTGTATCCAGTTTATTGTCCACTGTAACCCCTAGTCCTTTTCTGCAGAGCTGCTGCCCACCCAATCAGTTCCCAGGCTGTAGCAGTGTATGGGATTCTTCCATCCTACGTGAAGGACTTTGTACTTGTCCTTGTTGAACCTCATGAGATTTCTTTTGGCCCAATCCTCCAACTTGTCTAGGTCACTCTGAGTTCTAGCCTTACCCTCCATTGTATCTAATACACCCCCCAGCTTGGTGTCATCTGCAAACTTGTTGAGGGTGCACTCTATGCCATCTTCCAGGTGCTGATGGTTATTCACATACTTATAGACTTTCATAGATTTCATAGACGTTAGGGCTGGAAGGGACCTCAGAAGATCATCAAGTCCAGCCCCCTGCCCAAAGGGCAGGAAGTCAGCTGGGGTCATAGGATCCCAGCAAGATAAGCATCCAAATTTCTCTTGAAGGCACTCAATGTAGGTGCATGAACCACCTCCAGTGGCAGGCTATTCCAGACCTTGGGGGCTCGGACAGTGAAGAAATTCTTCCTTATGTCCAGCCTGAAATGGTCTTGCCGGAGTTTATAACCATTCGACCTTGTCATCCCTTGGGGCAGTCTGGTGAATAATTGTTCCCCCAGATCCTGGTGAACACCCCTGATAAAATTATAGGTGGCCATCAGATCACCCCTGAGCCTGCAATAAAGAGTCCCATAGCTCTCAGCCTGTTGTCGTAAGGTCTGTTTTCCTGACCTCTGATCATATGTGTGGCTCTTCTCTGGACTCTCTCAAGCTTCTCCACATCCTTTTTTGAATTGTGGAGCCCAAAACCGAACACAGTACTCCAGCTGCGGCCTCACCAAGGCCGAGTACAAGGGGAGAATGACGTCCCGGGATTTGCTTGAGAAGCATCTGTGGATGCAAGCCAGCGTTTTGCTTGCTTTACTGGCCACAGCATCATAATGAAGACTCATATTCATCTTGTGGTCAGTCATGACCCCCAAGTCCCTTTCATCTGTAGTGCTAACCAGCGTAGCACTGCCGAGCCTATAAGGATGCTGCAGGTTTTTCCTCTCAAAAACTTATTTGTTAATCTTGGCCTTATATGGTTAAAATTCCATATGCACTTATTTTTAGGGATTTCTTATAGGATTATTGTCCATTTTCTGATAAGAAAATTCAGAACAATTTGCAATTATTTTTTGTATTTGAGCTTTAACTTGGCTATGTTTTTAGATCCTATAACTAAGGCTCTAACTTTAGATATAGGTAGTATCTGTGACCCAGCGCACAGGAAGTGAAAAAACCTTATCAAATATCCTGGCTTAACACTTGAACAAAAGTCTTTTGCAGTGTTATTTCCTCCCACGCCTTAGTCATATATGATTGATTATCTGTCTGCTGAAACATTTGTCTTCAGGTCAAAGATATACGCTAAAGCTTAAAGTGTGTTACATCTTCAAGTCTTTTCCTTGGCTAAGCATTTTTAAAGCATTTTATGTTCCTTTTGCCAGTTCTGTCCTCCTGAAAAGCTGGGTTCACATACTAGAAACTGAAGTCCTCTGTTCACCACGTAGAATAGGTACAAGACTGAATGCATCACAACCAGTCTTCTCTCTGCCCTAACCCTGACCCAGTAGGGTGACTTGCAAAATGAGAAATTAGGGGAAGGTAGTTGAATCTTCAAACCTATTAATTCCTACACCTCTAATTTATTTAGCATTTGTTTATTAGTGTTTTGGTGGGTTTTGTCAGTTTATCTTTTCTCTTTAATCTTAACCATGCCACTTAGACCAGGGATCAACAAGCTACATCTCCAGCCTTGGATCTAGCTTGTGGATGTGGGGCTTTAGTGGCCAGAGACTCTGGCTGTGGGTGCTCTCTCCATGCTGCCATTGGTTCAAGCCAAGTGCCAGCTCCCACTTGCCTGCCTCTGACCCAGGGTGGGTCATTCCAGTCTGCAGCCAGAAAAGGTTGCCTACCCCTGACAGACTCTCTCTCTAGTGGTTGGCTTGGTAGTGATGGAGAAATCTATGTAGAGGGACAGCTTGTAGCTCGATTAAGAGCCACAGACTATCTACAGTAAGTCTAAATGTACCTCTTTATGTGCTGAATGTGCCCCATGCTGAATGTCCCAGGTTGTATGTGAGACAACCAAAAGAGTAGTACAGGAAAAAGAAACTAGTGTTCCTTTTGGGGGAAGAATTTCAGAAATCGTTCATCCCCATTTTCCCGCATCTGTTCTCAAGCACGTGGAGTAGATTGCACCAGTCAGCTTGATTTGGCCAACCTTTGTTTGCAGGTTCTAGCAAGGAATCTAAGAATTAAAAAATTAAATCTAAAAAATAAAATATAATCATGAGACTGACCCAAAGTTTCCTGTCTCAGAGCCCACAACCTGTGCCTGCCCTTTTCAACTCTTCTCCAAAGCACGTCTCTAGCTAATTTGGCCATTGAGCCTCTGGAAACTGTTGTGATGAAAGCATTGTAGAGAAACCAAATGATATATCAGTTGGGCACCAGCAGCAGGGATTTTTTTGTCATGATTAATGAGATATTTGGGTATTGCATTTTGCAGGAGCTGGCTGAAACACGACTTGTGTCTAAGAGCTCTTCCTTTAGATGTGCTGTAATAAATTAATGTTAATGTCAGTTATTTAATTATTCTCAGCAAATTGGTTACACAACTGCAGGTTTATATTTGCGTTCGACACATTAAGAAGCCATCTGAAAAGCTCAGGTGCTGAATAATAATTGTATTTAATGCATTGCATATTACCTTTCTAAAATAATCTAATCGGGGAGAGGAGAGGGGAGAGGGTAGGGGGAGATGAAGTCACCTAAGATAACCTATAATTTGTTGAATGCAAAGCCTGCTTCAGTGTAAAGCTTTTGAAGTTAATACAAAATGAATTTCACTCAGATAGCAGTATCTTTACTGCTATTAGAAGTATTGAAATTCTAATGAATGAAGCTAGCACATAAACATTACTCATCTAGCATTTATACTGTGCTGTTGCCTAGAGGCCTCCACTCTGTTTGCAGTACTCCACTTCGCAGTACTCCGTGCACAGACATAGAGTAAACTGCAGGGCCTTCCTCAAGGCACTTTTGAGTGCACACCCATTAAAGATGAGTATGTGGTGGCCTAATAAGGCTAACTGAGTTTCTGTGCCAGGGATGTGAATCTATGGCTGTTTGCCTGCCTCGATCCTGACTCTACGCAAGTGGGTTCCAGGCTTTTTGTCCTCAGCCTTGTCATGCACGTGTATATTTCTTGGGGTGTGAAAATAGCAGCACTCGAGAGGTTGTTCAGAGCAGTAGAAAAATGACAGGCAAATCATACCAAAAGATTAGTCTCATTAGCCTGGGGAATTCCTTAGACAGCTGTGGGTGTTCCCTGGCTGCTTTCCTGGGGGCTAGCCTGTCCATAAGCAAAGCAGTTGAAGAATTAGAATTGCTGCTACTGCCTGCCTTTTCCCTGCAAACCCCACTCTGCAAAGATTTCTTAAAATTGCAGTAATGTGGGGCCAAACCAATTCAGTATGCTTCTATTGCCTCCAGAAGTCATTGAGATAAGAGGTTAGATGCTAGACCTCTGAATAAATACATAGGGCTGCATTGATTCTCAGTGACAGCCAGAGCAGGGATGATATGCAAGTTCCAGCTCAGGTATATAGAAGGATTTGGAATTCATAAACCAGAAGAGATGTGTGGGTTGAGGTGATGGGTGAGGGGGCATGGCAGCAAAAGGGAAACACTGGTACTTCTGTGCACACCTCCTTCAGGCAGCATATTTGGGGGGCGGAGAAATCATATGGGTTCAAGTGATTTAACACTTGTTTTAAGCCAAGAGGCCAAATCATGCTCCACTACCTCCGAAGTCTCTAGCTGAGGCTGTTCCAGTTTAACACCTAAGTTCTGCCTTTTGCTGCTCCCAGGTTCTGCTTCTACTACTCTAAACCTAGGACTTCACTAGAGACCCCTGGAGTTATCACAAGGGCTCTTACTAACTTGAATTGTTTTTTGGATTGGGCCTCTGCAGACAGCAAAGCCTCTATAAGGGAGTGTTGGGGAGGGAGGGTAGCAAGGCAGGAAGATCATTAGGGATAAAAGATTAAAATATTTGCATTTACAGTTGAACCAATATTGACTGATTGACTCATTCTGTTGTAAGCTACCGTTTTCTGCAGTTAGGCTACTTTTTTAAACAGCAGAATCAAATGTTTGGTTCCATTCTCTATCCTGTACCCTCTGCCTCAAGTGAGCAGCTAGAGAAAGTTCGAGGTTGGGGAGGAAGCACTTCCTGGGGCTAAGTCTAGACAGTCAAAACACCTGAGGCTGAATCAACTCAATCTTTGCAGGTTAGTCTAAGCTGCAAAGATTGAATCGAGAAGCAAGTGAACATACATTCACTTTTGACTAAGGAAATGCAGCCACATGCCTGCAGTGGCTCCCAGCCTGCCAGCCACTGCTGAAGAGAAAGGAGGGAAGCTGGGAGAGAAGCACTCTGAGGCTTCCCTTCCCCTCCATTCAAGCAGAAAGAAGGGGTATAGCCAGGCCCGGGGTGGCGTTCTGAGTATGATGGGAGTGTTTAAACCCACACCCTGACCTGCACTGACCCTGGAGGGGCAGGTGAGGGGTGGGAGGGAAGGGGAGAAGCCCCAGCCAGGCTTTTCCCTGATTGAGCAGAGGAGCATGGCTAGGCCCCAGCCCCAACTGGCTCAACAAGGTGGAGGGGGAGAAGGGCTTAAGCCCCCTCCCTGGCTTGTACAGGACCCCAGCCAGGGCCTGCCTGGCAAGGGCAAAGCAGCCCCTCTCTAAGTGGGGAAAAGCCTGGTAGGGGATGCTTTGCCCCTTCAAGCAGACCCCTGCTGAGGTCCGGACCTGGGTTTCCCCCCCCAAACTCCCTTCTCAGCCAGCCGGAGCAGTGATAGTGCTCTGGCTAAGGAATGGAGGAGCAGAGCCAAGCCTGCTCTACTGGAACAGACAGCACAGCCAGGGCAGCAAAGCATCATGGGATGCTGGGGGACTGAGAGTTAACTTGAACTGGGAAGGGGTCTGGGACAGACATTTCATAAACTGGTTTGACCTAAATCTGTTCAGTCTGATACTACATCCAACCAGGTTTTTTTTAAACCAGTTTCAGTCATTTTGAAAGCAATTTAAGTGCACTGAACATCTGTTGTGTTACAGATTTGAACTGGTTTTGATCACTTAAACTGGTTTCTGTGTAGTTTCTGTCCCTAGCCTGGTAGTGGACAGCCCTGTCTTCTCCAAGACACTGGGATGTGTTAGCGGTTGGGAAAGATCTTGTTTCATTAGCATTTGTTCAGCATTTTGGGAGCAAATGGAACCATGTCAAACTGTGCAACACAATGACTAGCAATAAGTTATCAGGCTAAAACGTTTGTGGTTTTTTTATAAAACGGGGCAGTTAATGATATCGACGCAGTTTTCTGTTAAACCTGATGTGCTATATTAAGGAGCAGCTGGTTGGGTTTGTTTCAAGCATTAAGCCACAGAACAGGATGTGGATTTTAAATTGCTGGGGCCATGTCTAAAGTAAATGGAATATGATTATTGATAATCCTCTGAAGCTTTGCAGCTTATTTGGTTGTTGTTTCTTGTTGATCCTGGACATTTTTGATGCATTAGCTGGGCATTTGCTGCCTGGAAGTGTTCGGTCCTTATTATCAGATGTATATCTTCTTGCTACATTTGTCTCATCACATTTCAGTGTTCTGCTTTACTTCCTTCCCATTGTTATGTGGGTCCAGTACTGTATGTACATGTGTGTTTATCTGCTCTGTGTGTAATTTCTGTTACCCAGCTTTTAACTCATTTAGCAGTGGCTTAAATGACTACTAAGTGCTGCACGACATAGAGCTGTGGCCTTTGAGCTATCAGGAAACTGATTCCAGATTGTGCAAACCTTGGTGATGGAGCTTTGCAGTGTATTCTGGTAGGCTTTTTATATTAGTACAAATTAAACAGGCCTAACATTACATAGAACTTCAGTTGTTAAAAGCTGCTGTTGTCACACAGAATGAACCTCCTGTCTTGTAAGAAAGGTATTCAGCATGTCAGTAAGTTCACTGTTACATAGTTATGTCCCTCGAACATGTGTTTCCTTAGCCTTGAGTTCCTTTGGTTTGTATGGCTGGGAATCCTAATGGCAGAGGAGGATAAAGGAGAAATGTTCATCATAACCATTTAGGCAGACAAGGTTCTTTGGATAAATCTGACATCTTTTATTAGACCAACTCAGATGGTTGGAAAAATTCTTCTTTGCAAGCTTTTGGGTATAAATACCCTTCATCAGGCTGCGGTACCATTTAAGCATCTTTCACTTTGACCTGTTTGACCAGACTGAAGACAGTTAACAGTGCCTGCATGTCACTGCAATTAGTAAGTGAGCCCCCAAACCCATTGTAATACTAAGGCACCATCTCTGCTGTAATAGAGGACATCTATTGTGCCCAGACCCCTTGGAGTCATGATGAAATCATAAGATTGTTGAAATATGCTTTTTGCCCAGTTGGGGACTCCTGAAAAAGCTGGAAACACTTGTATAAAAGTTGCAATATGAAAACCTGAACAGGCTGTCAAGGCTTCTGAATTCTTCAGACCAATGTACACATGAAGACTGTGCTGTCACTCTGCCAGCCACATTGCAACTCCCTACTTTTAAGAAGCTTATTTGTTACAGTACTGGGGAACATTGAATTAAAATGTTTTTAAAAGATCTGAATCACTTGCTTATTTTCTTCTCCCTGGGTGACTCAGCTGCTCCTGCTGCCAGTGGTTAGAAAAAAAAGGGAAAGGTCCTGTGGGGTGATCCTGTTAAACATGGGGTCTTCTTCCACCCCATCCCTCTTTCTGATGCTTCTGCC